>NC_091119.1:14840391-15440391 GCF_040183065.1 Periplaneta americana
ATTAAAATACAAATATCAGTAAGTTTACCTTTCCAGTCAGATGCAATTTCTGGATGAAAAGAAGCAGATTCACCACATACACTTTTGTAGGCAATATTGTGTCGTAAACGAAACTTGTCTAGTCAACCACCCGAAGCTTTAAAATTATAATTATCCAACTCTTTTGCAATGTCTAACGCTTTCTCTCTAATCAAGGTCCCAGATAAAGGCATCTTATTTGCTCTAGCACGGCAGAATCATTCATATGTTTATGCTCGACCATGCCCAAATGTACTAATTATACATCTGGTAGCAGTCCTTTAATGCATGTCATTAAAGTACACCTACTCATTAAAAGTACAGGTCTTCAGCCAATGATAACTCAGCTTACATGTGTTCAGCCAATGACAAGTCAGCTTTGTACCGTTATAAAACCGCAAGTATCGTATATTCTCGGATATGCAATCGAAAGAGAATTAGCGAAAAGTCACGGAGGCTGGAAATCCAATACTGTCGCAGAAGGTTATGATCTGTTACTATAATAATTAGCGTTAATTGTAAATAATATTCAAATAAATTCAATTTGTAATCTCGTTTTTCAATGTCGAATTCAATAATCAAGGTTATAATATTATAATATTATCAAGTTTAACGGGACTACGTCAAGGTCAATGACATTATTGTTCTTCGGAAAAAATCAATACTTTCGCGTCTGCGCACATCTCACAATTCACGACCTAGAACAAGGTCACTTCCGATCTTGTCAGTTACAAATAAAATGTATACATCTGAATACCGGTAATTTCAAGTTAAAAATACGGTCGAGCATAAAAAGTCGTATGGAACTCGCCCTTAATGGTAATTAAGAAGCTGGTATGAAAATTATGAAACTCGCTTGCGCTCGTTTCATAAATATCCATACTCGATTCTTAATTACTATCATTATAGGCTCGTTGCATAATGTACTATAAATTGTCAATGGCAAGCCCCTCAGTTTTAGGAAAAGCTCTTTTTGTATTCTCATTTGCATTCTTCGTGTATGATTTTAAAATAACATCCTTGTTTTTCAAAATTTCACTAACTTCAGTTTTTCCCACATTAAACTTTGTGGCCAGCTCACGAACACTTAATTTCTCCTTCTCACTATGCTTTACAATATCCACTTTCTCTTTTAGTGACAAACGTTTACGTATGTTTTAGTGACATTTTTAATGTGACTGTACTTCCGAACACTCAACTTGACAAACCAAGAAAGTACGGACTGCTCACGTACAGTATCACAACTAAACTGTGCTGCTTACCTTCAATAAAGTACAAGAACGTTCAAATGCACGATAATGATTGTTGCAAAGAATTCCGTTTCATTTACAACCGTCTTTCCTTTTTTTTTTCTTTCACGCTGTCCGTTATTTGGAAGTCTTAATTGTTGTTGGGAGATACATTTCAGTGTCCGCGTCCGTTATTGAGAATGTCCGCTATTTGGAAGGATTTTATCATAGGGCCAATGTTATTTTGCAGGGGAATTTTAAAATGTCCGCTATTGAGAGGAGTCCGCTATTGGGAAGTGTCCGTTAAGGGAAGTTTCACTGTATTCCTTTTAATATGTGTGTATGTATTTATTCACACTGCAATGGGTATATACCCGGTGGCAGTGTTAACTAATTACACTCAATAATGACAATAATAAACTTATTAATTAAAAATACAATTAATAATAACACTATTAATTAATACTAATAATAATAATAATAATAATAATAATAATAATAATAATAATAATAATAATAATAATAATAATAATAATAATAAGAAGAACAACAACAGGGAATATACTAAATTAAACGAAACGATCACTTAAAATAACATTTGAAATAAATCTAATTTGTATCTTAAAACTAGGATCGAACTAAAACCCACGAGTATGATATGTTCATATCTGCACAAGTACCTTTCAAATTACACTCATTTCGCTGTCAACTCACTCACTGCACTGGAACTACGACACATTTCACTGATTCTATCCTGATTTCACTAACACTTCAAAAACATTTCACTGTTCAAATACTTTGCACTGCCACTATAAACTATAAAGCTTCACTGACAGGAACACGTTTCACTTACACAACACACTTCACTGACACGACATACTTCTTCACTGACACAACACACTTCACTGACACAACATAATTCTTCACTGATACAACACTCCAATAACAACATATCATTTACACCCTTTAAATACTATGTATAATTACTGTCTATTAGTAAGGTCCTTAAGCCTATTTTTAAATGCATTTTTGGTTGTTGGTAAAGCCTTTAGTAAGTCTGCAGTCCCTGATAGTACGATTGAGAAAAGAGAACTTTCCAGTGTCCGTCCTCTGTCTTCTTTCCCTCAATTTATATGAGTGGTCGTTCCTTGAAGAGTAATTTGGCGGCTGCAACCTATTTTTTATTTCTCTCCAGGCAGGCTCACCTCTGTACGTTTTGAACAGTGCGCATAATCGAATTCGCGTTCTCCTGTCTCTACTTCTATGAAAGTTTCAACGTCCAGATTTCAGGTGAACAATATCTTGGTAAAATTACGAATGTCACAGAGCCACAATTGGATATAGCGTAGGAGTAATGTGCTCATAAATATGGAAAAAGGGTCGAAATGACCCCTCTGTTTTTCTAGTGTTAACAGTCGTCTGCGCTTTAGGGCAAGAATCGAAATCACGATCCTGACTTTCAGCAACGTTAAAGCTACACGTCTTTGCCCTCAAGACTCTTAAGACCCTCACTTTATAGTATTTCTATTATTGAGAGAAATAAAGTGGTCGCTCTGCCGTGAATAAAAATGCGTGAAGCAGCTGATGATAAAAGTTCGATTATATTGTCAGTCACGGGCGATGTTATCTCAACCCTGTACGCACCACCCCACCGCCGCTGCGGTCTTCTCCCTTAAAATACATCGTATAATACGAGCCTATAAACAACGTTGTCATTCCCAAACACCGTAGTGTATCATGAATACCGATGGTATTTCTTCTTCCTCCAGATTAGTGAAAAAGGTGCCGGTAGACGAGAAGGTACAGTTTGAGGGAATAGGAAGATTATGGGGTTGTTCATACCTTTCTGTTCTGACCATCACGTATCAAACGGCGATAATAGGCCATAAACCTTTGGGGGTGGGTTCTGACCGCAAGGGCTAAGTACACGTTTTGGCCCCCAGACACAGAATCATAGGGTTGGTGCAGGGATCTCCAAGTACCTGCGCGGCCCAACCGCAGATATCACTGTCAGGAGGCCAGAGTTCATTTCCCCCTTGAATCATCTTGTGGCTTTTCTTTGTAAACTATTTATTACCAAGAATTGCTACAGCAGAATACAAACATTCCCCAGAGGAGTTTCTATCGCATCGTGAGGGTATTATTAATTTCTTTAGCATCAATAAAAGATGGAAGTAATGTCGCACATTTTAAAAGTCATTTTACCCAGCGAGTTGGCTCAGACGGTAGCATTTGAGACTCGTAATCACCGCCTCAATCACCAATATCACAAACATTCATAAAAATCTAAAATCAGTTCTACATGAACACAAGCCATCTACAAAACACAATAGAAACAGCAACAACGGCATACTATAGCCAGGGACTCTTAAACACGCGATATGACCACAGATGTTAAGCGTTAATAAATACTTACTTACTTACATACAAATGGCTTTTAAGGAACCCGGAGGTTCATTGCTGCCCTCACGTAAGCCCGCCATCGGCCCCTTATCCTGTGCAAGATTAATCCAGTCTCTATCATCATATCCCACTCCATAAAATCCATTTTAATATTATCCTCTCATCTACGTCTCGGCCTCCCCAAAGGTCTTTTTCTCTCCACCCTCCCAACTAACACTCTGTATGCATTTATGGATTAGCCCATAGCCCATACGTGATATATGCCCTGCCCATCTCAAACGTCTGGATTTAATGTCCCCAATTATGTCAGGTGAAGAATAAAATGCGTGCAGTTCTGTGTTGTGTAACTTTCTCCATTCTCCTGTAACTTCATCCCTCTTTGCCCCAAATATTTTCCTAAGCACGTTATTCTCAAACACCCTTAATCTCTGTTCCTTTCTCAAAGTGGGAGTCCAAGTTTCATAACCATACAGAACAACCGGTAATATAACTGTTTTATAAATTCTAACTTTCAGATTTTTAGACAACAGACTGGATGACAAAAGCTGCTCAACCGAATAATAACAAGCATTTCCCGTATTTATTCTGCATTTAATTTCCTCCCTAGTGTCATTTGTATTTGTTACTGTTGCTCCAAGATATTTGAATTTTTCCACCTCTTCGAAGAATAAATCTCCAATTTTTATATTTTCATTTCGTACAATATTCTAATCACGAGACATAATCATATACTTCGTCTTCTCGGGATTTACTTCCAAACATATCGCTCTACTTGCTTCCAGTAAAATTCCCGTGTTTTCCCTAATCGTTTGTGGATTTTCTCCTAACATATTCACGTCATCCGCATAAACAAGAAGCTGATGTAACCCGTTCAATTCCGAACCCTCTCTGTTATCCTGAAAAGTTAATAAATAAACTAAAATAAAAGACATTTCTGTGGTACTGTTTTGGGGACGAAACTATATGTAATTATGTAAACAAGTGTGAATTTGTGCTACTATGTATGTTCTGAGCACGAGAAGTTGTCAGATTTTATTTTTAATGTTGGGTCTTTGAAATTTCGTCGTTCACAATAACGAACTGTAGCCTAAATTTTTCGCCTCCATAGCGTGATGTTTGTGACTAATAAAGAATTCAACCATTGCTCCATGTCGGTAAGGGAAACGAGAGTATCCCGTCAAACCTATGACGAAACACCATCTTTGTCAACCAAAAATTCCACTTGTACCCGCCGGGATTCAAGCCTGAGTTAACGGAGTTGAAAAATGACGTTTAATTCATTCGTTTCACGCAATCGTCAAAAATGTGTACGCGAAACAAAGGGAAAGTTTTGCTCCACAGATTTCAAAAGAACGATATTTAGTGCCACTATTACATTTATATTAACAATAATAAAAATTAAATCAGTAGGCTGCATAACTGATGTTATGCATACTACATTGAAAATAACACAAGTATATAAAAAGTATAATACGAGTTAGGAATCCTCTGATTGAGGTTCTGGCTCATTCGTAAATCTATTATCAGGCAGTACATCTCACTTGACGATATGTGTGAGAGGAAGAACAATTGTTTGTATACATCTGAAGTCTGACTAGTGTAATAGGCCTATGTAGCTAGTCGGAGATGTATGCAATGGAGAGGGAAAGAAACTGTTCACCCTACCCTAGTTGCCTCATAGATGTTGCCTTCTTGATATCATTTGTGAGGTTCATATCTGTCTTCGCACAGTTGACTAAACAACAACAATACTTAGGAAGATACCAGTGAAGTGCTCTGTGTGGAGTGTGGTATTGTATGGAGCAGAAACATAGACATTAAGACGAAGTGAAGGAAAGAGAATAGAAGCATTACAAATACGAACTGTTTTCAGAATATGGGAGGAGTGACAGTAGGAGGAAGAAGCGTAAAGTGCATAAGATTTGCTGATAATATGGCGTTGTTAGCAGAAGAGTAAATGATAATGAAGGATATGTTACTGGAGCTAAATGATAACTGAGAGTAGTATGAGATGAAGATAAAAGCAAATAAGACGAAGAGCATGGCAATTGGAAGAAAAATACAGAAGATAAACTTGCGAATACTAAATGAGGCAGTAGAGCAAGTGGACAGCTTCAAATACCTGGGGTGTACTATAAGCAGTAACATGAGCTGCTGCCAGGAAGTCAAAAGGAGGATAGCAATGGCCAAGGAAGCTTTTAATAGAAAAAGGAGCATCTACTGCGAACCTCTGGAAAAATAACTAAGGAAAAGACTAGTGAAGTGCTTTGTATGGAGTGTGGCATTGTATGGGGCAGAAACATGGACATTACGAGGAAGTGAAGAGAAGCGAATGGAAGCATTTGAAATATGGATATGGAGAAGAATTGAACGTGTGAAGTGGACAGACAGAATAAGAAATTAAGCTGTGTTGGAAAGAGTGGGTGAAGAAAGAATGAGGTTGAAACTGTTCAGGTAGAGAAAAAGGAATTGGTTAGATCACTGGCTGACAAGAAACTGCCTACTGAAGGATACACTGGAACGAATGGTGAACGGGAGAAGGCTGAAATTAGGAAAGATAGAAGAATGCTAGATTTGCAGTGAAAAACTTGCCTTTGGGGAGAACACTATGTATGTATGTATGTATGTATGTATGTATGTATGTATGTATGTATGTATGTATGTATGTAAGGAAACAAAGAGGAAGACAGAAAATAGGAAAGACTGGAGAAAGCTGGCTTTGCACTGAATGACCTGCCCTTGGACAGAACACTAAATGAATGAATGAATGAATGAATGAATGAATGACTGAATGAGTGAAGGAATGACTGAATAAATGAACGAATGAATGAATGACAATGAATGAATGAATGAATGAATGGCTGAATGAATGAATGACTGAATGAGTGAAGGAATGAATGAATGACTGAATGAGTGAAGGAATGACTGAATAAATGAATGAATGAATGAATGACAATGAATGAATGAATGACAATGAATGAATGAATGAATGAATGAATGGCTGAATGAATGAATGCATGACTGAATGAATGACTGAATGAGTGAAGGAATGACTGAATAAATGAATGAATGAATGAATGAATGGCTGAATGAATGACTGAATGAGTGAAGGAATGACTAAATAAATGAATGAATGAATGAATGACAATGAATGAATGAATGGCTGAATGAATGAATGAATGACTGAATGAGTGAATGACTGAATGAATGACTGTATGATTGAATGAGTGAAGGAATGACTGAATAAATGAATGAATGACAATGAATGAATGAATGACTGAATGAATGAGTGACTGAATGAATGAATGAGTGAAGGAATGACTGAATAAATGAATGAATGACAATGAATGAATGAATGGCTGAATGAATGAATGAATGACTGAATGAGTGAAGGAATGACTGAATAAATGAATGAATGAATGAATGGCTGAATGAATGACTGAATGAATGACTGAATGGGTGAAGGAATGAATGAATGAATGAATGAATGAATGAATGAATGAATGAATGAATGAATGAATGAATGAATGAGAGGAAGGCGGAAAATATGAAAGATTGGAGAATATTGGGTTTGCAGTGAAAGATTTGCCTCGGACAGAAAGCTATGAATTTATTATTATTATTATTATTATTATTAATATTATTATTATTATTATTATTAATATTATTATTATTATTATTATTATTATTACCATCATCATCTCTCTGGGATCAAGTTCGTGGCCCTCCAGTTTCTAGCAGATCGATCTGAGAGCATTATACAGCAACCAGATGCGTACATATAATCAGGAGTACTTCCATTCTATCTCGGTGCGTTAGCTGAGAGCTGTAACCATGGTGATGCTACATTGTTTACTTGGTTTATTTCCCCAGGCGACTTCTTGCTTAATTCCGAGCTACCCAGACCACAGGCGTACCGCTTCATCAATTTGCAATTAATCACGACCCTGTATCAATCACTGTCGTTGTAGTCTCAGACTGAAGGAGTGCAATGCGCCGCTACCAGGCTCTGAAATCGGGGGTCATGTCACGTCATAAAATGTACAGTTTTTTGCCGGTACAATACAGTGCTATTACTATTACTATTCTCATCACCAGGATAACAGGCAGGGTTTGGAATTGAACGGGTTATATCAGCTGCTTGTCTATGCGGATGCCGTGAATATGTTAGGAGAAAATCCACAAACGATTAGGGAAAACACGGGAATTTTACTGGAAGCAAGTAGAGCGATCGGTTCGGAACTAAATCCCGAAAAGACAGAGTATATGATTATGTCTCGTGACGAGAATATTGTACGAAATGGAAATATAAAAATTGGAAATTTATCTTTGGAAGAGGTGGAGAAGTTCAAATATCTTGGAGCAACAGTAACAAATATAAATGATACTCAGGAGGAAATTAAATGCAGAATAAATATGGGAAATGCGTGTTATTATTCGGTTGAGAAGCTTTTCTATCCAGTCTGCTGTCAAAAAATCTGAAAGTTAGAATTTATAAAACAGTTATATTACCGGTTGTTCTTTATGGTTGTGAAACTTGGACTCTCACTTTGAGAGAGGGACATAAGATAAGGGTGTTTGAGAATAAGGTTCTTAGGAAAATATTTGGGGCTAAGAGGGATGAAGTTACAGGAGAATGGAAAAAGTTACACAACACAGAACTGGACGCATTGTATTCTTCACCTGACATAATTAGGAACATTAAATCCAGACGTTTGAGATGGGTAGGGCATGTAGCACGTATGGGCGAATCCAGAAATACATATAGAGTGTTAGTTGGGAGGCCGGAGGGAAAAAGACCTCTAGGGAGGCCGAGACGTAGATGGGAAGATAATATTAAAATGGATTTGAGGGAGGTAGGATAATATATGATGATAGAGACTGGATTAATCTTGCTGAGGATAGGGGCCGATGACGGGCTTATGTGAGGGCGCCAATGAACCTCCGGGTTCCTTAAAAGCCATTAAGTAAGTAAGTATTCTTGTCACCACCAACGCTAGCATTATCTATTTCGAGACTAGAATTTTACTCCGTTTCGACTTCATTATTGTGAGGATTTCGAATCAACATAACATATTTACAAATAGTGGCTGTCCTGAGTCATGTGGTCAGCATTGCGCAGAGCTAAAGCTTGAGATAACACAGAACAAAGGACAAGAGACACTCCGGTTCCTATGTAAACACAGGGACGATAATACGAAGGGGCATTGGAGAATTAATGTTTTTTTAGTTGGTTATTTAACGACGCTGTATTAACTACTAGGTTATTTAGCGTCGATGGGATTGATTATAGAATGGGATGGAATTTACGGGAGGGGAGCACTATGGCCCAGCACTGCTACCTGTTACGATCTATTGCGCTAATCCTCAAGCTAGACGCATTCCCAAATCCACAGGCAACCACTCGTTCCTAGACCAGACCCTCCGTGCGTCGCAGCTGGCGATCGGGGAATGCTATGGAATGATGACGAAATGGAGAAATGGTGACGGAATTATATAGATGCCTAATATGGGGAAAAAAGGGAGAACCCCGAAAGAAACCCCAACTGCGACCTTGTCCGCCACAAGTGTCACTATGGATTTTTCAACAGTAATCTCACTAGAGGTTTTGATTTATCTAGAGAAAATCAAAACTCGAATGGGATTTAATTGATTATTACACGATTAAAAGAAAGTAGGTCTATATAAAAATTAGAAGAAATAAAATAGGCTACTCTAATACAATAAATATTAACTGACCTACTAAAATTCTATTTCACTAATGTTAGCTTCACCAAAACGTTTGAACGGAGCCGCCACTTTCAGTTGACTATCTATGCGAGAAACAAATAGAGGGGCTGGGTGCAAGAAGGGCATTTTAGAGGATGTGCCCTTTTTGAGTAAAACGCTTTATTGTGTCCTCTGATCTGTTATGCATATGATCACCAAGTTGTAGTTCAATGCTATGATCATGGAGGTCAGGAGTACCCAAAATGTAAAGGCGTGCACAGATAACATTATTACGGTTTCAATTTTCAATATCAATTTTCTCAAAAGATAAAATATTCAGCGCCGTGGCGTCGTGGTCTAAGGCATTCTGCCTAGGACTCGCGTTACGGAATGCGCGCTGGTTCGAGTCCTCATGGGGGAAGAAATTTTCTCATGAAATTTCGGCCAGTGTATGGGATCGGTGCCCACCCAGCATCGTGATGCAGTTGGGGAGCTACGATAGATAGCGAAATCAGGTTGCGAAAGCCAGCTATAACGGTTGGGGGAGATCATCGTGCTAACCACACGATACCTCCATTCTGGTTGGATGATCGTCCACCTCTGCTTCGGTATGTGGGCGTGAGGCCAGTAGCCGGCAAGTCGGTCTAGGCCCTTCACGGGCTGTAGCGCCACGGATTATTATTATTATTGTTATTGTTATTATTATTATTATTATTATTATTATTATTATTACTACTATTATTATTATTATTATTACTAGCCGTACCCGTACGCTCCGCTGCACCCGTTAGAAATAAATATAAAGTAATTACATAATTAAAATAGGACATTTGATCCAGGGAACATTCGTGTTTGATATAAGGATAAATCGTTTATTATGTTACTTAATTTAAATTGTATTTTCATAATTAAAATGCGATAATTTTGATCCAGAGACCACTCATTTGGTCATAAAAATTATTTTAGGAAATACAGGAAACGAATGTACAGAATAGCCTATCAAGTTTTCTGTGCATAAGAAGCTATTTTAATCTTACCTGTCCTCGATTCACTCAGAAGTTACTGTAATAACATTACAGAATTATGTCCATCTAGAGTAACTACACTTTCCAATGGTGAATTAATAATTAATTATAAAAATCGGTTAATTTAGCTTCCGATATTACTTCATACAAGCACAGAAATATTATCTGTAGGCTATCTTTCATAGCTTTCGATTGTTGCTGTCCAAGGCCCCTTATAGACGAAGTCATTTGTTTTTTAATTCATTACACGGCCTTAGATGGCAGTTATTTTAATTTTAAAACTCATTTATCTCATTAAATATCAGTCCTATCAAAATTTTTCAAGGAATAAGACTTACCGGAAATTATTTTAAAGAAACTTTTGTTATGTAACATTTTTCACAAAAATCAATAATAAGCGAGATATTTCGATTTAATTCAGGCCCCCTTATAACCCCCCTTTTAAATAATGTATTTTGAATGCCACATAGCCTAAAATCTAAGTTACAAAGAACTTAATTTATGTTCCAATTTGCATCGAAATCCGTTCAGCCATTATCGCGTGAAAAGGTAACAAACATACAGACAGACAGACAGACAAACAGACAGACATACAAACAAAAATAAAAAAAAAGCGATTTTCGGTTTCAGGGTGATTAATTATATATGTTAGGACCAATTATTTTTGGAAAATCGAAAATTACGGGAAAAATTTCGGCTACAGATTTATTATTAGTATAGATTATTAAGATTATTATTATTATTATTATTATTAATAAATAAATATTAATTGACTTACTAAAATTCTATTTCACTAATGTTACCTTCAGCAAAATGCTTCAACGGACCCGCCATTTTCAGTTGACTATCTATGCGGGAAACAAATTACGATCGCAAAGCATGTTTTATAGTACCGTAAAGAGTTTGCAGTTTGAAATGTTGGCAAACAAAGAAACAAATGCTAGAGTAGTGATAAAACAAACAAATGCTAGGGAAGCAATAAAATTAAACAAATCCTAAGGAAGCGATAAAATTGTGCGATAAGCAGCCATGGTTTGTTGAAAGACGTCCTTTCGTACTGTTTCATTGATAAAAAGTAGTATGACGTAGTAAAAGTGTAATAGGCAATGAAAAATTCCAGACCTGACCGGTACTCGAACCCAGGTCGTCCGCGTAACAGGCCGGAGGTCTAACCACTCAGCCACCACAGGGTGGGTTTGGTGATAGCGAGATGAGGCCGAGGATTCACCACAGGCTACCTGACATTCGGCTTACGGTTGGATGAAACCCAACCAGGTAATCAGCCCAAGCGGGAGTTGAACCCGCGTCCCGCACCTCCGGATCGGCAGCGTCTTAGCCGACTGAGCTACGACGGTGGTGAATTATTAGTGCTCTTCTGTCACTTCCCCACTCCATAAATACATATGTTGGAAATATCTCTAAAACTTTTTTTCAGAACATTATCATCCCGAGGAACTGATTCATTAATTATTACAACTAATATTTAAGACTTATCCCACTTTTTATCTTATGATTCTACTCAAATTAACAATATAGATATATATTTTACTGCTAAGTCTCTGAATTTTATTTTCAACTCTTATTTTTTCCTAGCTTAGGAATGAGAAAATGTACATCAGTCGTATACAAATTAGGCATAATATTTTTATTATAAAAATTTGCCCTGAAAAGGAAATTTAAATAAATGATTAAACCTATCATCATCGTCGTCATAGCAATTTAGGGTCATTTTAATAGACAAGAAGTATAGAAAAATATTTAAAAATGATTAACATTGTTTACAGAAACATCCAATAACGTTTAATTTCGTATATAAATTAAATTTATAGTATAGACTATTAGTGGCGTCAGCAGCAAATGCTGCAAACTAAGTTCATTAGACGTTCAAATAAACATATTTCAGATTTATTTTTAGTAAAGAATACCAGGCATTCTGAAAGCTATTTGCTTCCATAATAATGAAAGATACTCTCTCTTGAGCCAATACTGAAGAGAACCACGCATATAAATATCTACACCACACCGCCATTAAATATATGAAAAAGACCCAACCCCACTTGATTAATAATTATAAAAATATTTGATTTTTAATAATATTATTATCTTACGTAAGTTTTATAGCTTTCAGTAACATATACTATATATACTATATAGCCGCCACTTAGTAAAATATAGAAATCAAAATCTAATTTAAGTTATTGTATTGTATTGTATTGTATTTATTAACATTACATGGTATTCATACATGCTTACAGCTAGAATATGGAACAAGTCAAAAAACTTAATACTATTATAAAATCTTAATTTATAGTCACAGTCTAGATGAAATATATACAGACGAGATTTACAATATAGTCTACTAGTACAACACAAAGTTTTAGTATCAATTTCATGAAGTGTTATTGAATGTCATGAATTCACCTACAGAATAGAAGGCGTGAGAAATTAGGTACTTCTTTAATTTGGCCCTAAATAATTTTATGTTTTGAGTTTCATTTTTTATATCGATAGAGAGGTTATTAAAAATTTTTACTGCCATATAACGCACTCCTTTTTGTTAGCACGATAGACTTGCCGATGGAATATGAAAGTCATTTTTTTTAGGTGTATTTATGCTATGAACTGTTGAATTAGTTACAAAGTTTTCACGATTACATACGAGGAAGACTATTAATGAAAAGATATACTGACAATCCATGGGCATTATTTGTAGTTTTTTGAAAATAGTCCTACACGATTCCCTAGATTTGGCACCTACTATTATTCTAATTACTCTTTTTTGTAATAGAAATATACTGTTACTATCTGTGGAATTTCACCAGAATATTATTCCGAAACTCATTACCGAGTGGAAGTATGCAAAGTACATCTACTTATATAACCCCAAAACGTTTCACTTTCATAGCAATATAGCATTAATATGTATAATTAATGAAAAATAGTCACATCATGGCATTGAATACAATAATATTTCATTTCTAATGGTAATAATGTCATCAAACCAACTCTAGTTTTGTAGTTTTTAATATCCAATACACAGTTGTACCCAGAAAATTACACACCACAGAATCGAACATGTAAATTATTTTTAGTAAGTTAAGTTTTTAATAACCAATATAATTTGAGCTCTAAATATGTCAGCATTCTTGCAGATCATGGCCTTCGTGTAATATTGTTTACTGTAGTGTGTGTTTTGTTTTATTCTGAAATGCAATTAGCTATGCAAATCTAGTCTTTCAAGTGAAGCTCCCTGTAAAGCAGATTTGAATAATTTCAAGGGAAAAATTGTTCCGGGGCCGGGTATCGATCCCGGAACCTCTGGTTCAACGTACCAGCGCTCTGCCAACTGAGCTACCCGGGAACTCCACCCGACACCGTCTCAACTTTTCCCTTTATATCCACACAACTCGCGTGGGCTGACGAAATGCCAGAGACCCACATCGAGTGCACACAAACTCTGTGTGACTTGGAATTGTGGTTTTCTGTTAACGTACACAGTGACGTATATATTATGCAAATCTAGACTTTCAGGTGAAGCTCCCTGTAAAGCAGATTTGAATAATTTCAGGGGAAAAATTGTTCCGGGGCCGGGTATCGATCCCGGGACCTCTGGTTGAACGTACCAGCGCTCTGCCAACTGAGCTACCCGGGAACTCCACCCGACACCGTCTCAACTTTTCCCTTTATATCCACACAATTCGCGTGGGCTGACGAAACGCCAGAGACCCACATCGAGTGCACACAAGCTCTGTGTGACTTGGAATTGTGGTTTTCTGTTAACGTACACAGTGACGTATATATTATGCAAATCTAGTCTTTCAGGTGAAGCTCCCTGTAAAGCAAATTTTAAAAATTTCGAGGGAAAAATTGTTCCGGGGCCGGGTATCGAACCCGAGACCTCTGGTTGAAAGTACCAGCGCTCTGCCAACTGAGCTACCCGGAAACTCCACCCGACACCGTCTCAACTTTTCCCTTTATATCCACACAAATCGCGTGGGCAATGCAATTAGCTAGTTTTCAAAACTGCACGACAGATGGATTTTGGAAAATAGGAAAATTATGTTGAGAAATTGACATTTCACTGAAATCTACTATTTTTCTGAAAAACTTTGAGTTCCAATCTTCAAAATGAGGAGTCGTTTATTAAATTCCGTTCAGCCGTTTTCCCGTAATTTCCATTACCAATTCAAATTATATATATAGATTATTCCTTGTATACCCCTTGGAAGAAACGTTCATGCTTTTTATTAAGAGAGGGAGGGATGAATTCAGCGAGGGAGGAAACGAAGAACAGAAAATATTTAGGATAAATTTGTAGCTATTTCCTAGTCTGTAGTTTACGGACGAACAAGCTGGATACCCACAAAAAGGCGGATAGAACACGCAAGAATACAGACAGAACACGGGTTTCCGCTAATCTCGTACAAAAAACATCGCGCGTAGAGGCGTGGGCACCGACAGAAAACCTTCCGATTCCCACAGTTTCTTGCCGCCGGTCTAAATGTGTATTTAGCGGCCCCTGTGGTTGCAAAAATCATTTCGATACCTACCTTATAATTTATCCATTTGTGGGATTGCTCTTCTGTCCAGTGAGAAAAGGTAGAGGATCACAGAGGGGATTGCTCTGGCAAGCAGGTAGGAAGGACTACGTGTAGTCTGGCTACATTGGGTATTACGTCACTGAAGCGTTTATCTGTTTGTCTTTGAATTATGCTGTCATAGTTAATAATACGGAATAAAATTGCAGGCACAGGTTGCCGAACGATTTGAGAGTTAACGGAGATACGAGTTTAAATCTTGTTTAATCTCAGCAGTAGTTCACGCACTACAGACAATTCGCAGATATGAGGATGAAGGTTTTTTTCAATACAAATTTAATTCCACAATACTCATTTCAATTTATTTTTTCTCAATATCATTTCTTCTTATTTTTCTTCGGCCCAAATGTCACCCTGTTTCGATTCACAGAATTTTCCGAATCTTCCAGTCTTTTATAGAGAATGAACCGTAAGTAATGTTATTAATTTCAAGGGGTTATTCTTTGAGATATTTCAAAAAAAAAAGTTTAACAGAATTTTGCTCGCTTTGCTTCCTTTTCGAGAGTTCTGAGACATTTGTTGCTTTATTTTTGAAGTTCAATATAATTTGTACACTTCAAAAAAGTCACTGAAGTGAGGAAAAATGCTGTAAAAATTCTGCAGTTTACAGTCAAGTATATTATACTATACTTCTTGCGTCTGCACATCTTATATCATAATCATGTGTGAAGTATAGTAGACTATACTCTCAGGACTCAGGAGGATATGAAACATTTCATAGCATGTTTTGGGAACGCCAATACCTATTTTAAATAACCAATTATTAATAAATAGATTTAACAAGAATATATTTTTTATATAAACAATATATATATACATATATATACTAATAATTTAGATTTATATTAATATAAATCATATATATATATATACCTCTATTTTTCAACAATAATGCTGTATATTCATAGATAATCTGTATTATATATAAATTAATTATTATAATATAAATAAACCTATTTTTAGTAAAATAGGTTATTTTATTTAAATAATTAATTTATATATATAATCTTATATTAACAAAAAATCGAATTACCAACATTTAATAGAATATTCATTATAATCCATAAATATAGAACCAACAAAGAAAACATTATCTTAAAATAACAAAAAAATAAAGTGCCTGAATAAAGGATTATCGTGATAGGATAAATAATGTAATCTAAATTACCTTTATTACATTTAATAGAATTAAACTATTACCTAAAATATCAAAAATATTTGTGCACCATACACCAAAATGTATAATAAATATACATTATATTAGAAAAGTAAGCTAAATAAGCTAATGGGTTCATACCCCATTTATAGAGGAAATCCTCTCTTCTCTAATGACCAACAATTCAACAAAAATCCTCTTATTAACAACTCTAGTAAGAGGTATATTAATTTCAATTTCATATTGATTTAACTCCCAATAGGCTCAGTCAATTTAAAAGAGCAGTGTATTATGATTACGAGTGATTGAACAAATTTTAGTTTTGTCTTTTAAATCTACTTTTCGTTTTGAAAAGGATTTTAAAAGGTTACATTTGTTTGGATCAAATATTTGCATATTCAAAGGACAAAACTAAAATTATTTCAATAATTTATTATCATATACTGCTCTCTTAAACTCACTGAGCAAATTTGGAATAAAATCAATAGCTTTCTCAAAACACGCTATGAAATATTTCATATAAAACAATTTTCATCTTGGAAAGGAAGCAAAAACGAGTAAAATTATATTAAATATTTTCATTTTGAATATATCAAAGAATCTAAGAAGGATGAAGTTACAGGAGAATGGAGAAAGATACACAACACAGAACTGCACGCATTGTATTCTTCACCTGACATAATTAGGAACATTAAATCCAGACGTTTGAGATGGACAGGGCTTATAACACGCATGGGCGAGTGCAGAAATGCATATAGATTATTAGTTGGGAAGCCGGAGGAAAAAAGGCCTTTGGGGATGCCGAGACGTAGATGGGAGGATAATATTAAAATGGATTTGAGAGAGGTGGAATATGATGATAGAGACTGGATTAATCTTGCTCAGGATAGGGAGCGATGGAGGGCTTATGTGAGGGCGGCAATAAACCTGCGGATTCCTTAAGAGCAATTTGTAAGTAGGCTAAGTAATAATAATAATAATATTAATAATAATATTATTATTATCATTATTATCATCATTCAGTTGTTCAGGCATGAGATTCAAGTAGTAAAACTCGTGTTTCTTATACGCAATTCTCAAGCGCCTGATTACAACACAGTAGTTCTCCATCCAGGAAACAGACGAGAGTGTGCATGATGCTATGTGGGAGGTTTCAGTTATCATTTCGCTTTCATATTTAAATATCAGTCAAATGTTTTGCACATAATTAGTTCCAAATGCCTGACAGTAACATCAGTTGTATTCACGACGAAGTGAAAGTCGACCGGACTCTCCTATTTTACACAAACCTCAAGGCTAACTGAAATCTGCTGCAGACCTGAATCTACGTTACAACAATGATTCCAAAAACAGAGTTACAAGATCTCAAATGTGGAGTAAACTAAATAGGCTAAAGATTAATTGTTCACTTCTGCACCTGTAGGCTATATTTAGGCCTATATAGACTTTAATCTCCTGAGTTCTGAGACATTTTGTTGTTTTATTTTTGAAGTTCTATATAATTCTAGACTACACTTAAAAAAAAAGTCTTTGACATGAAGAAAAATGCTGAAAAAATTCTGCAGGTTACAGTTAGGGAACAAATGCAGATATATTACGGGTCTCTGCACATGTATCTTCAATCTTAATCATGTATGAAGTATGGTAAAGTATGCTATACTCGCAGGACTCTAGAGGATAAGGAAAACAATCGCAAAGATTTCGAAACTTGTTTTTTATTATTCTACTGGCTTGTCTAGTAATGAACAGTATAAATGTGGAATATTTAAAGTCTTTAAGTAACTATATTTTGTGAATACAGGGACTGTTTCAGATTTAAGTATATTAAGTAATACCGACTTAAAAATGTTCAGTAGGTATGAACAAAGATGTTTCATAAAAATACAAGTTGCGAGTCGAAAAAATGCAACTCGATGCTTTATGGCAGCGTTTCTCAATCTGTGGTCCGCGGACCATGTGTAGTCCTCGAGGTCTGCCTTTGTGGTCCTTCAAAAAAGACAGAGGAAAAATAAAATTCAAACGAATTGCGTATCACACTATAGCTTAAGATCTCAGAGTTTGGAAATGACACATGACAATCGAATTTCACTTTTTCTCCCAGTACTGCATTTTGTGAAATTTATTACCCTACCCGTCTATCGACTTCCCACTCTACTCTCAGCAACAAAAGAAGTATTTAAAGCACTATATACGTGGTGTTTCTCG
The DNA here is from genome assembly GCF_040183065.1 of Periplaneta americana. Taxonomy (NCBI): domain Eukaryota; kingdom Metazoa; phylum Arthropoda; class Insecta; order Blattodea; family Blattidae; genus Periplaneta; species Periplaneta americana. The sequence continues at coordinate 14,858,735 of NC_091119.1, forward strand.
ACATCTTTTTCCTGCACATCTGGCGCCGCGCCTGTAACCCAGCCAGGGACCACCCGAATTCATAACAGAGGACCAAAGTACCGAACCTTAATTCAATTTTAAAATATAAGTACTGTAATTGCAAGTTATCTTGAACCTTCTGAGCGGGGACAGAGGGGCAGAGGGAAGGAAGCGAGTAACGCGGGTGGAGCCAACTGAATTGTTTGCGCATGCTCCGCAGCATAATCTCTTGTCAAGAAACATAGAGCTATTTCCTTCACTGCGTACCAGTAGTGTTACCATGGAGCAGCAACAACAGGGTAGTAATTATGGTGAAATCACACCACCGCGGAGAAAAAGTAACGCTGTTATCCATATCCGAGAAAGAGAAATTATCGCAAATATAATAAAATTATGCGTTGCGAGGAGGAAAAATTAAACAAATATTTGCTGGAACCTCTTGATAAGGAATATGAGAGAGAGGCTAAATACTCTGGCAAAAGTATTACTTCCGTGAAGAGAATTAAAAATAATATTGAATTACAACCGAATGAACCTCACACTAGTCCGGGAAAGAATAGGTATGTAATGTTAGAAATTATTGCTATGATAGTTATGTACAATAGTGTGTGTATTGAGAGCGACATAATGAATTACTGTTGCAAGTTATTATTTTCGTATAGTTCTACTAAGCATATTATTTCATTCCAGAATTATACTTATGTAAAGTTGAAGTGGACGACTTCGATCAACATGTTATTCGGGATACAATCGAAGAATTCTATCGTGTTTAGAAAGTAGTACCTACGATTAAGAAGATAATTCCGAATGGATGATGCCATTGACGAAATAATTAATTTAGGAACAAGCGATGATGGCAGCAATGATAGGGATATGGATTGTGTATAATTGTAAATTAATTTAAACTCAAATAATAAGCCTGTAAATATTGTTATAAGAATATGTACTTATTAGCTGAAGGGGTAAGTCATGCAGGCCTATATAATGTACAGAAATAGCTGTAGTAACTCCTCCATTGCCGGTCCCCAGCCCGGATGAGAGAGGAGGAGTGTACACACGATTATATTTCAATACTTACTCATTACAGGTTAATTAAAGCTTGCTACGAAACTATGTTCTCCTCTCATAACCGGAGTATCCAGAGAAGATGATGTCTGTATTGAACCAAGTTCTTTTACAGTAGAGAGCCGTAAGGTAAAAGTACCAACGTTTTTTGAAAAGAGTCACGTTACCCGAGGGAGGGGCATCCTTGCCGTGTCGTTACGTTGATGAGTACGTGCCGAACCGAGCAGTTCCAAAGACAGACTTAGGGGATGTAAGGTTCAAGATAACTTGCAATGACAGTATACTGGCATTAAAATATGCTACGAAAATGATAAATTTGCTTTCGAAGGGAACAAGAGTAAGGTGGTCCGCGGAACTGTTCTGACTTTAAAAAGTGGTCCCCGCTTCAAAAAAGTTTGAGAAACGCTGCTTTATGGCATTACAAGAAGTTTGAGGGAGAGAAGTCCAAGCATAACGAACTATTGCAAGGTGGGTGGAAGAGAGGCATTCACTTTGAATCAAGAGTTGACATCCAAAGAGCTTTAGATCGATCAGACAGAGATCCAGAAATGCTGCTGCAGATGGAGTCCGCCGTCTTCTAAGGATTTGGCAACCTACTGTTGACAAGGCAAAGGAGTATATTTGAAGTGTGTAATACCAAAAAATAACCTAAATATATGTAGTGTGGAACAGTAACTCTGTTGCAATTTTTTTTCCGATGCCTTGGTATTATACTATTTGCGCTAAAATTTCAGATTTTTAAATATACAAAAGACAAGTTATGCTACAATGCGACATAATTTTTTTAATTCCTTTCATTATACTCTATTACTGAAGCAAATATTTGCAGTCATTTTCTGAACTCTCTGCATAAATAAATAACTAAATAAATAAAGTACATTATAAATATGTAATTAAAGGAGAAAGTGAGAAATAGAGAAAGAAAGGAAGAAAGAAATAAATGGTAAGATTAAAAGAACGAATGGAGATTCACTCGAACTATTTCCCCATTTTTTTTTTTCGCAAGGAATGGTTCTCAATAATGCATTCACACCTGTGGAGTAAAGGTTAGCGCGTCTGGCCGCGAAACCAAGTGGGCCGGGTTCGAATCCAGGTTGGGGAAAGTTACCTGATTGAGAGTTTTTCCAGGGTTTTGCCTCAACCCAATATGAGCCAATGCTGGGTAAGTATCGGTGCTGGATCCCGGACTCATTTCACCGGCATTATCACCTTCATCTCATTCAGACGCTGTTGTTAAAGCGTTGTAAAATAACCTACTTAAAAAAATACTCAATGCTATATAAAACTGTGTCGGCAAAAAGTTGCATATTTCAACACTAACAAAACCAGTGTTAACTTTCGCATACCAGGAAATGATCTATAACAGTTTTTTTCCCCCGAAAGAATTAAGAAATGTATACTGGTACTGTAAATGTCTTTGACGTATTACATAATAGAGTAATAGTGTACTACTGTCCATGAAAGATGTAATTCAGTAATAAAATGATAATAGATACTGTATACAGTATAAATCAAAATTGGAATACTTCCCTAATACACAATTCCTGTAAATACGCAGTTTACATGCGGTCCCTTGAAGAGCGTCTTGTCGGGTTTTTTACCACAATAATAATATTTATTTACTTACTTCTAATGAACCCGGACGTTCGTTGCCGCCCTATCATAAGCCCGCCATTTGTCCCTATCCTGAGCAAGATTAATCCAGTCTCTATCATCATATCCCACCTCCCTGAAATCCATTTTAATATTATCTTCCCATCTACGTCTCGGCCTTCCCAAAGGTCCTTTCCCTCCGGCCTCCCAACTAACACTCTATATGCATTTTTGGATTCGCCCATACATGCTACATGCCTTGCCGATCTCAAATGTCTGAATTTAATGTTTCTAATTATGTCAGGTGAAGAATACAATGCATGCAGTTCTGTGTTGTGTAACTTTCTCCATTCTCCTGTAACTTCATCCCTCTTAGCCCCAAATATTTTCCTAAGCACCTCATTCTCAAACACCCTTAATCTCTGTTCCTCTCTCAAAATGAGAGTCCAAGTTTCACAGCCATACAGAAGAACCGGTAATATAACTGTTTTATAAATTCTAACTTTCAGATTTTTTGACAGCAGACTAGATGACAAAAGCTTCTCAGCCGAATAGTAACAGGCATTTCCCATATTCATTCTGCGTTTAATTTCCTCCCGAGTGTCATTTATATTTGTTACTGTTGCTCCCAGATATTTGAATTTTTCCACCTCTTCAAAGGATAAATTTCCAGTTTTATATTTCCATTTCGTACAATATTCTCGTCACGAGACATAATCATATACTTTGTCTTTTCGGGATTTATTTCCAAACCTATTTCTTTACTTGCTTCAAGTAAATTTTCAGTATTTTCCTTAATCGTTTGTGGATTTTCTCCTAACATATTCACGTCATCCGCATAGACAAGCAGCTGATGTAACCCGTTCAATTCTAAACCCTCTGTGTTATCCTGGACTTTCCTAATGGCATACTCTAGAGCAAAGTTAAAAAATAAAGATGATTGTGCATCTCCTTGCTTTAGCCCACAGTGAATTGCAAACGCATCTGACAGAAGCTGACCTATACGGACTCTGCTGTACGTTTCACTGAGACACATTTTAATTAATCTAACTAGTTTCTTCGGAATAACAACAACAACAACAATAACAACAATAATAATAATAATAATAATAATAATAATAATAATAATAATAATAATAATAATAGGAAGAAGAAGAAGAAGAAGAAGAAGAAGAAGAAGCTTTTTCGCGGAGCTCCCTGGTACTATTTTATTTACGACACACGTCTGAATAGTAATAGGTTATGTTTATATCGCTACCATTTGATCTACATCGAAGATCATGCATTATACTCGTATGTAGCATATTGTACACATTGAATATTGGTTCTTTACTGAACTCAGCGGTTCGTTTTCACTGGTAAATGATAGGCCTACTCTGCTGGCTTGTTCATCAGTATCATAGCAACAATTCGAGGTAACAGAAGCGGTCAGACGATCCTCTCGCAGGTCACAGTTTAATTATGCCTTCAAGTGTTTCAAGCCCAGAGCATAATCGAATTCCAAATGTTCAGGTAGCATCGCATAGTTCCTAATTCAGCAATTACACCAACTTACTTCGCCAAGGATTATTATTAAGTGTGATTAACACACAACTTTAAATAAGCAATGAAATCTTAATAAATGAAGACGTTAACTAAAACAACAAGAAACACTTAATCTTCTACTTCCAGGTATACCTATGTAATTTAATACAATTAGTGCACCATACTAATTAAATAAGTACATATTTTAAAAAAGGAAGTAAAGTTTTATTTGGCTGAAGTGTTACACAATCAACGAGAATTCCAGCGATTCCGGTTCAATTCCCGGAACGTGAGTGAAAATTTTTCTTCTGCCTATAGAGACTGAATGCTTTATTTTATCGTACGGCAGCGATTTCAAACTACTTTTCTTTCATACTCACATAAAAATGTTTGTGTTCAGAAGACAGAAACAGCTATTTAATTAATATTGTGAATTTTATTAGTAACAACAATGTAATTTATTCGCCACAACAATAATTCCTTTCTACAATTCGCCTTAAACGCTCTCGTCAACAATTGGATTTTCACTTAACACAGTATTCGTTATAGCACTCCACCGACGACAATGACAATTTACTTGGACTAGTACGAACAACAATGAACTGTTAATCTTAACTAATATTTACAAAGCACTATTTACAAATCAGAACTATCAGTTCTCAGTTCACAGTTCTTCTAGCTCAGTCACTCGAGTTCACAGTATCTCGAACCACAGACCTTCAGAGACAGTTCACTGTACTCGAACTCAGGTCCCTCCAACTGCGGTCCACTGCACTCGAACTCAGGCCTTCGGATGCTGACACAGATGCGGACGCACACTCGAGTCGAACTCCGGTACACAAGACTGGCTTGCTTGCTCTGGCTTTCTCACTGACTGGCTGACTAATCAACTGAAAACTGCTGTCGTTCCTTCGCGTCCTTAATTTATAACCACAGCGACGTAGCCTCGAAAGTTCCACGCGTCTCTAGAGATGGCACTCCAGAAAAATCCAGAGCCCTCTCCTCTCTACCAGCACCAGATGCGCGCGCACTCTCTCTCCATTCTCTCGCCGCGTTGGCCCTTTCCCCTCTCCGCCGCGCGCCGTCCCAAAGTGCTCCGCGCGATCTTCTCTCTTGCGGGACGCTGGTCGTGAGTTCGAATCTCACGTCGCTGTCACAATATTTAAGCGTTTGAGAAAAATGGTTTCTATTTTTGGTTAATCACAGTGTTGAAAATGTTCTTCCTGACGTTCAGTTAGAATACAGTCACAATTTCTGGCATAATATGTATGAGTGAGTTATAAAATGAATAACATTTCTTTAAGTATGGGGCACGGTTCGTATAATAAACATTGTATACAATATATACAGAGTGTTCAAAAAGTAGGCCTATACAATATTACTCGTAACTTTTTAAATTTTAATTTCACAAAAAAAAAAAAAAGTTTTATACAAAAGCTGTTGGAGGTAAATCATACAATATGATACTAGTGTTGGCCACCGGCGTGGCTCAGTCGGTTAAGGCGCTTGCCTGCCGGTCTGAAGTTGCGTTCGGGCGCGGGTTCGATCCCCGCTTGGGCTGATTACCTGGTTGGGTTTTTTCCGAGGTTTTCCCCATCCTTAATGTGAATGCAAGGTAATCTATGGCGAATCCTCGGCCTCATGTCGCCAAATATCATCTCGCTATCACCAACCTCATCGACGCTAAATAACCTAGTAGTTGATACAGCGTCGTTAAATAACCAACTAAAATAAAAAAATACTAGTGTTCCAAGGAGTTATTGAGGCGTACAAAGTATGACAGTAAATTATTATTTTTCAAATAGCACTCTATATTCAAATTTACATATTCCGAATTTCCACTAAATTTTACGTAAGAATGTGTAGAAATTTTACTCATTCACCCGTTTAATGTCTTTCAACTATTTATTAATCTTGTTTCGTGGACTTCAAATATGAGACAAATAGCCCGAAGTAGGCTATGTAAAATCATGTTTAGTAGTCATAAAAGTAAACAAAACACCATTATTAGCCAAACTTTACAACAGATGTACAAAATGAGAACTATTCACAACCAAACCATTTTCCAGTCTATCACGAAAACAGTCCATTGTCTTTCTCACAGTTACAAGTAGAAATAAATATAACTATAAAAATTGGAGATTTATCCTTCAAAGGGGTGGAAAAATTCAAATATCTTGGAGCAACAGTAACAAATATAAATGACACTCGGGAGGAAATTAAACACAGAATAAATATGGGAAATGCCTGTTACTATTCGGCTGAGAAGCTTTTGTCATCTAGTCTGCTGTCAAAAAATCTGAAAGTTAGAATTTATAAAACAGTTATATTACCGGTTCTTCTGTATGGCTGTGAAACTTGGACTCTCATTTTGAGAGAGGAACAGAGATTAAGGGTGTTTGAGAATAAGGTGCTTAGGAAAATATTTGGGGCTAAGAGGGATGAAGTTACAGGAGAATGGAGAAAGTTACACAACACAGAACTGCACGCATTGTATTCTTCACCTGACATAATTAGAAACATTAAATTCAGACATTTGAGATCGGCAAGGCATGTAGCATGTATGGGCGAATCCAAAAATGCATATAGAGTGTTAGTTGGGAGGCCGGAAGGAAAAAGACCTTTGGGAAGGCCGAGACGTAGATGGGAAGATAATATTAAAATAGTTTTGAGGGAGGTGGGATATGATGATAGAGACTGGATTAATCTTGCTCAGGATAGGGACCAATGGCGGGCTTATGTGAGGGCGGCAATGAACCTCCGTGTTCCTTAAAAGCCAGTAAGTAAGTAAGAAATAAATGGAATAATACCGTTACTAGGCAACTATAAAATGTCTCGTTGGACGATATGCGCTATGGACGAAGCTTGTTGAACGAAAATTCCTGTAAAGAACTTATCACATCCTACACAATGAATCGTTATTTTGTTACGTTTTCCAAGTAAAGACATTAATTTTTAGGAAGACGAGTACGCTTCATGTGCATCATTTCCGGTTAACTTACTCTAAGTACTGGATATGGCGTAGGAGAAATCTCTGTGAACAAGCGTCAGGCGCAAATCTAATTCTTAGTACGAGGGATGTTGGGAACTTTCATTTTCGTAAAAATTTTGTAATCGATTTTTGCAGTACGCATTAATTTATTTTATATGTCGTACAATGATAAACAAAAAAATTATAATAATGATGTAGTCTCAATGAGGAAGGAATTGGCTGTGTTTTTATCTAGCAGAAGAGTCTAATATGACTGGAGGACATATTTTTTTCTTAGAAATTCGTTTGTATGTAAAGTACCTATTAAGGGTCACAAATATTATCAGAAAATGCAGGCTCTAAATTTCCAAAATCTTATAAGGAAATGAACTCTTTATTAGACAAAAATTACAAGGTACCACAACAAGACTTACTAGAACTTAAATATCTGATAAAAGTATAAAAAATTTTACTAACAATATTTTTTTGAATCCACTTTTTACTTTAAATTAAATTTTCCAAAAATTGACAATTTTCACACATTTTCCATAACTCCACAACCATTAGCGATGGAATTCTGAAATTTTGCACACTGATTTAATATGCATTTATACAAAAGGTAGACTACAATAATGGCCATTTCTTTGAAAATATAAAAATTAGGTCATAAAGCATTATATAAATTTTAATATATTTTATATAGAAAAACATAAAAATTAATTGTATTAAAATAAACAACTCTATATGTCTGAGAGTAGCCTATTTTTCAGAAACAAGTGTTTATTACATTCAGGGAAAACATTAAAGATGTCAGAGAGACCATAAAAATGTTATGGTTACCAAATGATGTAACTGTAGAATTTTTTGTTTTTGTTTTTCTTTTCATACTCTGATAAAACTAGTTTGAAAAATATTATTAGTAACCTTTTTAATACTTTTATAAGATATTTAAGTTCCAATAAGTCTTGTTGTGGTACCTTGTAATTTTTGTCCAATTGTGAGTTTATTTTCTTATAAAATTTTAGAAACTTAGAGCCTGCATTTTCGGATAATATTTGTGGTCGTTCTCGCACATATACCCTTAAAATGGTTCACTGAAAATGTCCGCTTTTATTATAAATGCAATTATAACACTATTGTGGTATCAATAATATAATTTCCAGGGCTTTCAGTTAACTCACTAATTCCAAGTCACCTTTAAACAATGTAAAATATGGAAGATGAAACATTTTGTACGTGGTTATCATGAGAAAATATATACAATTAAAATATAAGCGAATATGTGCGGTATGTTTAATGTTCAGCGAACTGAAGCCGAGGTCTGATCTTGCTGGGTGAGTGTGATCGTAATAAAAATCCAGAGATCGTTATCTTATAGAAACATCTTCCTTGAAAAACGGCTGGGAATTATTTAGCGACCGCACACTTCATCGCGGTGTAATTTGTCAGCGCAGGTACAGGGCGCCTGCCACGATGCACGACCTATTAATTAGGCTGGGCGGATCGGCCGAGGGGGCGGCACCCGGCGGTCGCCCTAACGACCCGGACGCCGCGCCGGGCCGGACCGCACTTCTACGTAAGCAGAACTCTGCGCCGTACCGGGAATACAGGGACAGAGAGGAAGAATACACCAACAAAAGGACAGAAAGTGATGAGCAGGCTTCGAGACTTCGGACCCAATAGAGCAGTTCAGTGGGAAATCCTCATAACTGCGTACTGAGTATAGTGGTAAAGCGTACAGTGGGTGGGGGTACTGTAGAATGAATGCCAACAAATATACAAAGGAAAACGCTCAGGATTTGAAGGTTCTGACGAATAATTTGGTTTTCATACAAACTGTGTCTGAAACTATTACACGGTTAGAAAAGTCAGAGCAAGAGATGCCGGAAGCCCTCAAATTAATTTAGAAAATGATGCAGATAATTAATGAGACACTAAGTACACCGGTTACTGAACGTGTAAAACTGAAGTGGAAATCAATTTTATGTAAAAATAACTGATATGGAACATTTGTAACATAAACAGCAAATTAGTGGACATAGAGTCACCCGAGAATAAAGGACTGTCTCTTAGAGACTGCAATGATGTTAGGTTTCTTCGTTTTGCTCCTATCACGTCATGCGACGTAGAGCGCAGCTTTTCACAGTACAAACTGTGTTTGGCAGATAAGCGAAAAATATTTACGTTTGAGACACTGAGAATTTATCTTTTAGTACATTGCAATTCGGTACTGTAACTGCACTTCCTAAAGACGACCAATAGGATAAATGAAAAAATTAAAATTGCTACATGCTTATTTCCACCATTAACACTGTGTATAATTAAACACAAATGCTTATAAAAGACAGGAGAATAAATGCTTTTCACATTCTTTTGACATTATCATTGTGTAATGTATATTTACTTTTAGAATGTACATATGTGTTTGTTTCCCCATATTACCGTACTCTATTCTAAATAGCAATGTTGTTACCTCAACACATCTCTACCTTTCACTACCTGTAGCGAGTCAACAACCTATAGTGCATGCACAGTAAACTTATTGTATTGGGTCCAAAGTCTCGAAGCCTGGTGATGAGACAGAGAGACAAACAGAAAGAAGTAATGAAATGGAAGAGGAAATAAAGTGAACGGAAGGAAGGAGATAAAGAAAATAAGGAAAAAGGAGTAAAGAGAAATATAAAAATAAATATAAGAAAGATCACGTAAAGGAACAAGGAACTAAGGAAGGATGGCTGGACCAATGAAAGAATAAACAATTTAATGAATTAAGTAAAGAGAATTGAGGGAAAGAAGAAAAGTCAATCTAAGCAGTAGCATTCAAAAAAGGAAGGAGAAAAGAATGAAAATTAACTAAGAAAGAAAGATAGATAGGAAGAGAGAATCCAGTAAAGAGGAAAGAAATAACAAATATAAGGTAATCAGTAGAGTCCTGCGTTTGGTTACTTTGAATGGAAGTTAGATGCACATGGATCATTCTAGCTTCGCTTGCAAAGGCCGGATCTGTCTCCACTGCCCGCTCCGTTTTGTCTCTCACATCTGCTTATTCGTATAGGGCAGTACAGACATTGAGCAAGGAGAATGCTACTCAGGTACAAAATATACTGTCACGTGGATTTAATAACAAACAAAATATTTATTTAAAGCCATCTATGTACAACGGAAGATTATTCTCACAATACGTAAAACGAATCTAGATTCTAGATAGGCCTACTTTTTTGTTTCACAATAATATTTTTCACTCAAAAAGTAAAAGGCAATGCTCATTATTTTTCGCCTATTTACAGACATTTGAATATTTAAATAGCACTTTTTAAAATAAATAGATATGTTTTATCAAAAAGTGAAATGAATTTAGAAGTTCATAATATGATAATTTATTGAAAGAATTGAAATTTGAATATTCACAATTAAAAATTAGTTAATATTGAAATACATGTATAAGCCTATTTACTTACTTATGGTTTTTAAGAAACCCGGAAGTTCATTGCCGCCCTAACATAAGCTCGCCATTGATCCATATCCTGATCAAGATTAATCCAGTCTCTATCATCATATCCCATCTCCCTCAAATCCATTTTAGTATTATCCTCCCATCTACGTCTCGGCCTCCCCAAAGGTCTTTTTCTCTCCGGCCTCCCAACTAACACTCTATATGCATTTCTGGATTCGCCCATACGTGCTACATGCCCTGCCCATCTTAAACGTCTGGATTTAATGTTTAATGTCAGGTCAAGAATACAATGCGTGCAGTTCTGTGTTGTGTAACTTTCTCCATTCTCCTGTAACTTCAACCCTCTGAGCCCCAAATATTTTCCTAAGCATCTTATTCTCAAACAGCCTTAATCTATGTTCCTCTTTCAAAGTGAGAATCCAAGTTTCACAACCATAGAGAACAATATAATTGTTTTATAAGTTCTAACTTTCAGATTTTTTGACAGCAGACTGGATGATAAAAGCTTCTCAACCGAATAATAACAGGCATTTTCCATATTTATTCTGTGTTTAATTTCCTCCCGAGTATCATTTATATTTGTTACTGTTGCTCCCAAGTATTTGAATTTTTCCACCTCTTCAAAGAATAAATTTCCAATTTTTATATTTCCATTTCGTACAATATTCTCGTCACGAGACATAATCATATACTTAGTCTTTTCGGGATTTACTCCCAAACCTATCTCTTTACTTGCTTCAAATAACATTCCCGTATTTTCCGTAATCGTTTGTGGATTTTCTCCTAACAATTCCAAACCCTCTCCGTTATCCTGGACTTTCCTAATGGCATACTCTAGAGTCTAGAGCAAAGTTAAAAAGTAAAGGTGATAGTGCATCTCCTTGCTTTAGCCCACAGTGAATTGGAAACGCTTTTGACAGAAACTGACCTATACGGACTCTGCTGTAAGTTTCACTGAGACACATTTTAATTAATCGAACTAGTTTCTTGGGAATACCAAATTCAATAAGAATATCACATAAAACTTCTCTCTTAACAGAGTCATATGCCTTTTTGAAATCCATGAATAATTGATGCACTGTACACTTATACTCCCAATTTTTCTCCATTATCTGTCGAATACAAAACATCTGATCAATAGTTAATCTATTACGCCTAAAACCACACTGATGATCCCCAATAATTTCATCGACATGTAGAGTTAATCTTCTCAAAAGAATATTGGAGGAATTTTGTACGACGTCAACAAAAGTGATATTCCTCGAAAGTTACTACAGTTAGTCTTGTCCCCCTTCTTGAAGATAGGTACGATTATGGACTCGTTCCATTGTTCCGGTACAATTTCCTTTTCCCAAATAGCAAGTACTAATAGCAAGTGTTGACCTGGTTGGCGAGTTGGTATAGCGCTGGCCTTCTATGCCCATGGTTGCGGGTTCGATTCCGGGTCAGGTCGATGGCATTTAAGTGTGCTTAAATGCGACAGGCTCATGTCAGTAGATTTACTGGCATGTAAAAGAACTCCTGCGGGACAAAATTCCGGCACATCCGGCGACACTGATATAACCTCTGCAGTTGCGAGCGTCGTTATATAAACCATAACATTTAATAGCAAGTAGCATATAATAATAATAATAATAATAATAATAATAATAATAATAATAATAATTTATATATTGTGACTACTAGAGCCCGGACGAGAAGCTATGGCACCGGCGCAAGGGACGCATTTTAGTTCGTTTGCTTGGACTCGCCCTCACAGTAAACTGGAGGGGTGTTGGGTTAGTTGGTTACTGGCATTCCGAGTGTTCATATCGTTCTGCTACTACCGCTATTGCTAATACTGAAAACATTGTCCTTCTGACCGCCCTCATTATGGCATTGTCTAAGGTGTGAAATCATAAAGTAGTTCATAGTCAAGGATATGAAATAGCATGCAATGTATGGAAATTCATGTCAGAAGAGGCTGTAAACGGAATACCAATTCCATTGAAAAGCGTGTGTGCAAGAGTACTGGCTGCCACTGGTATTTCAAAGCGAACCTGGGCAAGAATCAGGAAAGAAGGGAAAAATATTGAGGCAGGAACAGCAAATCTTTCTCCAGTCCGGAAAAATCACAGCCGAAGAAGAAAATTGTTGCAGCTGTAGATAGTTTTGATGAGGAAGTCATAAGAAGACTCGTCTATAATTTCTACGCTAAGCATAAGCAGAGGCCGACTCTGCAATCACTTCTTCCAAAAATGGATATCAGTGTATGATTATGTGAAGAAAGTAGAGAATAATTACATTGAAATTGAGCACGTGATGGATAGTATTTTTAGGGACATCTGATTCCAGCACAGATCAGTCGTCTGATTCGGACGGAGAATAAGAATGTAAAGATGGAATAGCGGGCGTAATTCCATTAGGTGCCTTCGGACTCTTGAGTAGGAAAGTGGTGACACTAAGGTAAGACGAATATTTTTGGAAAGAGATGAAACGGATATGCCTGCCGCTCTGAGCTTGAGAACCGTAACCCAAACAACCCCCCACTCCTCTACCCTGCTGGCCGACAATTTAAAACTTCGCGCATGTTGGTGCCATAACATCTCGTCTCAGCTCTACTATCGCTATACTTTATTTTTTTTCATGGAGTGCAGTTTCATAGAAAGGACTTTGCCGACAGACCTTCTACTGCCCCCTACTATTTGATTGTCATAAATAAATGTCTTCCTTACTGTGACGGAAATATTGTCTTCTCTTGTTAGTAACCAATCACAACTCTCGTTCAGAAGAATTGACAGGTGCCCGTCAAATCCACGTGGAGGCAGAGTTGCCGCATCTTTTCCCAATTTCAAGAATCCCGTCAGTTTCACTGCATAATTTCGAAGGTCACCAGGATTGTGGCAACTGTGCAATGTTGGGACGAAGGGACAGGATGGAACTGTCAGAGCTGTTTGTGTAGGAAGTCATAAATCTGTAAGTGGGTGTTCAAAGGAGCCACCGAACTGCACTCCTTGAAATAAAATAAGGTATACTACCGCCTCATTACAGACAATACGAAATAGTACCGACACAGTCTATTGTTCCTTGTACCCTCACAACTCGAGCTTCGTGACTAGACTTTGTTATTAGGTTTTGCTATAGTGTTTTATTACAAGCCTTTATCGTTACACAGCATGGCCTACTGTTCGAATTGCCGTTCTATAATATAACTTGTATAGCCTATAAAATGTCTTTCGTGGGTGTTAACAGAAAATGTGTTGTGTTAAGTATCGAAAAAAAAATGGAGATAATTGAATGGTTTGAGAAAGAAAAACTGTGGCTCATCTCGCATCAGAATACGAGATTGGAGTTGCAACAGCGCGATTTAATAAAAAAAAAATCAAGGATAAAGAGTAAAAAAGTATGTAAATCTACAACATGAGACCTCCTTTATTCCTGTCTTTCCTGAGACAGTCATTACAAAGGGCTTCCTTGTCCTTTAAAAACCCGTCGTTTATAACCAGATTTTAGTGAACTTCTGATCCACTACCTAGCGAGTTAAGTACAAGACAATGGAGCAAATTACAAAATCTTTCATGGTATGGATTATCCGATTTTTTCGATTAACCGTTCAGGCCATCCCCTTCATTACCACGGATAATAGAGGTTCTACTGTATTATTATTATTATTATTATTATTATTATTATTATTATTATCATCATCATCATCATCATCATCATCATCTCAATCGAATCACAACTTTATTCCAAGAATTTGTTAGATAGTTATTCCACTCTCTTCCAGAACGTGTTTTCTACTTACGATTTTTTTTTTTTCGGGTTTATAAACTTCTGCATCCTAAAAGGAAAGGAAAACAGAAAGAAATGGAAGAAGGAGAAAGAAAGAATGCAAAAGACGAGAAGCAAACATAATAGAGGAGAAAAGACAGAAATGATAGGAGAGAAAAACGTGGAAGAACCGAAGAGAGAATAACTAAAAGAATGAACAAAAATAACAAGTTAAGAAGACAGGATGAATGAGTAGAAGGCAAAATATAAATAAATTAAAGAAAGAAGAAATAATAAGCTACTATTTACTTTAAATATGTTTGTACATAAATAAAAAAAATAGATACAGAAGAAAAATGAAATTGTAGGAAGAAGAAAGATTTAATCGTCAAAAGGTACCATATAAAAAGGGAACAAATGAAACATTACAGTTAATAATCCCGTATTGACGTTACTAGTCAAGCCACAATGGCGCAATGAGGGTTCTGTCTGACGTACGCCACGCCGTGCGGTCGGAATCGAACCCGGCTGCAGCTGATAATACTCGGCCGCTCTCCGCTTCTAATTAGCTTCCACATAAATGACAGGCAGAGAATCCAATATCCGAACAATCACCATTCAAACACCGATTTGATTGTGTCGCGGAATGAGATAACAATACGTGTTCCACATCATTACTGCCCGCCGCAGTGTTTGACGGAAGTACTGATAAAACATTGACATAATTGTTGCCGGTTTTGTTCACACCACTGCTCAATACATGTTCAATAAAACTGCCGACTAATGTATACGAAAGAGAAGAGGAGTCCACATGTCGTCCCAGATCCAAGGTTCTCAAGTACCTGAACAAGTCTTTATTTTTTTACTTAGAACATTCGTCCTAATGAGTCTTCAAATTAAAATCTGTATACTACTCGTATTATGGTATAAAACACCTTCAAACAACTGTGATTCACTGGTCAACAATGATTTTGTTAAATATACAATTTCTGCTATTTCTTATGTAATACTATCTGCCGATTCCAAAAATGAAGTTAGAATTTTTCTACCATTCACCATTTTTTTTTTGTAATATTAGAAAAATTGATTTATTTTTATTACTACGAAGGAGAGTCTAAAAGTAACCTTAATAATTGTTGTATTAATTGAATATGTACAATAAGACTACAAACACTTCATCATTTTTCAACATAGTATAACAGGAACACTTTCATTGAACGTATTGGGAACTATGTTGAAAAGTGATGAAGTGTTTGTAGTCTTATTGTACATATTCAATTAATAAAACAATTATTAAGGTTACTTTTTTTATCTCCCTCGTATATACAATCCTCAACATGCTAATGAGAATAAAATATTTCAAATAAGCTTAGTTTATTTTATTGCTTCAACAATTATTGTCCTGTAACTTTAGATCATTGTTGCGAGGTCAGAATTCATAAAAATGAATTTTGTGCGAGATCGTGCGTATTTGCTTGTTTTCTGCACAGAACCAATACGCGGTAAGTGTGAAATACCACATTCAGTATTCCCAACCTAACACACATAACAATTTCCCTCTTCTTACCGCTTAAGCGCGACATTCATTGTACTGCTTTAGGCTTTTAACATATTATTTTTAGAGACGTTTAACATAGTAATAATTATAAATTGGAAACTTACCACTGCAATTTCACCTACATTGCAATGTTAATTATTGTTTTTAAATATTTTCAAAAATTAAGTAAAGTCTACTACTCCACGAAACTTATTGCATTCCTGATACAAGTAACATTAAGGAAGCCGTGAAAAAATCAACAAGATTCCAGATGCCGATGTTATTACTGCAATATGTTATATAAATAATATTGTTAAAATATTAAAATGAAAAATAAATCATTACATAACCTTACCGTTTGTTTTAAGTTCGCATTTATAGACTGGGGAGAAAAAAAAGACAGACGTATATCACGGCCTGCTGGAGTATAGTAAACACAGAAAAAACATTTTACAGCAACAATGTTGAAGAAAGATATTTTGGTGTTCCGAAGTTGGCGTCATTAAACAGAAACCAACATGGAGATTTCATTGCAACTAATTAGAAATTCGTCTTTCAGGTATGTAATAAACGATCTTCGCACAAAATAATGTACGATACACGAGCGGTATGTTTGTTTTCATGTTCTCGGAAATTAAAAAAGCTCAACTACGTTTCGCTTTTTCAATATTTTCCTCGAACATGAAGCTCTTGTAACGTATATTACTATTATTCCTCATAAGACTGTAAGAGTTAGTATTAACTCTCAGTTGAGTTGGAACTTACAATCATGAAACGAGTTTCGTAACCTGTTTTCTTTGTTCTAATTATAAGTGTGGTAAAATTATCTTACAGAGTGATACATACTTCGAAATACTGTGTAAATCACAAACAAATTCTATTACGTTTGTGGTTAATTAACTCTGAAAGCACACAGGTGAATTTTACACACTTGTTAAAAGAGCTTACGAGAGTTCTTTTGATTGCAAAATAGATTAGGACAGGAACTGGGCTCCTGAAATCTGTTGTGCTCCATGTAATTCTATTAGCCTAACTGATTGACTAAAAGGATCCCGACATATGCTTTTTCCAGTTCCAATGATAAGCAGGGACCCTAAGAATCATTCAACAGACTGTTTCTTTCTAGGAACCACAGATCGGAAGATTACAGAGAACTTGTCAGCGAGCTGATTCAGTACTATAACGTGATGGGGTGTCATGTATCTCTCAAAATAACTTCTTGGATTCTCATTTTTTTTTCTTTCCTGAAAACCTTCGGGTAGTGAGTGACGAACACGGGGAACATTTTCATCAGGATTTTTTCTGAAAAGGAAAAGCGCTACCAGGAAAAATGGAGCACAAATATTCTGTCAGACTACTGCTGGACACTCAAAAGAGATTTTTCTCAAGCGAAGTATAGCTAAATTATATTTCACGCACGTTTTAGATAAATAAATATGATTTTAGGTAAAATGTTACAATGTATCAATACTAGAAAATTCTGAAGTACATTTCATATAATTACTCAAAAATCCTGGGCGATAGAAAAATTTTGAAAATAGATCTGAAATCAGCACGAAAAATGCTATAAGAAACACCCATCCGTGATCTTTTAACAAAAAATAAGTTTAATTATGTTGACCACTGATATATTTATACTTGACGAGACCTAATTCGTCAATAATAGAGATGACAAAATGAAAATGGTAGAAGACACTGAAATATTCTGAGAAAATCTGGCACCCTATCCGTAAATCTAAAACAATCTGCTCTGGTTTGGACATTGGCTTATGTTGAGCAGCCGCTAAATCAGTGATTCAATAACTTTGTTAACTGACTAGGTCAGAAATGAATTAGTGACTAACAGACATACTTGCTAACTGACTGACAGATTTATTAACCGACTCATGGCTGGTTTCTAGAACGTTGGATAACTTTTTAGGCTCTTGACGAATATGACAATTACCGTAAAAGTGTTTCTACAAATTCAAGATAATTTTTGTCCTGTGACAAATCACCCGATAAATTATCCAGTTATACATGTACGAGTAATATTTTGGTCATATCATCGTCATCATCATCATCATCATCATCATCAACTGAGTTTTTACAGGGGGATGTGAAACTAATTCCTGGAAGAACGTTCGCGACATCATCATTACGCTGTAGCTGCGAAGAAACATTTGCCACTGTGAAATTTTCACTAACCTCGCCAGAACCACTATGCAACTTTTTGCTAGAAAAAAAAATGTAAAATTAAACTTTGCGGTCGCTTAGACATATCAAAGAATCCGGAACGATAATATGAAGTTTGTATTAAAAATAAGAACTGTTAAATGCACAAAATGTTAAAGAAGATTTCATAATAAAGTCAGAACTCAAACTAACGAATGGGTGAATACCGCTCTTAAAATGAGTTTAAAATCGACAATGCACAGTATTTAAATCTATACTACAGAACTGTAAAAATAGACCTTTTCAATATGTTTCACAACAAGTTAAATTTCGTATTGTGTTGCCTTCATTTTATTACAAGGTCTATCTATAATAAAGATAGCATTGTTATAATTCGAACGTGCCACAGCACTACGTACAGGGATTATATTGAAGGAGGGATAGGAGGACTTTGCCTTATGTTAATGTAGAATTTCTTATTCTGACAGTAAAAAATTCGAGAAGGGAAAATAATTATTGATAAAAAATATTCAAATTTTAAAATGTGATATTTTTAAGAAGTTCAAAGAAGGAGTTCAAACCTGGCACCTCCCCTTCCGTACGCCCCATGCACCATCAATAATTCCTACTATCCACACCTTCGTTACTCTGATGTCTTGATATTAATCTTTCCATCTACTCTTTTCTTGATATTTAGTAGTTAAATAATACTGGTCACTTATTAACTCGAAAAATATTATTCACACTAACACATCTTAACTGAACGATTCTTAATGACCTAATGACTTACAAAGTTCAGCCTAAAGAGTGAATCAGAGACTAATTTAGAAGCTGAAGTAAGAACACAAGACAAACCGATTATTCTAAGACCGATCGATCTTGTATAACTTCTTTAGCTGAAAGAATTGTTGAGTGTCATCACCAAAGCTCGGAACTTGGGGACTTGTGTGTCGTGTGCATGAGTAAGGTTACAGGTACAACGTATACGAAGCTCACGCTGTAAGCGCTCAAGGACAGTCGTATGTACTAACAAAGTGGTCACATCAACGCACGAGGAAACTGTGTCATGTTGAAGCCAATGACAATCAGAGAATTACAAATAAACGGTCTGTTAGAGGAATTAGAAAATACGTGTTATTCGAATGGGTATTATAGAAGTTTGAAAATACATTTTTTAAATTTTAGGTACAGAATTTCGTGGAGAAATTCGGAGGAGATACATTATTTTCTACGAATGGAGAGTTTATATTTTGTAAGTTGTGCCACACACAAACTAAAGGCTGGAAACGGCATTCATTGAAAGACATTGCAGTCCCTTAAATTGGTGGAAAATTTGTCCATAGCCATGGATCAAGTCGTAGAGGGATCTGCCCAAGTAGTGACACACAAATTGAAAACTATTTTCGAGAAAAAATTAGGATATACTTATCATTCTGAGATACGAGATCAGCTAGCAACTGCTGAAAATCGAACAAAACAGTGACAGTTAAAACATTTATTTTAAGCTTGCTCCCGTCATTTCATGTGACGTGGAAATAAGTTTTTCTCGTTTCAAATCATGTTTAACTCACTGACGAAAAAGTTATGGGTTCGAAAATCTTCGAATGTAAGTAGTCATACACTGTAATATAATGTACAGAGCAGAACAGAAAATTTGATATATTGTTGATGTTTACTTTTATTATATATATGCTATAAAATTACGTGTTTCAACCTACCACAATACTATCAATATGTTGCTTCACCCAGAAACCACTTTTATAGCAGACCTGACAGTACCTCCGTGCTGGAAGCGGGAGTTTGTTGACATTGAAGTCCGTCGCTTAGCCACGTTCAAAGACACAAGTCCCCAAGTTCCGAGCTTTGGTCATCACAATTACTCGCATTCAAGGATTCGCGGTTCCTCTGGTGGCTAAACCTCTTTTCTCCCCGCCGCAAACATAGGCTAACAGAGTTGTAGATTTAAGAAAAAGAGAACTAGTAGTGATAAAAAATTAAACTGTCGAAATAGAGTCTAAAATATAGAACATATATTGCAGCGTGGTTAATTTTAAGTACCGAATGCGACACATGGATCATAATGTTGAAATAAACAAATGCGTTTAGATTTTAATTATAATACAGTACTTACGTATGTCAAGTGTTCGCTCACCTTACCTACTGGAAACTCTGCGGAATGCAGAATTTTTCTGCACATATGCTTACCTGTAAAAAAGAAATACACAGTGATAGTGAAAAAAATATTGTAATACAATATAGGCCTATATATACAGGTGTCCCATTTATCTTGTACACATATTATAACTTTTTTGTTTGGATAGGTATTGGAATTTTTGTTTTTGAGCGTTATGTTAGAAAGAGGGGCTAACGTGAGTGTGGAGATTTGGTGCCTGTAACTACATTATGGTACAAGATACATGTGACGTCATCAGTTTTTCAAATAGCACTACATACTTTAATCATGTTACATTGATTACACACATTAAGACGAGTTCAAAAATGTATCACAATGCCACCTTCCTAATCAATAACAACAACAAAAGAAAACAAAAAAGTACTTCCATTGTGATAAGTTATGCTTTGAGAGTCACAGAAGATCTTTCAAATGGTGACCATTCACATTAATGCACATTCGAAGGCGTTCCCCGAAAGACCATATGATTGCCCGGCATGTCGCTGGCTGAATGGACACATAAGGTCCGGAGAACGTGCAGGCCACTGTACGTGGATTGTGGCGTCGACGGTTGTTGTGGTTTGTTTACATGTTAGGACAGCAAACACACAACACACGACGCGTACGGACGTCAGTCGTCTTTCGTTTTGTGTAAGTTAATGCACAACAAAAAACATATTCTGATAGCATTCATTTTGCATTTTGTTGTTGTTACTGATTGGGAAGGTGACATTGTGATACATTTTTTAACTCTTCTTAATATGTGTAATCAATGTAAAATGATTAAAGTATGTAGTGCCATTTTAAAAATTGATGACGTCACGTGTATCTTGTGCCATAATGTAGTTACATGCACCAAATCTCCACACTCATGTTAGAACATAACATAACATAACATAACATAACATAACATACATCTACATAGGTTGGATAAAAAGTAATGGCAACACTGCTGTCACGTGACGATGGTGCGTTCGAGAGTTGCCAGCTGTGTGGACATGAACAAAGACTGTTAGATGAGTTAGTGCAGCCAGCGGCGACAGTACTCTGTCAATCTACTGCAGTGTGTAGAACGTTAACTTTCATAGGGATAGTGCGAGCGCCCTAAGATCATGTTACAAAACTAGAGCAACGTTCCTGGATCAAAATGAAGTGACATGAGGTCATAGTGCGCAAGACTGTTTTCAGGGACTGCGTGAAGCATGTGCCGATGCAGCGTTGCCATATCGCACAGTGGCACGATGGGTTAAAGCGTTTCGGGAAGGCCTTGTTGGAAGTGCTGTGAAGGTGATGTTCATTGTGGCGTATGACATTGATGGGGTAATATTGCACCACGCTGTGCCTCCAAGGCAGACGGCAAACGCGGATTACTACTGCAGGTTCCTGCAGCACCACCTTCCTCGAGCCATCAGGAGAAAACAACGACACTTGGGGGTACAGAACCCCATCATTCTTCATGATAATGCAAGGAGTCATATCGCTGCTGCTGTCAAGGACCTCTTGCGTCGCTGGCAATGGGAGATTCTGGAACTTCCTCCGTACTCACCCGATATGAGTCCATGCGATTACAATCTCTTCGCCAAAGTGAACGAACCACTGCGAGGGACCTGGTACAATACCAGAGATGAACTTATCCGTGCTTTACGGCGGTCAATACGGAACATCAACAAAGATGGACGCGCTGATGGTGTACGACGCCTTCCAAACATTTGGAAAAAGGTGATAAATAAGGGGGGCGACTATATTTAAGATACGTAAATGTTGTACCCTTGTGAATAAAGCCATGTCTGAAATATCGAACTGTTGCCATTACTTTTTATCCAACCCATGTATGTATACAATGTGAACCATTCAATAGACCCATAAATGCTCAATTCTTTTCCAAGAAACGCAATAATGATATATTGTATTGTACGAAAGGTAAACTTCGCGCTAGAATATGCCATTAGGAAAGTTCAGGATAACAGGCAGGGTTTGGAATTGAACGGGTTACATCAGCTTCTTGTCTATGCGGATGACGTGAATATGTTAGGAGAAAATACACAAACGATTAGGGAAAACACGGAAATTTTACTTGAAGCAAGTAGAGCGATCGGTTTGGAAGTAAATCCCGAAAAGACAAAGTATATGATTATGTCTCGTGACCAGAATATTGTACGAAATGGAAATATAAAAATTGAAGATTTATCCTTCGAAGAGGTGGAATAATTCAAATATCTTGGAGCAACAGTAACAAATATAAATGACACTCGGGAGGAAATTAAACGCAGAATAAATATGGGAAATGCGTGTTATTATTCGGTTGAGAAGCTCTTATCATCCAGTCTGCTGTCCAAAAATCTGAAAGTTAGAATTTATAAAACAGTTATATTACCGGTTCTTCTGTATGGTTGTGAAACTTGGACTCTCACTTTGAGAGAGGAACATAGGTTCAGGGTGTTTGAGAATAAGGTGCTTAGGAAAATATTTGGGGCTAAGCGGGATGAAGTTACAGGAGAATGGAGAAAGTTACACAACACAGAACTGCACGCATAGTATTCTTCACCTGACATAATTAGGAACATTAAATCCAGACGTTTGAGATGGGCAGGGCATGTAGCACGTATGGGCGAATCCAGAAATGCATATAGAGTGTTAGTTGGAAGACCGGAGGGAAAAAGACCTTTAGGGAGGCCGAGACGTAGATGGGAGGATAATATTAAAATGGATTTGAGGGAGGTGGGGTATGATGATAGAGACTGGATTAATCTTGCACAGGATAGGGACCGCTGGCGGGCTTATGTGAGGGCGGCAATGAACCTTCGGGTTCCTTAAAAGCCATTTGTAAGTAAGTAAGTAAGTACGAAAGGTAAACTGTGAAATTTCAAAATATCGATACATGTCGAAATTACGCCAACGAAATGGGCAATTTTATTTCGTCGCGCTCGGAATTCTTCTCTGCAAATTGCAGTCTTGAAATAAAATATCCAGTGCTCCCTAACTATAGGGGACAGAATGAAAATTTTTATTGTAACGTAAAAGTAAACGATAAAAAGGCAGCTAGACAAGAGATCAAAAGACTACGGTTGAAGAAAACGGAAATATTAATGGAAATAGTTTAATGTGGAACAGAATTTCACGCACGACCAAAGCAGGGTTAAATTTGTTACGAAACTCTTGAAACATGCAAGAAGAAAGTTTGTTCACTTGTGTGCACAGATTATGTTAGCGAGATTAGAACACTAATCCCTCGTTCTAAATACGCAAGGACACTTGCTCTTCCAACTTTATATTCATAGCATTGTCATGTGGCGTCACCACCGTTTCAAGCGGTTCTTGTTAACTGCAGCTCCGACTTCAGATGTACTGATAAAACCCCATGTTTCAACACGAGTAGTTGCGCAAAGGGTATGACGGCCACCCACAGAGAAACACACCGGGGGTGCTGTAACCCTCACACTATGGGGCCACTGAGTTCAACAACTTACCAGGTCGCCGCTATGTAGATCGTACTAGAGAGAGCATCAATCACATACGACCAACACGAATATCAGCATTCAAGACGGTGGCTTTACAAGAAGAAGGGCGTGATCTCTCATTAGACTCCCAGGGCCATATTCATAGACATTCGTAGCGCGGGCTTCCGGTGGATGATCAGCGAACTAACGTTTTTCGTACAGTAGAACCCCGATTATCCGTCATCCCATTAACCGATTGTCGAATTATCCGACTGTCTTCCTCTTGCTTCTTTTTTCTACAGAAGTACAGTAAATTCTCGTTAATCCGAACCCCGATAAGCCGGACTTCGCTTAATCCGGACAGGCAAAAAAGATGGGTTGCAAAAATTAAAGAACCTTGTTTTAAGACTTATTTTTAAACATTAGAATTATGGCATTACAATAATTACAATATTACACCTACAGTATTAAAATAAAGAAAATCCATGAAGTTTGCATTAAAGTACTGTAATTAAACTATACAATGATTTACGTTTCAGTGTACTATATAATGCATAGTGTATTTAGGCCTAAGCCCTTTAAATACATCATAATAAACGTGTTTTGTTGCTATAAATGGAGTTTTAATACACTTTCTACTGTTCTTTTAGGTTATTTCAATTAATCCGGACTTTCGTTAAACCGGTCACCTTATCTCCCCAATTAGTCCGGATTAACGAGGTTTTACTGTATATGAAGTTCTGTGCATTATATTAGACGTTATTTTTTCGAGAGAGGATTATTACAAGACTTTGTCCTTACACAGTCTGGTCTACTGTTCAAGTTGTCGTACTATATAACTTCTACATAAAATATCTTCCACGGGTATCAAAAGAAATCGTGTTGTACTATGTAACAAAAAGTGCAAATAGGGTGATTTGGGGAACGAGAAACTGTGGCACATCTCAGAATACGAGAGTGGAATCATAACTGTATGCAATTTAATAAAAATCGAGAATAACGTGTATAAAGTACCGGTACGTAAATCTACAATATGAAACGTCCACTCTTCCTATCTTCCGACGGACAACCATTGTGAGTTTCCTTACAACTTAACAACCCGTTGTTAACAACCAGACTTTTTTTTTAACAATTTATTGATCGATCAGCGCATTTAGCGCTATACAGATCATTTCTAAAAATTATAAATACAATACATGACACTGAATTGAGGGCAGCCTAGATTGGGCTCCTCAATGAACAAAAATAATTGCTAATAAATAATTATTTACATAGGTTGGTGTGATGATAAATTTTGATTATAATATGAGGTCCATTGGAAGTCGGCTCTTGATTCTGGTGGGAAATGTGGACTTCTTTCCGAGAGAGTAATGGACGGCGCCTGGAACATTTTCTAGGTTGTCATAGAACTTCTTAGCTTGTGAATGAATAAACTGTTTGATTGTGTCAATACCAGTTTCTCTGTGTAGTTGGCTGTTACGGACAAACCAAGGAGAATCGAGTGAAATTCGTAGGCCTTTATTTTGAAATGACTGGATGTGTTTAATTTCACTTATTGCAGCTCCTCCCCAGACAGGACAGGCATAAAGCAGTAGAGGTCGTAATAGAGATGTGTAAAGTAGCATGCAATTTTGTAGCATCCAGACTTAAATCAGTGAAGTTCTGATCCACCACCTCGCGTATTCAATATTCAATACAAAACCATAGAGGAGCTTACGAGCGTGTAAGCAAATGCACTTAATTTACGAAAATCTTTTAAAGTACGGGATATCCGATTTTTTCGATTAACCGTTCAGCCCATTCCCTTCATTAACACGGATAATAGAGGTTCTACTGTATTCATAAACCAGTGTTAGCGACATGATATGATATGAATCCTGTACAAGTAACCAGTCGATAGTCGGGGCTAGTTTAGCACGCTCGTAGCGCGGGCTAGCGAAATGTCTATGCATAGCTCTTCTGTTGTTAAGCGGTAATGCGACTAGTATTGTTTATTTTGTTAGTTTTATTTATTTCTTTACTTATTTTCCATTTACTTGTATTTCACCAATTTCTATTATTTTATATTTATTTATTTAGTGTAGCATACACATTCATCACTTCTTGCTTTAGGCCTACCATTTTCGTTTCACTTATTTCTATGTATATTAAAAATTGAGTGGCCATTCCAATTCTAGTAAAATGTTCTGAACTATAATTTTACTAATCTCTCACTATAAATATACAGGTTGAACAGTAAGTTATGTTATTAATTTCAGGGTGTTATTGTTTGAGATATTTCAAACAAAAAGGTTTAATGCAATTTTGCTCGTATTTTCTTCCTTAAGACATAAAATATACTTAAATAAATAAATTAATTAATTAATTAATTAATTAATTAAATAAATAAGTAAATATATATACATATATATATACATACAGGGACATCATTTTATTTTTACTTGCATTTTTATTGTACCTGCATTTCTGAATGTACTTCATTCCCACCCCTTCACTAATGTTCTTGCTCCCGTCAGACACACAAACTTACGGCCGCTGTTGCGTTCGAAGTCTTCAAGCAGTGAAGTAAACACTGCAGTGTATAGTGTGTTTCAGAAATATGGTTCCGTTTTCTGTAGAAGAAAGAACCTATATTAATAATATCGTACTAAAAAATTATATTCAAGAAACAATCAATTCAATTTCAGAGGATATGATTCAAAATGTTTTTTAATAATATGCGTAAAGAATTGAAGCCTGCATTGTAATGAACGGCAACCATTTTCAGCAACTTGTTTAAAAATTCATATTAGCTTATTTTGAATTGAGGTGGCTAGAAGCAAAGGAATGCTAGTGACATTTGTAATAACATGAGTTAAGTGCATCCAGTGTAAGCTAAAGTATCTAACATTTTAGTGGCAAAGGGATATTTTAATCGCATCACACATTAAAATTTAAATAAAAATTTCACCGGTTTTACGAAAGCTTAAATATTTAATCCCCATTTTCTCAAAAGTAACTTAAGTGCACTTACAGCCCTTTACTTATGACCCCCTCAATTTAAATGCACTCTCTATATTGTATGTTAACATCAATAATTAATATGCTAAATAAAGTAGACATTACATAACGAACATAGCCGCCTGAAAAGTTGAGTTTTTAGAAAAAAAATGTTACTACTCTACTGTATTTTGATAAATTCCGTAAAAGTGATAATCAAACTGAAAATCGTAATATTGTATTTCCCTACAACATAAATGGATACACTACTTTTCTCTCCTCCTATATCTAGTAAAATGATTTGTTTACATATTGCACTAGTAACATCAAACTCCTGTAATGGAAGGGGGCAACAGTGTTTCCGAGTATAGTCAGGTTAATGTTAAAAATTTTGGTAAAAATAAAGTGATGTCCCTGTATATAATTAGGTAAGTTTTCGGAGTTAGTACTAATAATTTCATGTGGTCAATACATCTTTAGGTTAGGTCTCGTGAATCAATGTTTAGTCGAACCAATTAATTTCATATTGCCAGACAAAATACCTAACATGTTGACCCCTTTCTCGTATAGTTTGCCTACGAAAATATGTTACAAATTATTGAATTATTTAGAATTACTTTTCAGCGTAAAGGTAAAGTACGATAAGTAAATAAATCATTCAGTACGTAGGATCGTGTGATATCTGGTAACAGTTGGCAACACTGACAAGACGGAATTTTTGCTGTTCAGGAACTGTTCTTACGTGACCCTTACTATACCTCAATTCAGTGGCGGCTCTTGCATAGTTCTTAAGAGGAGGAAAGAAGTTAACAGCTCAAAATGACACCTTCTTGAGAGAAACAAGCTACAAATTAGCCTACATGTATACATGTAAGACCAGGTAGTGTTGGGGTTGGCCTTCCCTTCTGTACAGCAATAATCTGTTCTTGTAAACTGAGTTTCCTAAATTGTCCAAAATATAATATGTTTTCACTTCCATTCATTGTTCAATAATTGCACAAATTAACAATTACAAGGAAATTCACAACTTCGCTGCATTTTTCACGCACACTACAGCATCACACGTGTTGGAAGAGACTAGCTACTAACATGTAACCGGAACCGTTTTACGGAAATCGGAATGAGAAATAATCTGTTAGGAAAGCGAGAACACTGCACCCACCCACGTGGTCTGTGTTGCCATGTACATTTTACAAGTTCAGTATCACATGCTTTTGAAGAATGTCAGTTCTTGTAAACTCATACTACCATTATTGTTCAAAGCTGCCGGTGGCCGATTAATTTTTTTATGTTAAAATAATGTAGTTTGCAGTACTTTCAATTTCAAATATATTTGTAAAAAAACTGACAACTTGGCTGTTATCCTGTCTAATAGACAATGAATGGGAGTGAATTTCAGGAGCCAAAAAGATCTGCGATACTAACTTAGAACTACTTCCTCTTTGTTTTATATAAATCCAACTTTAACTTTCAGATATCCTCGAAAGTTTCAAACCATGAATAGTAGTCTATATAAAATGCAATGAATAATATATTTTGATTTATAATTTTAAGAAAGTTTATATGGTGTCTTTCATAGCGTTGCGTTAAAACTGTTTTTATTGTGCCTCCTCCTAGAGGTGTGTTAGTCTGGTTGAATGCAGCATCGTTAGATGGCAGCGGTAGCGAGTTTGCTGCAAGACCACTCGGTTTCTATTTCCCGCCCATGCGCTGATTCAGAGGAGGATCTCCTCCCTATCCGTTCATTTACTTGCTTTAAAACTCTGCTTCTTTCTTTGGCCGCTAGCGCGCTGTTATCTGTGTGTGTTAACTACAGTAAAGGAGGAATGGATTGGCTTTCCTCATAGTCTACTATATACAGTCACGAAGCTTGAGTTTTGAGGGTGCTAGAAACAATAGACTGTGACGGTTCTATTTTGCATTGCCTGTAATGAGGCGCTATTAGCGAACCTAGTGATGAGCAACTATCTAATGTTTGCATATTTACTACGTGACTGTATATACTAGACTGTGCTTTCATCCACACAAAAAGTCTCGCATCTTTCTCACAGTTTTCTAGCAGCACATGAGCGCGCGTGGTTTAAAACTCGATCAACCGAGATTTTCTTATAGCTGTGAACTTAAAAATTATCGAATCTTCCTCGAATTTCAAGGCACATATTTTATTTGGTATTTACTTTCAAAAGAAGAAAATGTGAGGAAGACGTTCCTCCCTTCCCTCCACAGAGGAACCGCCACTGCCTCAATTCCACTTTTACTTTTAATTCCACTATGGTTCCGATATTAGTCTTACATCATCTCCTGCCTCTGTAGCTAAAAAGGGGCATTGAATACAGAATTACTATGAACATCGTTATAAAGAGCGCTTAATCACTGAATGAGATTCCAACAGCTTAACAGATTACCAGAGCAGAGTTCATGGCAGCCAGCTAGGATCTCCATACCCGCGCAGCGTTACTTAGGCAGTTTTATCCCCCAGGGCCGCGCGGCGTGCACGCGTCCCCCTGCCTCCCCCCTCCGCCACGTCACGCTCCTCACGTGCTGGCATCAGCTTCAGTTTCAAATCTCCATCATCCTTATTATATGAAACGCTATTAAAACATTCCCTGGTCTTGGAGCAGCCCAGCCGGTCCGAGGCAAAACAATGAGAGGAATGCCAAATATTCCAGACGGGCGCATGCTGCATAGCTTGGGAGGATGTGCGGACGACCTCTGCAAGTATTCTGCCACCACACCTAGTGCATAAGCGACTGGCTGCGTGTTGTCACTTATTCTTCCAATTATTTACTAAGAAAAATGTTTTAAGTTATAATGCCACTGTTTCTCTCTCTCTCTCTCTCTCTCTCTCTCTCTCTCTCTCTCTCTCTCTCTCTCTCTCTCTCTCTCAACGATTAACAGACGTCACACCATCAATGTCAATATCAATATCTTCATTTTTCCTCCTCTTCTTTTTCATGGATTTGATCACTTGGTCAGTTAATTCATCTAATTACGAGGCATTCTGTAGTGATTATAAGAAGCGTTGTTATTAACAGTTGATTGCAGGATGAAAACACAGCTTATTTTGTGTAATTTCCTAAATTTAATCAATAAGGATGACTTACTGTATGTTCTCTCTTGAAGGGTATACGCCATTTTAAAATAATTTAATACACAAACACAACTATTACATGAAATGCTCAATAAGTTTTTATAACGTTATTCTTTTCAGCTCTAAGCAAGAATAACAATTAAGGTTGGGAGGCGACGATAGAAAAGAAAAGACACGAAAGCAAATGAATGTGGTGTATTTTTATTTTATTGGGTTATTTTACGACGCTGTATCAACATCTAGGTTATTTAGCGTCTGAATGATATGAAGGTGATAATGCCGGTAAAATGAGTCCGGGGTCCAGCATTTGCTCGTATTGGGTTGAGGGAAAACCCCGGAAAAAACCTCAACCAGGTAACTTGTCCCGACCGGGATTCGAACCCGGGTCACCTGGTTTCGCAGCCAGACGCGCTGACCGTTACTCCACAGGTGTGGACAATGTGGTGCATAAAGAATTTGAATACTCTTTCATATTTAAGTATAAAAATATAGGGGTAAAAAAAAAAGGTAAAGGTATCCCCGTAACATGCCATGAAGGCACTCGGGGGGGGGCATGGAGGTAGAGCCCCATGCTTTCCATGACCTCGGCACTAGAATGAGGTGGTGTGGTCGGCACCACGCTCTGACCGCCTTTTACCCCCGGGAAAGACCCGGTACTCAATTTTATAGGAGGCTGAGTGAACCTCGGGGCCGTTCTGAAAGTTTGGCAACGAGAAAAAATCCTGTCACCACCTGGGATCGAACCCCGGACCAAAAATATAGGGGTGCGATTTGAAATTTTAAAGTTGGAGTGGGTGGGGGTGGGAGGTGAAATCTAAAACGCAATTAAGCATAGTTTAAAACTTCCCCCTCAATATCTAAATTTACGTATTTCTTGTTTAAAAAAATTGAATTCAATTTAATTAACTAGTTATTTAGAGTGGGAAGTTTTGAAATGAAAACCCTGTATGTAGATACTTTTAGAGAGTTTTTCCTCCAGAAGTTTATTGTATGTTTCAGATGTATCACGTACATTATATTATACTTAATCACGGATTTGTTTTGTTATATATTTTGCATATACTTCAATATATTATTTAAAATTATGTAGGCTAATTATTTATGTTTTGGTCCGCATGCCATAAAAAACATTGTACAGCCCTTATGTTTACCAATGTCCGCAGTACTCCGTAGAAAGACAGAGTTCGTACCTCGTCTCGCACACGGACCATTGCTGTGTCAATTTGTGGAGTTCCACTGTATTCAATAATGTCAACAAAATTTGTAACATTTTAAATTTCTATAAAAGAGATTTTTATTGAAAGTATTTCATACAGTGTCGTCGATTTTTTTTTTTTGTCTGTGTACTGCGGAGAACTTTAATCTTATCACAAGACTAGTTTTCAACCAAGTAACTGCAATAGATGCGTATTACTTTTAGAAATATGGACCCTCATATACAGCAGTTTTGCTTCCTCAAGGTAGAAAGTCGTAAAATGTAACGTTCTTCGATAAAGTCACGTGATAGAATTTTTCTTTATAGTTCTCTTACCAGTGTTACATGCTTCAAGCTTTGATCCAAGACCATGCACAATGAAATGTATTAGATAGTTATCCGTTTATGGTTAAAATGTATGTTATTAAGAAGCATTTACTGTAAGAACTTGAGCCTACTTCCGTGTAATTGGTATGGTATCTCATCACTTAAAGAAAGTCAGAAATAAATGCTTGATAACGACATCTATAATAAGAGTTAATAAAATTTACAACATTATGAGGTTGTTTTTTAGGTTATCCTTTTGAAGTCACGATTTTGGACTTCCATCTCGTGGTAATATCGTGTAATATAGAATGCTGTTCTATTATTCTTGCTACTGTTATCACACCTAATTTAAATCTCGAACAGATTAAGATTCGCCAGAAGACGCAATTTTTTTTTTATTTGCTTGTCAGTAAATTTTTAACCTCTGTCTAATATTTATTACACGACACATATCGAGCTAACACAGTACAGACAGTGGCTCAAGCAAACGAGAACAAAACAATGTAGTAATTATATGGAATAAAATTTTCCTCGGAGGAAATTTGTGTCTCTTTATAGCGATTAATTCATTTAACGTCGAATTAAAATAGACAAAATTCTCAACGTCTGTGAGATTGTGGAATTCTTTCGACGAGATAGCTTGAAACTTCTCAATGATAGATAGCGAGTTACGATTCCGAACAAGATCTGGTGGCTGTGGGCTGTTTATTCACTTTATGTCATTCTTACTTCACTATTTCTTTGTTATCGCCATGGACTTATCAATATTTTATCACCCCAGAAAAGTATATGTTGTTCAAGAAAATTAAAGAAGCAGGAGCGATTTTCTTCCAATGGTGACAGTAAAAATAAAAGAAATAGCAATGGTGTTAACGTTAGAAATAATAGTTGCGAAATTTGTAGTAATAGTGGTGATAGTTGTACTAATACATAGATAATAACAGTAGTACATATGATAATCGTAATGGCGGCAGTAGCAGCAGTAGTAGTAGTGGTTGTAGAAGTGGTGATAGATATAGTAATAATTTTCAGCAGTATGTAGGGTAAACTAGGTAGTTATTGACCAGTATACGGTGATTGACCGGTTCCTTTTTTCAAGTATATTGTGAATAAACCACGATCGTGATTTCACTTTTTGCTGCATATACCTCTAGTAGCAACCCTTATTTGTGGTTAGTTGTCGCTGTTGATCCCACTGAGTTAGTGTCTGTTGTCTGAGAGGACTGAAATCGATTGGAAATGCAACTGAACCTAAACAAGTGTAAGTAACTAGAGAAATTGCTAAGAATAATGCATCCAATAATTAATTTATTCTGCAAAGGATACATAAATTCTGGTGCTCGTTTTTACACTCACAGTGTGAGAAAAGGTATAAGGTTTCCGTCCACA
This sequence comes from Periplaneta americana, assembly GCF_040183065.1. Lineage (NCBI taxonomy): Eukaryota > Metazoa > Arthropoda > Insecta > Blattodea > Blattidae > Periplaneta > Periplaneta americana. The sequence continues at coordinate 14,891,374 of NC_091119.1, forward strand.
GAATATTATTTTGTTAAAGTTTTTATATGACATAAAAATGCCCCGTGGTCAATCACTATAAAGTGAATGGCCGCAAACTACAGTGATTGGTCGTTCATAAATTATTTGTTAGAATAATGACCAATTTGCTCCAATTCTATATATGTTATCGGTTAAATGATGGGGATTTTTACAGGACTGATACTATATTATAATGCCTAAGCCAGGTAAAGTGCATTATACAGGGGAAGCTTTACGAAACGCTACAGAACCTGTCCGCAGTGGATTTGATTTAAATGAAGCTGCCAAGAAGTTTGGTGTCCTAAAAGCAACCTTAGCGTCCAGAAGCAAATATCCCGTTGAAGGAAAAGTGTTCTTTGGTCCTCGTCCAGTGCTGGGTGAAGCCATTTGTAATAACATCAGAGAAATGACACACACTTGCTTCTGATAAGGCACAAAAGAGAAAAATGGAAGAAGAGGCAAGAGAAGGAAGGAAGCGAATAAGAAATGAAAGAAAAGGCAGCGAGAAGAGTTCTTTTCTTATTTTTTTAACTTAGTTATTTAACGACACTGTATCAACTATGAGGTTATTTAGCGTCGATGGGATTGATGGTAGCGAGATGGTATTTGGCGAGATGAGGCCGAGGATTCGTCATAGATTACCTGAAATTTGCCTTACGGTTGGGCAAAAACCTCGGAAAAACCCAACCAGGTAATCAGCCCAAGCTGGAATTGAACCCGCGCCCGAACGAAACTTCGGATCGGCAGGCAAACACCTTTGCCGACAGAGCTACGCCGGTGGCGAATAGTTCTTAATGAGAAAGATCAGAAGAAGAGAAACGAAACAGACAAGAAAAAAGTGAAAATTGTGAAAATGTGTTGTTCAATCACTAATAAATGAGTATTCAATAACTGTGCAGTAGACGGTCAATCACTAATAAGCGTGTGGTCAATAACTGTGCAGTAGACGGTCAATAACTGTAAAAGTGGACTTGTTGTGTTTATTTAATTTATATTTGCATTAAAATTTTATTTTTTCTTTTGTTTATTGATTTTGATTTGTTTCTGAATCTTCACTTGACCCAATGCCTTTAAAATTCTCTCAATAAGTTACCACTGTTTTCCGCTATTTCATTGTTTTATTATTCATTAGCTTAAGTGGTCAATCACTATACAGTTTACCCTATGTATATATTTCTTTAGACTGCAAGTGGGCAAACACCCGGAGGCAGTGGTAACTTAATTACACACAATAAAAATAATACGGAATATAATTAATAGACAATAATTACAATTAATAATAATACATAAAATAACCTAATTAATAAGTGAATCTAATTTTCCATTATAACCCACATATGTATAGGCCCTACATAAGTTTCACATTGATACTGATAATCTTACACTTCACTCTCATCTCACTCACTGCACTGGCACTATGACACATTTCACTGACACTATAAATTATCACTGATCGGAACTATTCACTGACACTGTAAACCATAACTTCACTGACTCACTACGCTTCACTGATATAACAGTTCAAATAAGACAAACAATTACACCTTTATTCATACTTATAAACAGAACTATATTAAACTGAACATTTCCAGTCTAAGACCCTCTTAAAAGCTATTTCAAGCTAATTTACAATTCAAACCAAGGGAATAACTCGTCAGGCTAAGTAAATGCATGTCACTTTAAGTAACCTAACGTATCTTTTCTTTTTTAAATTTACACTTTACATACAACTTTTAGGTTATTTTTTAATTTTCTTAAGGAAGGACAGCCCTCAGAAGTAGTAGAAATAGTAGTGGTTACTTGAGGGATCTTTCGCACTAACTTAAGACTTCGTCTTCCTTGTTGTATACTCAAGACCACTATCTCTCAGCGACTTTCGTGACACGTCATCTTTCCACTTATTAATTAATATTAATTTGTCTGGATCTTTTTTTTTTTAGATTCATGAAACCCAGACGTCTCCAAAAGCGTACTCGCGAGTAAGCCCCTGAACGGAACCGAAGCCTGTACGTAATAAGCGCGTTCCGCCTCACCCATCCCCACCTGTACTGTACTCAATGTTTATGCGCAAACGAAAAGCAGTGGCGGACTGCCATTATCATTCTGTTGGTCGGAGTGTTCCACCGTTTCACAATGTCTTCTAATCATGGACGTAGTACATTCAAGGATGAATAGGAAGATAAATATTTCTGTGTTAGTGGAGAGAATGTAAAATGCTTAATTTGTTCGAAAATTTTCAAGGGTGTGTTAAAATTCAACATGCGACGACAATACTCGACTCTTAACAAAGAATATCATAAAATTACAGGCATGTTGGACATGTGAAAATAATTTATTTTGGGACGTCTGTATAACTGTTGGTTATACATAATAATCAGTATATTACAATACGATTACACTCAGTTCCGCATTATAAACATATAGTTTTTCGTTTAATTTTAGGTGAAATGCGTAGGCCTACAAATATTTTGATAAATAAAAAACAAGAAAATACAAACACAAATCACACACGTGTCCTCAGTCTTAAATCTTAAAAGCTTCTTGCTAGCTATGTTCTAGCTTGGAATATTGGAAAATCAATGAAGCCCTTTACAGAAGCATCATTTTTAAAATCGTGCATACAGGACGTTACTAAAATACTGTGTCCAGAACAAAGTCAAAGTTTAAGAAAATTAAATTGTTCCCAATTACAGTTGAGAGAAGAAATTTCAAGATTGCAAATGTAATTAAATCTGAGGTCGAAACCACAATTAACCAGTTTGTAGCTTACTCACTTGCATTGGACGAAAGCACAGATAGAAATGACAAAGCTCACCTAGCCATTTTCATCCGAGGAGTTAATGAACATTTTAGTGTGTCTGAATGTCTTCTAGATGTAATTACAAAATACAACTGGAGAAGATCTTTTCCAGACACTGAAAGGCACCATAGAACAGAAGAGGTTGAATTTGCAATGGCTTGTCTCAATAGCAACAGAAGGAGCTTCAGCTTCATAGTATGTCAAAATATTACCGGTATACAAATGTATGATATTTCTTATTATTTTGATATTATTTGTAAACATAAGCACACCGTTGCCGTGATCCCTCACAGATCGCTCCCATCTGTTGAGGTACGAGTCTCTCTCCCTTCTCTAGCCTTACAGCATACTGTGTTCGGCGGTCAGCATCGAGAGCACGAAAGACGATACGCTTTTTGGAGACCTCTGATGTAACCAGTCAATATCTACCGTAGAAATCGTCACTGTCTTGCAGTCGTCCATTTCACGTAATAGATCAACCGAAACCTGATACACAGAGTTCAAGTACCCCGTATTCGTAAAGAGAACAAACTCCCGTGCAATAACGCCCGATACGATGTAAACAACTGGATACGCTAGAAGTGACTAGTGACATTGACCGTTGTTTCAACCAAGAAATTCATGGTTGTAACTAGTGTAGAAGCGCCTCTGATGCAGATATTGAAAAACAATTTTTGTGACAGCTGTGTAAGACTATACAGAGCATTATTCCATTAAAAACTCGATTTTGAAAACTTGTAACATAGACCGTTATTAGGGCCAACGCTTCAATTGTAGTAGTAATATCTGCAGTGGTGGTAGATATTAGTAGTAATGTTGTAAGTCAAAAGGAGTTAAGCTTACGAAACCTGAGATATGAAAATACAGTAGTTAATGTAATATTGGTGTCTCTGACTTCTAATACCTATGTCGAGAAAGATGAAATTAAGAATGAATTTAAAAATGATACGTATTTGCTCATAACACCTAAAGAATAATACAAATAACTGCAGCATAAGTCAACAATAATACTGTGTGAAAATTGTGTATGGTTTATAACGTGGACAGAACTGCAACATGATTTTCACTCTGCAATCAATGGTCGAGAGGTTTCAAAGCAGTCATAGTCCAAATGAAGGCAAGTATATGAGTCCATATTTGCATCCCGCACATTTATCAGTGCAATTATACAGATGAGATAATCACAATTAACATTACCTATCCCGAAATTGAGTGTCATTTGTCTGTCCCAGATGATACAAGAGAATTACGGTGGGATTAGTGTATTTACTTCCATATAACCACACATTATGCCACAGTGCACTAAATACAGTAAAATTGCCACTTTACCGCTGGCCAACTAGAAACGAGCCCCCGGTCACAGTGTTTTAGAAACAGGAATTCTTTCAATTTAAAACTAAAGTTCGTACTCATAGCGTATAATACAGCGGTAACCAAACCACGTGGAAGATCCGGGTTCAAATGCCAACTAAGTCTGTTGAAATGTTTATTGTAGTCAAGGGCGATATTAGGGAAATCTTCTCGAGGCACTACAGTTTTCCATTTCACCATATCGTTTATCTATCATAAATTAAGACATAACTCAGGATTCTTTATTGCAGGTAAAAGGTGAGTTAAACTCACATTCTTGGACACCCATGCAGAGGGATTTTACATTATGACACGTCGAGCAAGAAATGACCAGTAAATGTTCCCCGGAGTCCTATCTTTCAGATACAGATTTATTTTATGTGTAGTGTGTATGCGGATGACGTGAATATGTTAGGAGAAAATCCACAGACGATTAGGGAAAACACGGGAATTTTACTGGAAGTAAGTAAAGAGATAGGCTTGGAAGTAAATCCCGAAAAGACAAAGTATATTTTTGTCCCGTGACGAGAATATTGTACGAAATGGAAATATAAAAATTGGAAATTTATCTTTTGAAGAGGTGGAGAAGTTCATATATCTGGGAGCAACAGTAACAAATATAAATGATACTCGGGAGGAAATTAAACACAGAATAAATATGGGAAATGCCTGTTATTATTCGGTTGAGAAAATTTTATCATCCAGTCTGCTGTCGAAAAATCTGAAAGTTAGAATTTATAAAATATTTATATTACCGGTTGTTCTTTATGGTTGTGAAACTTGGACTCTCACTTTGAGAGAGGAACAGAGATTAAGGGTGTTTGAGAATATGGTGCTTAGGAAAATATTTGGGGCTAAGAGGGATGAAGTTACAGGAATATGGAGAAAGTTACACAACACAGAACTGCACGCATTGTATACTTCACCTGACATAATTAGGAACATTAAATCCAGACGTTTGAGATGGGCAGGGCATGTAGCACGTATGGGCGAATCCAGAAATGCATATAGAATGTTAGTTGGGAGGCCGGAGGGAAAAAGACCTTTAGGGAGGCCGAGACGTAGATTGGAAGATAATATTAAAATGGATTTGAGGGAGGTGGGATATGAGGATAGAGAATGGATTAATCTTGCTCAGGATAGGGACCAATGGCGGGCTTATGTGAGGGCGGCAATGAACCTCCGGGTTCCTTAAAAGCCAATAAGTAAGTAAGTAAGTAGGTAAGTAAGTAAGTCTACGACAGTGATGTCAAAGCAAGCACATTTTTCTGACCTTGACATCGTGCGCGGGCAGCAAGCGCTAATTATGGAAAGAGGTAGGGTAGTGTATATAAATAAGCAACCTGTTGGATTAAGAAAACAGTGGAGCACAAACTTCAAACGGAACGTGAAATTTTATGTCGTTATTTTTATATGGCTTCTTTCTGTTTAATATTATCTATATTGTATGTAAAACAAAAGTACTAACACTGATTTCTTAATATTGCACTTGTGTTTTAAATTGTAATAACATAATAGAGAGTTAAGAAGGAATATTCACTTAAATTCCATAGTAGTATAATATTATACTGTATTAAGTGGCTGAAACACATCATTCATAAAGAAAGTGATATTCCAAAGAAAGAGATTGAGTATGACATGATAAGTTGGAATTTATATTGATGGTATCTTTAGCCTTACAAAAGTAATCCATAAACTAATCAAAACAATATTATAGTACAAAGTAAAGTTACCTAGGTACTGTATCTGTTTTAAGTGTAACTAATATCACATAACAAAACACTTATCGCATTATGCCTTCAAGGTGATATTTGTGAGCAACTTCCTATCATCAGAATATTAAATTATTTTCTCGAAATCTGCTGAAGCTATAGAGCTGACATTTTTACAACACATGGGCACGTATCTTTTGCTTATGATGTAACAGTAGTTGATTTGTTAATTCATTTCCTTACAAACAATTTCCATACGAATATTTTCAAAATTTTCAATATACTATCTTGAGTAATACGTATATACGGTATATTAGATTTACGAAAACATTCTGTAAGGCTACTAAATAAATAGGCCTATACCTGAAAATTTCACTTTTCTATACGAAAAGTTGAGAAAATATTTCTTTTGAATAAAAAAATCAAACTTGTGAAAAATGAGCATTAAAATTAAAACTTGCAGTCTTATAATGCACTTATACTTCTCAGGCAAATCCAAAAATTAACATGGATGCAGTTTTAATAAGTTCTCTTCCCTTTATCTATTGAATCAGTGCTGGCCATCCCTGAATACAGCTCAACCAAGCGGCATATACCACCTCTTTCGTCTGTCTCTTTCCTTTCCGCTGTAAAGCGCTCAGGCTCTCCTGGGCTCTAAAGCGCGCGCTTGCTCCTGTGGGCATCAACTGACATGCCTGGTCTACTACATGAATCATCCAACTTTACATTCCTTTCAGAGGAAATCATGATAACAATTTCACCTTGAAAATTTGTCCCCCTTGGAGGGTTTGATTCCATGAACCTCAGTCAGTGGTAACTATAAAAACCAATAGATAATCTGGAACGATGAGGCAACTAAGTACACAATAACTTTATAACCTAAGTGAACACATTTCAAAATGTTTAATTGAAGTACAAACACTTTCCTTTTATTAATACTAAGCAATAGGGGAGAGCTGGGTAGTATCGGACATCGGGTAATATCGGACAGTGCGTTTCTTTCATCTTCAACCAGATGGTAGTACCTGAATGACATGGTTACGATTCTGTGATGTCGCATACAGAAACATAACCATGTCATTCAGGTACTACAATCTGTTGGTAGATGAAAGAAACGCACTGTCCGATATTACCCGATGTCCGATACTACCCAACTCTCCCCTACTTAAACAACTATTTTATGAACATATACGGTAGCTTTCTGAGTTGGTTATTTGGCGACGCTGTATCAACTACTAGGTTATTTAGTATCAATGGTACCAGTGATAGCTAGATAGTATTTGGACAGATGAGGCCGAGGATCATTGGACCAATTTTCTTAATCCACAAATAAAACCAGCAAGTAAAATGTTTCTTTCAAGAAACTGTAAATACTGATGTTTAAAAGAACATTTTCACTGATTTCGTAGAGCGGCTAGACGACATTGAATTTACACAAAGATATTTTGAACAGAATGGCGCCACATGCCACACCTCTGATGAATCCCTGGCACACATCAACAGCTTCTTCGAGGACAGCGTTATCTCTAAAGGTTTGTAGCCTCCAAGGTCACCAGACTTGACGTCAGCGGATTATTTTCTGTGGGGCTAACTCAAGGAAAGAATTTACAGAAACAGACCACGAACTATCCAAGATCTCCGGACAAACTTAATAGCTGAAATAAATAATATCGACGTAGATATGTTGAGGCGTGCATCTGACAACAAGCAAAATTTTGTCTCCAGAAGAAGGAGGGGACTTCCAGTACACCTTGTAACGTTATTTTCGCAGAGATAACCTCTCATTTACACTTGACTACATTAATGTTTTATTTAGTTAAACAATTAACCTATTTAAAAAATGAGATATCCCACTGAAACACACTGTGCATTGCATATTACTTAACTTACAAATTACTTTCAGAGAACCCGGAGGTTCATTGCCTGAATGCCTTCCTCACCTAAGTCTCCTACCAGTCATTATCCTGTGCAAGATTAATCCAGCCCCTAACATCATATCCCACTACCCTCAAATCCATTTTAATATAATCCTCCCATCTACGTCTCGGCCTTCCCAAAGATCTTTTTCCCTCAGGTCTTCCCAGCTAACACTCTATATGCAGTTCTGAATTCACCCATACGTACTACATGCCCTGTCCATATCAAACGTCTGGATTTAATGTTACTAATTATGTTAGGAGAGGAATACAATGCGTGAAGTTCTGCGTTTTGTAACTTTCTTCATTTTCCTGTAACTTCATCTCTCTTAGCCCCAAATATTTGTCTAACCACCTTATTCTCGAACACTCTTGACCTCTGTTCCTCTCTGAAAGTGAGAGCCCAAGTTTCACAACCATACAGAACAACCGGTAATATAACTGTTCTATAAATTCTAACTTACAGTTTTTTTAAAGCAGACTACATGACAAAAGCTTCTCAATCGAATAATAATTGGCATTTTCCATATTTATTCTGTGTTTAATTTCCTCTTCAGTTTCATTTATACTTGTTACTGTTACTCCAAGATATTTCAATTTTTCAACCTCTTAAAAGGACAAATTTCCAATTTTTAAATTTCCATTTCTTACTATGTTCTGGTCATGAGGTATAATCTATAGACCTACTTAGTCTTTTCGGGATTTATTTCCAAACTTATCTCATTACTTGCTTCAAGTAAAATTCCGTGTTTTCCCTAATAGTTTTTGGATTTTACCCTAATATATTCACACCATCCCCATATAGAAGCAGCTGATGTAACCCGTTAAATTCCAAACATTCCCTGCTTTCCTGGACTTTCCTAATGACTTTTTCTACACACAGTACATTATATATAGACATGTCCACACCTGTGGAGTAACGGTTAGCGCGTCTAGCCGCGAAAACAGGTGGCCCGGGTTCGATTCCCGGTCAGGACAAGTTACCTGGTTGAAGTTTTTTTCCAGGGCTTTCCCTCAATCCAAAATGAGCAAATGCTTGGTAACTTTCGGTGCTGGACCCCGGACTCATTTCAACGGGATTAACATCTTCATCTCGTTCAGACGCTAAATACCCTAAGCTTTTGATAAAGCGCTGTAAGATAACCTGCTAAAATTAAAAATAAAATATATCGACATTACAATTTATGTCATAGGGCTTATTTCGTTTTGGAAACCAAGCTGAGAATATAAACGCAGACACCGTTATGAGCGGACGATATCTATCTCTCAGCGTTAACTAATACAGGATAGAAACCGAACTGCTGGAGTAATACGCAAATTTCCTAACCTCACAGCCTAGAGCTGGTATCAGGAGAAAAGTAAACCGCGAAGACAGGAGAGAATAGCAATTTCCATAAAGAGACAGTTCACAGATACAGTATATATGAGTCGTGAACAGAATTTGGCCTCAAACTCAATAAAGCAATGGAGCGTGAACTACCCCCTGCAGGCCTGTGACCCTGCCCTATTTGCAGATTCCCCTCCCCACTCCATCGTTCTAAACTCTCTTCAATAATCCAAGTCCGAAGTTTCAGGTAAATTCTATATTCCTTAATATCTGATTGTAGAAGATTCTGCTTCTTGATTGAAAATACGCGAACAAAATCTTTCTTAATCTCTGACATGAGATAATGCACTAAACCCTGATATCACCATTTTTTATTTCTATCTATCTGTCTGTCTGTCTGTCTGTCTGTCTGTCTGTCTATCTATCTATCTATCTATCTATCTATCTATCTATCTATCTATCTATCTATCTATCTATCTATCTATCTATCTATCTATCTATCTATCTATCTATCTATCTATCTAGGCCTATCTATCTATCTAGGCCTATCTATCTATCTATCTATCTAGGCCTATCTATCTAGGCCTATCTATCTATCTATCTATCTAGGCCTATCTATCTAGGCCTATCTATCTATCTATCTATCTATCTATCTATCTATCTATCTATCTATCTATCTATCTATCTATCTATCTATCTATCTATCTATCTATCTATCTATCTATCTATCTATCTATCTATCTATCTATCTATCTATCTATCTATCTATCTATCTATCTATCTATCTATCTATCTATCTATCTATCTATCTATCTATCCATCTAGGCCTATCTATCCATCTAGGCCTATCTATCCATCTATGCCTATCTATCCATCTATGCCTATCTATCTATCTATCTATCTATCTATCTATCTATCTATCTATCTATCTATCTATCTATCTATCTATCTATCTATCTATCTATCTATCTATCTATCTATCTATCTATCTATCTATCTATCTATCTATCTATCTATCTATCTAGGCCTATCTATCTATCTGCCTAGGCCTATCTATCTATCTATCTATCTAGGCCTATCTATCTATCTATCTAGGCCTATCTATCTATCTATCTAGGCCTATCTATCTATCTATCTATCTAGGCCTATCTATCTATCTATCTATCTATCTATCTATCTATCTAGGCCTATCTACCTATCTATCTAGGCCTATCTACCTATCTATCTAGGCCTATCTACCTATCTATCTAGATCTATCTACCTATCTATTTAGGCCTATCTACCTATCTATTTAGATCTATCTATCTACCTATCTATTTAGATCTATCTACCTATCTATTTAGATCTATCTACCTATCTATTTAGATCTATCTATCTATCTATCTATCTATCTATCTATCTATCTATCTATCTATCTATCTATCTATCTATTTAGTTACTTATTTACTTACTTATTTACTTATTTACTGACTTATTTACTTACTTACTAATTATTTACTTATTTTTTTACTTATTTACTGACTTATTTACTTACTTACTAATTATTTACTTATTTTTTTACTGATTTACTTACTTATTTACTTACTTATTTACTTATTTACTTACTTACTTACTTACTTACTTATTCATTTATTTATTTATTTATTACAAATTAGTTGAATCTTCTAAGAGGAATGCAATATAGAACAAAAAAGAAATCAGTATCACGAATTACATAAAAATTGATATAGGCCTAATGATATGTCTTCTCATAGATTACCCATAAAGAGCCGTATTTAAATTAAGCAAAATAAGTGACGAATATAATTAAAAGTGAAACAAGAACATTAGCTTTTAGGCGAAACTAGACCTACGCGTATCGTAAAACTATTACTACTTTTATAATTTTGATAATATATTTTTGTTTAGACTATCTCTTGAACTACCATAATAATTATAGAATGAACCGTAAGTAATATCATTAATTTCAGGAAGTATGCTTTGAGATATTTTAAACAAAAAGAGTTTAATATATTTTTACTCGTTTTTGCTTCCTTTTCGAGATAAAAATTGTTTTATATGAAACATTCCATAATGTGTTTCGGGAAAACCATTGATTTAATTTCTAATATGATCTGTCAATTTAAGAGAGCAGTGTATTTTTTATTTTTACTTTAGTAGGTTATTTTACGACACTTTATTATCATCTTAGGTTATTTAGCGTCTGAATGAGATGAAAGTGACAATGCCGGTGAAATGAGCCCGGGGTCCAGCACCGAAAATTACCCAACATTTGCTCATATTGGGTTGAAGGAAAAGCCCGGAAAAAAACCTCAACCAGGTAACTTGCCTCGACCGGAATTCGAACCCGGGCCACCTGGTTTCGCGGCCAGACGCGCTAACCGTTACTCCACAGGTGTGGACGAGAGCAGTGTATGAAGGTAATAAATGATCGAAAGAATTTTAGTTTTGTCCTTTAAATGTACAGAAATTCGATTCGAACAAATGTAACATTGTGAAATTCATTTGCAAAAGGAAAAATTACATTTGTTCCGATCAAATTTCTGCACACTTAAAGGACAAAACTAATTGTTTGAATCTATCTGGGTTAGTATATCGTCCTCTCCATTCTGTGTAAACGGATTAGTCTTAGGTGCATCATTACCAGCCCGAGGCAAAGCTTGCTTCAAAGCTCCTACAGTCACCAGCAATACACTCGTACAGAGCTTTCGGCGTTCTGCAACTGCTGCTTCTTTGTTTCGCTTGTGCATACATCGATAACACTATCATCTAACTGTGATAGCTTCAGGAATCTCATTAAAAATGTATGCCGCTACTTTAATTTATAATTTACTGTATCCTCCTCTCTATAACGACTAGAATAATTACAGTATGTTTATTTTCCAAAACAATTTGCATTTATATCTTTCAATTCTAAAGTTTATGCCTGTAGAAGTTTTCGATTGGAGATGGAATTATGTAAATAATTCATGAATTCGAAACACAGCGATGAAGGCATATACTGCTTGTAGATTTCATTTACGTATAGTATATACTAAAGCAATGACAAAATAGCGTCTGTGCTGACTTTGAGTAAATTTAAAAATCGACATGAAGCCTCGTTAATTTTTTAAATAAAATAATACATCTCGTGTACAATCATTTCCTGACGAATTGACTCCTAGATACTCAATATGAAAAAATCCGTTCTATGGTTTAAATCGCTGTAGATAAACAATCAGACAGTAATAACATGCAGGCAGGTAGGCGACGTAAATATAGAAGAAATACATTTTCGGTACCAGATACATGTAACCATCGTAATACATTTTCTTTACATTTCGTGTCACTAGAAAGCACAAAAGAAAAAGGTAATTAAAATTCTAAAAAAAAAAAAAAAAAACGTGTTGAGTAACGTTCACATATTTCTGAATGTAGTATAAGGTACTGTATTTAATTTAAAATAAAATTCATATTCATAATTATACAGAAGAGATATATGGATCGAGTATAGTGAGGATCACGTAAGTGTAGTTCCTAAAAATCTAATTTGACCGTCTCTTCAGTGTTGCCAACTATTACCAAATATCACCAAAGGGGAAAATCACAATGCTACGTACTGAAATAATAATAATAATAATAATAATAATAATAATAATAATAGAGTTAATAATAATGATATAATATTAAACATTACAATGACTTATTATTTACCACATTTTATCTTTATGTTGCGAGGTGTTTTCTAAATGGTTCAATAATTGAGACAGGGAGATAAAAAAAAACACCAACTCCAATTTTTGACAAAATTGAGTTATGGGCTGGATGATGCTTTTTAGTTTGTCCCGCATGCGTGGAAGGCAAGAATACACTAATATCGACATTCGTCGGCATTCTGGGGGCTGTTTTAAAACTCGTGGAAGTCAGAACTCTACTTACTCCATGGAATAAGAGAGTTTTTGCATTCCAAGCTTAATTTCCCGGTAGGTGGCAACACTATCGCTCAACCAGCTGAGTAAGGTGATACAATACGGTATTCAGAATGTCACAACAATCTATGAAATCCATGTAAGTAAGACTATTAAAGGCACAATATCGAGTCGATTAACTTCTAGAAACGCAAAACAGATGCATCATTCCCCAGTCAACTAAAGGTCAATTCAGCATTGCCATTGAAAGAAGAAAGCAAAAGGACTTGCAAAATTTAATGCAGTTTATTTCTGAGGAAAGTAGGATGAATTACCATACTCTGTTTGCGGACAGTAATAATCTAGAATCTAGATGCACAGGAAGAACATGAGAGTGAGAGAAAAAAACAAAATCTGTGACATGAATGAAACTGTGTTAACATTTTAATATTGTTTGTGGTTTTATTCGTGTTTTTTTATGTACTTTTATGGTAATTTGTGATTTTCTGCCTCATATATTTGAAATTAAAAAAATGTAGCAATGTTAATCTTAATAATAAACTTCCATTTTCTCGTATATTCCAATGTTTCATAAGGGAATTATGATATACTTCCTTTTTTTTCTTCACATGGCTCATATTTATTCACTTTTCTTAATTCACACTGTGGAAGTCAGAAAACCACTAACTCCAGCAGTGTTTATTTCAAATTGTAGCGTAAGACAATGTAAAAATTTAGGTTTTGAAGTATTTAATTGATAAAAAAATGTAACCTTACACAATTTTAATAGATAAATGTATAATATTTAAAGTTAGTAAGAGAAATAATAGGCCTAAGTTTTTTCTCTCTCCTGTAAAATTGGTTTATTGGAGTTAGGGAGTTTTTCATTTCACTGTCTCAATTTATGAAATAGTATATTTTCCTCCTGGACTTCTCGCATATTATGTTGGTAATTAGGGTTAGTATAATACTAAAATTTATTTTGTCTGGCAACATGAAATTCATTGCTTTGAGTAAACAGTTTAGGATTCACGAGACCTAACCTAAAAATGTATTTAGTTTGATCACGTGAAATGATTGGTATGAATTCCGAAAACAGAATCTAAATACGAAAGCGCTATACTGGAGAATTAGCACGGTCACTTTGAACCGTGCCGTTACGTTTAGCACCAAATTTAAGTAAATACACAATGTCACCAACATAAGAACGTGACGTTGGTGTGTGGCGTAGTTGGCGGGAGAAATTTTTTCTCTCTCTGTCTACCTCCTTCGTTCTGAACATTATTGAGAGATAGCACCACTGTTAGCGACAATGTGTATTTGCGTAAATATTGCGAGTAAATTATGACGAGTGCCTTAGATGAGAGGCTCGGGACAGAAACAGTTTTGCTGTAGCGCATGCGCGGACCTCTCATCTAGTGGGAGCGTGATCCTTACTTGAATTTATTTTTGCGTGTACTTGCAGATTAAATGACTGAGATCCCTTCTTGCTCCGGTTACAGGCCATGCATTTACGAAGGTTATGTTATGTTATGTTATGTTAGGTTAGCTTAGCTTAGATTAGCTTAGCTTAGGTTAGGTTAGCTTAGGTTAGGTTAAATTAGCTTTGGTTAGGTTAGATTAGTTTTGGTTAGGTTAGCTTAGCTTTGGTTAGGTTAGGTTAGGTTAGGTTAGGTTAGGTTAGCTTTGGTTAGGTTAGCTTAGGTTAGGTTAAATTAGCTTTGGTTAGGTTAGATTAGTTTTGGTTAGGTTAGCTTAGCTTTGGTTAGGTTAGGTTAGGTTAGCTTTGGTTAGGTTAGGTTAGCTTTGGTTAGGTTAGGTTAGCTTTGGTTAGGTTAGGTTAGGTTAGGTTAGGTTAGCTTGATTTGGTTCGTCCATGTAGTAGTTAAAATTATATAATATGACAGTTTTTGATTCGTAATATTGTTAAAAAATAATAGGCCTATAATGAAAGCGGTGAATAATTTCATGGTCCTTAAATTTTTTTTTTTCGTAAAAGGCTAGGTATTTTTCTATAGGCCAGAAATAAAACAGCAACGCCGTCATAATTACGTACTTTACGCTTTGGCGAACATTAACCGGAAATTTACTTTCCGTCATTTTAATTGTATTCCGTGAAATACATCTTTTTTCCTGTTAATTTCCTTGTGATAACCTAGTTTATTATCTTATTACATCTTCATTTTCATTTAATGCATTCAAAAAACCGCCGTTGTACTACATAAAACCTTGAACTTGACTAATGGAGTGAATTATTTAAGAATATAGTCGCGAATTTGACTACCACCATTTCGATTATATTTTGTTTCATACGGCTTGGTACGGCCCGGTGACTAGTGGCCAGCGAGTAGAGTCGACTATCGATATTGGTCTGCCGTGCGTATTATCCAGTTGTTCCTACGAAAGAAATTAATTAAAATATAAAATATCTTTCTGTCCATGTTTCATACCATGTAGGTCTGTACGCTCTTTCTTATTTAATTAACGGAATGTTGAGTTGAATTAGAATCACAACGAAACAGAACTGAATTGTGTATTGATATTAATATTGATACCAGTATTACTAATTAATCATTCATTCACAAGCTTAGATACTTGCATTTTCATCGGTTTCATTGATTGCAACCCGAAATTATTGCTGCCAACGTAACAGTTAAAAATGACTGCTAGTTGTAGTATTTGTCAGTACCCGAAATTCGAAACGAAGTTCGTAAAAGAAAATTCAACCTGAGACTACAAAAATCACTATAATTCACTAGCACAGGCATGTCAGAAATCAGACTCTAAATGTGCAGTTATGTGCGCGGATCGCCGGTCTGTGCAGACTGTATCATACAAGCGTTGCTCTTACCCATTCTTAGCTGGAGGGGTGTACAATAAACTATTCTGCGCTTCTAGGGTAGGATTAAATAGACATTTGGACATTATAAACATAGTTAGCAGAACGAAAAAAAAACACGGTTATTATCAGTGTCTATATTTGGCAATGTAATGCGAGAAACGTCAGGCTTACTCAGTTATTCTTCACAAAGTAGTGGTTTGTAAAGCATAATTTATTAATATGATTTTTATACAGTATTTGAAGAAAAAAAAATGCAGTAATTTCGAAACAACAAAAAAACGAACAAGTATTTCATTTTACTTTGTAGGTAAGTACTAATTATTTTAAAGTAATAGACCCTACTCTTTCATTGTTCGTCAAGCATTATTATTTAGTGTGACCATTGGTGCACAGATGTTGAAGAAAATACAGAGTGATTTATATAGAACTGACACATTTCTTTCTTTAATTATTCCGTTGGAAATTAATTCAATGACCCAATTTTAGCACCAAATTAAGCAGGATGTTCTGGAGTTTCGATTCCTTGTCACTAGATGCGCAGATGTTTATGTTTTATTCCTATTGTTGGCAGCTGTTTTCGACATTTTGTATCAACGTGAAAATGCAGTACACATTAAATCAACGACTCTTCCTTCTGAAGCAATACTGGATTACGAATTCAATTACAGCTACTCAAAGGGCATACCAGAGAGAATTTGGTGTTCGCAATCCTCCCAAAAGAAACACAATACTGGGACTGGTAAACAAATTGGAAACAACTGGATCTCTGGTGAGTTAAAAGGGCAAGCATCGTTCATCTAGGTTTCCCACGGTTGTTGTTGACGTAAGAGCACGACTGGAGCAGCCACCCAAAAAATCATTGAGACGTTTGTCGCAGGAGACAGGGTACACCTACTCAATGTGTCAGAGAGCCTAAAGCCATATAGGGTTACGGTTGTTCATCAGCTACAGGAACTAGATAAGGATAAAAGATTGAATTATTGTCGTTGGTTTCAGTCGTTCATTGTGCAAAATCCTGCCATATTGTCCATCACATGGTTCACAGATGAAGCATGGTTCCATTTATCCGGTTATGTGACGACCGAATAATTTCCAGGAACCTGTGGCCACCGAGATTTCCGGATTTGACAACGCCAGACTTCTTTCTATGGGATTACTTAAAAGACAGGGTTTACGCCACACGTCCCCAGACATTGGACGATCTGAAGCACAACATCACACAGGAGATTCAGGCTAACAACAGAGACCTCCAACGAGTGGCCAGTAACATGGAACGACGTGTTGAGTTGTGCCTTATGCAGGATGGAGGACATTTTCAACATTTGCTATAGAGGTAAATAATCTCCCAAAATTCCTCTACATTTTAGGTATAATAAGTTGTCGCTAGCACAATTCGTTTTGAAACAATTAATGAAAGAAATGTGTCACTTCTATATAAATCACTCTGTATTATACCCCCAATTAATTACATGCAGTAGGACATTGTGAAGTTTTTACACTGAAATCACTTCCTGTCTGCATGTCAATATAAATTAATATTAATATTAATATTAATAAATATAAATTAAGCTTAGAATTTAAATTCACATATAGTTTATTTGAAAACTAGTATCGAAACGTTGGGAGAGTTACTCAAAGAAATGAGAAAGTGTAGTTCACAAGCTGTGAAGCGACGATATTCTCTTTATGTCAGATTTAAAGATTTATTAATATCAGTATACTGAATTAATATTGTGACGTGAGATGCAAAATTTGCCATTATATATTTTTCCAGAAAATTTTTCCGCCTTGCATATAGTTGTTTTCTTCTCTCCTTACAATCTCAAGAGCCTCACATGTATTCCTCACTATATTCTCATCACTTACCAGTTTATGAAATGAAAGTTGTAAGTCGTCTAATCTTTGATGGCTGTGTTAGTACAGACTCCAAAACAACATCATTGTCAAGTACGTTTCGCCGTGAGAGTTCTGATTAAGAAATAAGCTCTGGCAATATATTTTGAGAACTTTACTAATCTGATCTAAATTGTCACCTCACGACACTATTACCTCGACATGGGCTGATGAAAACCTTTCATTTTAAAATAATTATTGTTGGCTGAGGAAAACATTATAACAATTATGTTATATGATTCGTAATTTCTCTTCTCCGTTATCTGTGAATTCCTCACTTTATTTATCATAACTCATTCACAGACACAGCCAAATCGGCACTCATACTGAAACTGTATTACTGAAACAAAAGCTGCTGCAGGTATTGTATAGCCCTGTCGCGTTCCCCTCCAAGGCGATTCACTCCCTCCAGGTAGGGGAATAAAGTCTGCACATCGCATAGAGACAGTTGCACAATGTGCAAGGTTTTGACATGCCTGCACTAGCATATGTAGTAATAGGGGAAAAATAGATAGCTTTCACCCTTAAGTTATTTAGGCCCAATTGTATAAGACTCCCTGACTAAAGATCAACTTTGATCGAAGATCGAAAAGTGAACCGAGTTCAGACACTTCTTCTATTGTATAAAACTTTTCTGCGATCAAATTACCTTGGTTCAAATGCAATCTAAGTTCACGTGAAAAGGATTTGGCAACATCGCATAAACAGGTGAAATAAGTGATGCGCGGACCATGTTATACAGGTTTGTTCAGTGTTGCCAATCTAGCGACTTTAACTCTTTTTCAACAACAATTTCTTTTAACTTTTATATTGCTTAAATAGGGATTTAGTGACCTTTTTAGCACCCCATAGTGACAAAATTTAATCTTTCTTTGTTGATAATGAGAAATCTAGCGACTTTACAACTACTTTTTGGCGACTTTCCGTATTACACTCTGTTGGAGACACTGGTTTTTTGTGCAATGTAAATAATGGCGGACAATAAGGAGAAGGTTGACTGTTCTCCAAGTTGTTATCATGTTATGGTGTTTGATACTGCTAAACATAATAAAGCTTTTTAAAAAGACAATTTTCGTTTAGTAATACAGTTAATTGAACATTTATGAATGTATCTATCATATCCATTGGTTGTTATAAACATAATATAATTATAGGTTATGTTATTTGATACTGCTGAACACGATAAAGCCTTATAAAATATAAGAATGTTTGTGTATTAAGGCAAGAAATTGAAAGAAATATATATAAATGTACCTAACATATCTATTAATATTAATAATAATGGATATTTTATTTGCACAATCTGTCACTCGTATATTTCAAACAGAAAAGAAGAAACTGAACTTAGATCATATAACTTAATCGGAGAAATTTCTTCAGTCAAAGTTGACTTTAGTTTAAGACAAATTAATCTCAAATTAGACTTTATACAACACAAAATTCCAAGTTCAGCTAGAACGAGGATCAATTTAACCTCTGATCTAAGATTAAATGGTTTATACAATCGGCCCTTAGTTTATCCGGAAGTTGTCTTATTCAATAATTTTTATTGAAAAGAGGATGTCTTCTGTAACGAAACAGAAGCGCCTGAGCTTACAGAAACACGTATTATATCATCAGTAGGGATTAAAGTTTGGACACCGAACCTATGAAGTTAACTATGTCGCGTGTTATACAAGTCGTGTTGTTTACATCAATCCTAGGCAATGGTTTGGTGTCCAGACTTCGTTTCCTAACCATCGGACATGTAGGCTATTTTATAAAACACCTAACTGCAACCTGAGACTACATTCGAAATTATTCAAAACACCTAACTGTTCGCTTATTAGTAATTTTTATGTATAATATGCTTGTTCTCTTCTTGAAACATATTAAACAGCTAAAGTCTGTAATGACTCTATACAAAAACTATACATATCTTACTGGCCAAGAAAACAGTCCACATAAAGTTTCAAATGGCGACGAATTTCGATGTACACTACAGAGGGACATGCTATCTTTTTTCCTTCCTGCAGTCTATTCAATCATTCACGGAAATAAAATAAACTTTTATAGCTGAAGAAAAAAAAATAAGAGTGCATCTTGAAAAAGGATGCCTATAGAATTTCTGGTACATTTTTCTCGCTAGTTTCATTTGTGGATTAATTAAAACAAAGTTTAGTGTAATTAAAATAAGTGTAGTTACAAATGTGCTCAACTTACGAAAAACAAACTCGCAGTAAAATTCACATTCCTTCCATTAATAACAGTACCGAATTTTATTTTTTATTTTCAGTACTACGGTACGTTTTACTAGGCTAATGAGATTTTTTTTATTTTTAATTAAAATTAAACAACTCCTCTTATACTTTTTATTTCAAAAACTTCTTCTACTTTTTACTTATGCTGTACAATGTTACATAATTAAATGTCTTATCATACAGAAACTGCGACCACATACCGTAAGAAACATGAGATTCTGCCTTCTAATTACCCTAACATACTATTGATCTTAACTTCAATATTAATTATACACATTGTAAAAATCATTCACAGGAAATAAATTTTGTTGAGTCAATAACAATAATAATAATAATAATAATAATAATAATAATAATAATAATAATAATAATAATCCACAAACGATTAGGGAAGACACGGGAATTTTACTGGAAGCAACTAAAGAGATACTGTAGGTTTGGAAGTAAATCCCGAAAAGACAAAGTATATGATTATGTCTCGTGACGAGAATATTGTACGAAATGGAAATATAAAAATTGGAAATTTATCTTTTGAAGAGGTGGAGAAGTTCAAATACCTTGGAGCAACAGTAACAAATATAAATGATACTCGGGAGGAAATTAAACACAGAATAAATATGGGAAATGCCTGTTATTATTCGGTTGAGAAGCTTTTATCTGAAAGTTAGAATTTATAAAACAGTTATATTACCGGTTGTTCTTTATGGTTGTGAAACTTGGACTCTCACTTTGAGAGAGGAACATAGGTTAAGGGTGTTTGAGAATAAGTTGCTTAGGAGAATATTTGGGGCTATGAGGGATGGAGTTACAGGAGAATGGAGAAAGTTACACAACACAGAACTGCACGCATTGTATTCTTCACCTGACATAATTAGGAACATTAAATCCAGATGTTTGAGATGGGCAGGGCATGTATCACGTATAGGCGAATCCAGAAATGCATATTGTGTTAGTTGGGAGGCCGGAGGGAAAAAGACCTTTAGTTAGGCCGAGACGTAGATGGGAAGATAATATTAAAATGGATTTGAGGGAGGTGGGATATGATGATAGAGACTGGATTAATCTTGCTCAGGATAGGGACCAATGGCGGGCTTATGTGAGGGCGGCAATGAACCTCCGGGTTCCTTAAAAGCCAGTAAGTAAGTAAGTAACTAAGTAAGTTAATTGATGCAATGCTTTGGTAACTTGATCCACTTTGGCTTTGAACATCGTGAACAAATAATTTGAGCCGAAAGTGCCGGTGTCACCTACCGGCGAAGGCTTGGAATTAAGACTTAATCCATTACTGCTCGGAAAAGATTCAACTTCAGAATGAATTAAACTCAATTTATGAAAATTTGTGACTTGATCCACTTTAGCTCCGAACGCCTCAATTGTTTCCCCCTGGATGTCATACGACAAGAAAGGCAACCGATCAATAAAGCAGCTAAAAAAAATGCCAGACCTACTTTTAAAAATGACTGTTTTTGGTTAAGAAACGTACACAAATAAATTTCTTCAACAACTAATTTATTGATAACTGCTGTATATGAAACAATAAAGAGCTTAAATATAATTATAAAATATAAGGGACCACCGAGATTTGAATCGGAAACTTCTCGGTTTGCACTTCAATTCTTTATCACTGAGCTACTACACCAGTTCCTGCTTCCAATGTCATAACCTGTTAATTGATAAAGCTAGACTATAGTAGGCCTAGTAAAGAAGCCGGGGAAATTGTCTATCAGCAAGGACGAAGAACTGCCTAAAAATAGTGTACCAAACACATGTTGAAAATTATTTTATTTTGTTCGCAGGGTTGCTCCACCCGGGCTTAGTCTTAGTTTCGCAGATATACTCAGTCATAAAATCAAATATCATTTTAATACTCGTTTCGTGAATAATTATTATGTGCAATGGCACGGTGCGTAACTTCTAGTTATTCGCCTCGACCCTACTAGCATGGTCTAACGATATAGTTAGTGGCGAAAAGCATGGTTCTCCAGACTATCCAGAGTGTACCATAGGCCGGTGTATTATATTGTATTGTATTGTATTTATTAACATTCCATGGTATTCACACATTGCTTACAGCTAGAATATGGAACAAGTCAAAAAACTTAATACTATTATAAAGTCTTAATTTATAGGCACAGTCTAGATGAAATATACATATATAGACGAGGTTTACAATATAGTCTACTAGTACAACACATAATTTTAGTATCAATTTCATGAAGTGTTATTAAATGTCATGAATTCACCTACAGAATAGAAGGCGTGAGAAATTAGGTACTTCTTTAATTTGGCCCTAAATAATCTTATGTTTTGAGTTTCATTTTTTATATCGATAGGGAGGCTATTAAAAATTTTTACTGCCATATAACGCACTCTTTGATAGCAAGATAGACTTGCCGATGGAGTATGAAAGTCATTATTTTTGACGTGTATTTATGCTATGAACTGTTGAATTAGTTACAAAGTTTTCACGATTACGTACGAGGAAGATTATTAAGGAAAAGTTATACTGACAAGCCATGGGAATTATTTGTAGTTTTTTTAAAATAGTCCTACACGATTCCCTAGATTTTGCACCTACTATTATTCTAATTACTCTTTTTTGTAATAGAAATATACTGTTACTATCTGTGGAATTTCCCCAGAATATTATTCCAAAACTCATTACCGAGTGGAAGTATGCAAAGTATATTGTTTTTAAGGTACCGGTATTGATATTTACTATCTTTTGCATAGATCTAATAGCAAGTCTACATTACACACAGAAAGGATGGATAGAAATTATTACGTCATTGGCGACATATTGCTACGTTATAAGGCGATGTTATTGTGATCGATAATAATCGATATGTGGAGTCGTGCGATATATCGTATTGGTTTTGACATTTTAAGTTTGAACGTTTTTAAACATTTGAAAATTTGTTTGTTGGGAGTTGGACGTGGCGTGTGATGGATCGATTGCTTGGTTAAGTTCAGCTCACAATTTGAGAAATGTGGAGAGTGTTTTACTTCTTGAAAAATCTATTAAATTTATTGCATCTTAATGAATGAAGGACTTTGTGGTTTGTGCAGTGAAGTGTAAGGTAAAGATTTGCAAGCGATCTGACAAACGTAAATATCCCGACAGAGGACAGTTACTACGAAAATGCATGGCTTGGTTGTTGGATTTTTTTATATAGGCCTATTCAAAAGAATAATGGGTGAACCTTTCTTATGTCCCAGCCACTATAGGAACTTGATAAAATACCTTGAAAATGCCTTGGATTTATAGTATTGATTAGTAGAAATTGATGTGATCACTGGGAGAGCTGTAAACCCATCCAACCCGCCCTAAATATGTACCTTATATTCGAAAATCATAGTGCGTGAATGAAGAATACGGCCATATTTATTTAATGTAACAGTGGGTTTCAGTGTCGCCAACATAGTAATAATACTACACACCTAATCAAACCTAACCTAACCTCTCTAATACTACACACCTAATCAAACCTAACCTAACCTCTCTCATAATACTACACACCTAATCTAACCTAACCTGTCACGTAATACACACTTAACCAAACTTAACCTAACCTGTCACATAATACTGGACACCTGTAGTCACATTCCTCAAATTTAGTATCATTTCGTTTTCAAGTATTGCCGGCTCTGCCAATCGTGTAGGTTGCTATCTAGTGGAAGTTGATCGTACTAATTTTAAGAAGAATATGGCGACTTTCATAATAATTACATTTCACATGTTTCGTGATATACTAAATGTGTTAATGTAGTAATAATTATATATATATATATATGGTACAATAAGATTTTAAATGTGTTGTGGTTGTGATAAAAGTATTGAAAATTAGTTTATAGCGCCACATTGGCAATGATAAAAGTGTGCAATATTCGTTCAATGGCTGTTGAATGCTCTAGATTGACCGAATAATGCATTTATTTAAGCTTAGGTGCATGGTTTGATAACTAGTGCTGAGTTAGTTCCTCGTACTCAGCTTATACACCTTTAAGTGATTAGAGCTTTCTCCTCAGTCATACCAACATAACTTTGGTGGCAGTACGAAAATGGTATAAAAATTTTATAGAATGCAAAACAAAATTTTGTATATGTAAAGGTGTACATACAGTATACCTTAACTCGCTATATTTACGGAAACACTCCGGTAGATGATGAAACACGGTAACAACATTATCCCAAGATCAGACGCTACCATTAATATGCGTTAAATAGGTAAACACACGGTGCCGTTAAAGTAAATAATAAACAGGAACGTCGTTTTATTAATCAGTAAGTCAGTCGAAGATGTAGTTGAAAGACGTGCCCAATATAAACTAATATAACCTGTCACAGATTCCTATATACAAGGCATAAGAAAAGCCTAAATTAACCTAACCTGTCACAGATTCGTATATGCAAGGCATAGCGTGAGTGTATATTAGCTTCAAACTTTCATAACTTATGTTGGTGCATAAGCGAAGTATGAAGGCAACTACCTCAGTGCTAGTTTAACCTGAAATTTAATTTTTCAGAAACATTCCGTTACTCATAGAAACATTCTTCTTAAACGCAACATTTCGTCGGCAACAATAGAATGACTACCTTCCCTCCATCTTGCAATGCACTCGTCGTAACGCATGTGAATCAACAGACAGTACATGAAGTAAGGAGAAATAAAATACATGGTATGAACTACGGACCAGACCCTTTTACCACTGTCAGTCTATGTAAATGTTTAAAGTAGGATAATATAGTTGAAATGCTCTTCAAACGTTATCTTTATACTGTACTCTACCTTCAAAGATGTCTAGCCATTATGAACTTGTAGAAGATGTAGGCCTACTGCATAGACGGCGTAGAGGTTTAACAGATGTAGACTTCTATTTTACACACAATAATTCATCTGCGAGGATTCACTAATAAAACACAATATACGACGTACTATTTAGGTCTAATGTTTCTATCTATAACACACATATTTCGAGGAAATAACAACCACACAAAGAGAACACATTCACATCACAGGCGTCCATTTGTCTCCTGTTTCTTGTTCCATGTGATCATTTCGTAGACTACTTTTCCTCATGCAAAGAAAGATAAACCACTTCTACATAGTTTTCCGGAGCTCAATCTGTAACTCAAAGGCAAATCCACACGTTGATACCAAAGAGTATAATTCATATAAAAAACAGAGACAGATCAGCGCGCAGATTGTTGGTTTAATAATCGTTTAGGAATATTACTAGCTTTTGTTTTCGAATGCTTATCGACTACATATCCGTAATAACATTTGAACAACGTACTGAACAAGAACCAAGATCACGAATATTTATTTAAAAGTTTCTTTTTAGTAGCAATGGAGACGATAGAGTTTTTGTGTATCAATACTACACCAATGGGAGGACCAGAATAGCAGGGGAAAGCAAAGCACCACTTCACAGATACTGTACTTCGCCAAATAATATGCAGTGTGTGTTTACGAGGTAAGATTCAGGCGACTTTTCCTTAGCCAACTTTATTACAGTTTTTTCCTAAACAATTAATTATGTAGGCTTATTAGTACAATATATTACGATACAGAGTTGGGAATAGCTTTTTACAAAATCGAGGAAAAGCTTGAAAAATGAGCAGAGCGCAATTTTCAGTTTCCGAGATTTTGTAATGCACTTCACAAAAGTGTATTGTACGACCTTTTTTGGTGAATATTACTTACGTCCCAGCCACTATAGGAACTTGATAAAATGCCTTGAAAATGCCTTGGATTTATAGTGTGGATTAGTAGAAATTGATATGATCACTAGGAGAGCTGTAAGCTCACCCAACTTATATACGAAAATCGTCGCGAGTGAATGAAGAACACGGCCGTATTTCATTAGTGTAACGGTTGGTTTCAGTGTCACCAACATAGTAATAATACTACACACCTAATCAAACCTAACCTAACCTCTCTCATAATACTACCTACCTAATCAAACCTAACCTGTCACACAATACACACTTAATCTAACCTAACCTAACCTGTCACATAATACTATACTGTAGTAAGATTCCTCATATTTAGTATATTTTCGTTTGCATGTATTACTGGCCCTGCTTCTCGTGTCGGTAGCCATCTAGTGGAAGTGTATCGTAACTCGAAAGAAATAGACGACTTTCATAATAATTATCCATTTTTGAATCTTGCGTACATCACTTTTAACACCTGAATATAATTAATTGATGAACTAGTGGACTTACTCGTGTTAAATATGTAATATTTTCCGGCTTACAGCTGTTTCAGTGCATCACGCACCATCATCAGAGCCTACTAGATCGCGGCGTCATCCCGAACTTCTCTGCCTGTTAGGAGGGTGTGTTTTATTGTTGGAATGTGTTGGATTGTGGAGTCGAATAGTGTGTGTGTACTGAAATTGATCTGTGTGTTGAGGATTTGATCGGGGTGTGTTTTAGTGTGTTTGTATATTTCGTATTGTTCTAGTGTGTTGAGTTTTTGGTTCTTGGGTTGTGTGTGTAGGATTTTCATGTCCGTATTTATGTTATTGTATGTATGGTTGGCATTGGTTATGTGATCGGCATATGTAGATGTGTTGTGTCCTCTGGTTATAGCTTTAATGCGTTTTTGTAGCGAGTTTGGAATGATCTGCCTGTCTGTCCTATGTAGAACTTGTCAATTTCAGTACACACACACTATTCGACTCCACAATCCAACACATTCCAACAATAAAACACACCCTCCTAACAGGCAGAGAAGTTCGAGATGACGCCGCGATCTAGTAGGCTCTGATGATGGTGCGTGATGCACTGAAACAGCTGTAAGCCGGACGAATATTACATATTTAACACGAGTAAGTCCACTAGTTCATCAATTAATTATAATAATTACATTTAGTTCGTCCAGTGATATATTAAATGTGTTAATGTAGTAATAATTCTATATATGTGAATAGTACAATAAGAATTGAAAAGTATTGTGGTTGTGATAAAAGTATTGAAAATTGGTTCATAGCGCCACATTGGCAGAGATAAAAGTGTGCAATATTCGTTCAATGGCTGGTGGATATTCTATATTGACCCAAAACCTTCTCAAAACTGCATTGTAATGCTAAGTAACAATAAGTGCACTGTCATGAGTCCATTTCAGTACAGTTTTACATATGTTGTGAAGAATGGTTTTCCTAGCAACAGTTTCTGTCTAACTTTCAAGGCCTAACAACAATAGCTGTAAAAAAACACGATAGTGCAAAAAGTCATATTTAGGCATTCTTCTGCGGTGGCTGAATAATCAGAGATTCAGCCTGTCACGCAGGCGGCCCGGGTTCGAATCCCGGTGAAGCCTCAATTGTATAATCTATTCATTTACCTACTATATCTATAAATCTAACCATTTACCTACATACACTATCTATGAATCTAACCATTTAAACGAAGAATTTTATATACAGTAACTCTTCATAAATATCATATCATTTAGCCGCATATCTTAAATCTGTCAACGTTAGAAAATAAATAACTTATTTTAATTATATTATAAAGAGAGGGGATGTCCGTTAAGACGACGACAGCATACCCAATGGTATTTTTTATAGAGAACTTCTGAGTTCAATATGTGGTCAAGGTGATTCACAGGGAGTTACGTAGCATATTTCAGAAGACATTTTGAGCAAAAAATGTCATATAAACATGGGTCCTATTGTCAATATTTTTAGAGTTTACTAATTTGAAGTTGTTAAAATACCTTTTTTTCTTTAGCTTTAAAGTTAAAAAATATTACAATTAGATAATAAACTATTTAGAAATATAATTTTTTTAATTGGCTAGTATTTGGAAGCTAAAAATGTGTTGTGAATTCCATAGTTGCTTCGTACAGATTTTTTTTTGCAATTTTTAACTACAAAATTACATTTTCTTTACGCATTTACCACAACACTTATTACAAATCACATCATTCTTTAAGACTGTATATTACGATGCAAAATGTAACTATAAATAATCAAATTGTTAGAAGTTGTGTGATCTGTAACATTTGTTGTAATATGTATGTGTAAGAATAATGTAATTTTGAGTAAAAGATTTGGAAAAAAAATCTGTAGAAAGCAACTAAGGAATTAACAACACATTTTTGGCTTCCGAATACTAGCAAATTAAAGAATAGTTCATTCTCTATTAATTCTAACATTCTTTTATCCTTAAAACTAAAAGAAAAAAAGAAATATTTTTTAACAATTTGAAATTAGTGTAACTCTAAAAATGTTGAGAATAGGACACATGTTTAAAAAATATGGTTTATTTAACGACGCTCGCAACAGCAGAGGTTACATCAGCGTCACCGGTGTGCCGGAATTTTGTCCCGCAGGAGTTCTTTTACTGACACGAGCCTGTCGCATTTTAAACACACTTAAATGCTATTGACCTCGGCCGGGATCGAACCTGCAACCTCGAGCACAGAAGGCAGCGCTATACCGACTACGCTACCTAGGTCGATTTTTATTTTATTTTATTGGGTTATTTTACGACGCTGTATCAACATCTATGGTTATTTAGCGTCTGAGTGAAATGAAGGTGATAATGCCGATGAAATAAATCCGGTGTCCAGCACCGAAAGTTACCCAGCATTTGCTCGTATTGGGTTGAGAGAAAACCCCGGAAGAAACCTCAACCAGATAACTTGCCCCGACCGGGATTCGAACCCGGGCCACCTGGTTTCGCTGCCAGACGCGCTAACCGTTACTCCACAGGTGTGGACACGTAAGTCGACGGCACATGTTTATATGACAGAATTTCATCATAAATAAGCTCCGTAAATGACGTAAACTCCTCGTGAATCACCCCGTATAATACATTTTTCCGTTGGTTATTTAACGGCACTGTATCAACTACTCGGATATTTAGCGTCGATGGGATTAGTGTTAGCAAGATGGTATACAACGAGAGGAGGCCGCGGATTAGACATAGATTACATGACAATCGCCTTACGGTTGGGGAAAACCTCGGGAAAACCCAACCAGGTAATCAGCCCAATCGGGAATCGAACCCACGCCCGAACGTAACTCCGGATCAGCAGGAAAACGCGCTATTTCAAAGCTACACCGGTGGCTATTACAATTTTCATTCATTCATTCATTCATTCATTCATTCATTCATTCATTCATCCATCCATCCATCCATCCATCCATCCATCCATCCATCCATCCAATGGCGGTACAACTAAATTTGGAGCCTTAAGGCCCATTCACAATGAAAATTAAACATAACCGTAACATAAACACAGAAGTTTGCGCCCAGGCTACCAAATGGGATCATTCACAATGATTCACATAAGCATTGACATAAACATTACCGTAAGACGTTAACATGAATGTTTACAAACTCCAAACTTTCATGCTTATGCTTACGTGATTTGGAAACAGAACACAATCGTGGAGCGCTGAAGTATACGACAGAATATGAGGAAATGGCGTCGTTGTTATGTTTCCATGGTTACCAAGTATGTTTGCTGTTATGTTTATGTTCCCATCGTGAATGATTGTATGACTTCTTGATTTTACTGTAACATTAAGTTAACGCTTACGTTATGTTTAATTTTCATTGTGAATGAGCCTTTAGCCTCCCGTAGTTTTTGCCTCCAACTGATTCTATCTTGTGCGGCAAGTTTCCACTGACTAGTACAACTTATTTCCTTAGAATTTTATTGGTAGCTTTTCTTTCGACACTAGCATATGTAGCTATTTCTTTAAATAGATTTTGTGCGAGATCGTGCGTATTTGCTTGCTTCCGCACAAAACCAATACACGGTAAGTGTGAAATACCACATTCAGTATTCCCAACCTAACACACATAACAATTTCCCTCTTCTTACCGCTTAAGCGCCATATTCATTTTACTGCTTTAGGCTTTCAACATATTATTTTTAGAGACGTTTAACATAGTAATAATTATAAATTGGAAACTTACCACTGCAATTTCACCTAAATTGCAATGTTAATTATTGTTTTTAAATATTTGCAAATATTAAGTAAACTCTACAACACCACAAAAGTTACTGCATTTGTAATGCAAGTAACATTAAGGAAGCTGTGAAAAAATCAACAAGATTCCACATGCCGATGTTATTACTGCAATATGTTAATAAATAATATTGTTAAAATATTAAAATGAAAAATAAATCATTACATAACCTTACCGTTTGTTTTAAGTTCGCATTTATAGACTGGGGGGGGGAAAAAAAGACAGACGTATATCACGGCCTGCTGGAATGTAGTAAACACAGCAAACATTTTATAGCAACAATTTGAAGATAGATATTTTTGTTTTTAAAAGTTGCCGTCAGTGAACAGAAACCAAGATGGAGATTTCATTGCAACTAATTAGAAATTCGTCTTTCAGGTATGTAATAAACGATCTTCGCAGAAAATAATGTACGATACACGAGCGGTATATTTGTTTTCATGTTCTCGGAAATTAAAAAAGTTCAACTACGTTTCGCTTTTTCAATCTTTTCCTTGAACATGAAAACATCAACATACCGCTCTTGTAACGCATATTACTATTGTGCGAGATCGTGCGTATTTGCTTGCTTCCGCACAAAACCAATACACGGTAAGTGTGAAATACCACATTCAGTATTCCCAACCTAACACACACAACAATTTCCCTCTTCTTACCGCTTAAGCGTCATATTCATTTTACTGCTTTAGGCTTTTAACATATTATTTTTAGAGACGTTTAACATAGTAATAATTATAAATTGGAAACTTACCACTGCAATTTCACCTAAATTGCAATGTTAATTATTGTTTTTAAATATTTGCAAAAATTAAGTAAACTCTACAACACCACAAAAGTTACTGCATTTGTAATGCAAGTAACATTAAGGAAGCTGTGAAAAAATCAACAAGATTCCAGATGCCGATGTTATTACTGCAATATGTTAATAAATAATATTGTTAAAATATTAAAATGAAAAATAAATCATTACATAACCTTACCGTTTGTTTTAAGTTCGCATTTATAGACTGGGGGGGGAAAAAAAGACAGACGTATATCACGGCCTGCTGCAGTATAGTAAACACAGAAAACATTTTATAGCAACAATTTGAAGATAGATATTTTTGTTTTTAAAAGTTGCCGTCATTGAACAGAAACCAAGATGGAGATTTCATTGCAACTAATTAGAAATTCCTCTTTCAGGTATGTAATAAACGATCTTCGCACAAAATAATGTACGATACACGAGCGGTATGTTTGTTTTCATGTTCGAGGAAAAGATTGAAAAAGCGAAACGCAGTTGAGCTTTTTTAATTTCCGAGAACATGAAAACATCAACATACCACTCTTGTAACGCATATTACTATTTTGTATCCCCAAGAACAAAGAAAAAGTTCACTGTTTAGGATTCTAGTTGAAAATGTGGTGATCTAACCGCTCCCATGGTTACACATAAAGGAATCGTTTAGTATCGTTTGGAATCACCCTGTGCTTATTTAGTACGTAAGTAACTACGAACAAAGTCAGGATTCCAGGCTACAGGTTAGCGATCGGGAGTTGGACTTTCTGCTAAAGTGTCTGGGAGGCTACGCAAACTGTGGAAGACATTCACATGGGAATGAGCAAGCAGGCAAACGTGTGAACAGGATGTGAACGAGCATGTGTCGGACTGGACGTGTGGATGCACAGATTTCGCTGACGGGAGTGTCCTGAATTCCGACCCCGTGCGTGCAATTCAGAAAACAAGAGGTTTCATGGGAAACTGTGACTGGGTTAACAGAAAGAGACAAGGAAACACGTCATGATTTCGTCGCTTCGGGCCTAGCACGGTGACAAAATCAACCGACGCATTGCCGATGACAAGTGAACTATCTATGACATTGTCATGCAACTTGCAGGCTCATCACTTCCACAACAAAGGACAACTGACAGACAGACGGACTTATTTCCATCATGACGTAGACCGGCTTTCAAACCTAGAGGCCGGCTGCCATGACGTATTTCTTTTAATTGTCCTATTACCAGGCGAATTATGCAGATGACAGTGTTTCGGAGTTAAACAAGTAAATAAAATTAACAGGCTTTGGGGATCGTAGTTGACAGAACAGAAAGAGCAGTGATGTCAAAGAAATAGCTTGCGAATGACAGAAAGTAAGTTACAGGCAGTTGAAATGTATTCGTTACTCCAGTAGGCCTACAGTTAGAAGTGTGGACTATATTTTTTTTATTTCAGAGAAATTTAGTGAAATGGACCCTTGATCACATAAATTATATCAGATTGGCTATTCCCATGTTATGAAAGGAAACATTTAAACCAGAACAAACTCTACGATTTCCACTGTTGAAAATAAATTTTGTGCGAGATCGTGCGTATTTGCTTGGTTTCTGCACAAAACCAATCCGCGGAAAGTCTAAAATTCCACATTCAGTATTCCCAACCTAACACACTTAACAATTTCCCTCTTCTTACCGCTTAAGTGACATATTGATTTTACTGCTTTAGGCTTTTAACATATTATTTTTAGAGACGTTCAGCATAGTAATAATTATAAATTGGAAACTTACCGCTGCAATTTCACCTAAATTGCACTGTTAATTATTGTTTTTAAATATTTTCAAACATTAAGTAAACTCTACAAGTCCACTAAAGTTACTGCATTCGTGATGCAAGTAGCATTAAGGAAGCCGTGAAAAAATCAACAAGATTCCAGACTCATCATAGACTGGGGGAAAAAAAAGACAGACGTATATCACGGCCTGCTGGAGTATAGTAAACACAGAAAACATTTTAAAGCAACAATGTTGAAGATAGATATTTTTGTTTTGCAAATTTGCCGTCATTGAACAGAAAACAAGATGGAGATTTCATTGCAACTAATTAGAAATTCCTCTTTCAGGTATGTAATAAACGATCTTCGCACAAAATAATGTATGATACACGAGCGGTATGTTTTCTTTCAATTCTCGGAAATTAAAAAAGCTCAACTACGTTTCGCTTTTTCAAACTTTTCCTCGAACATGAAAACTTCAACATACCGCTCTTGTAACGCATATTACTATTTTCGTAACGACCGCTAGATGAAAGTACTGCTGCAAGCTATTACTCCATAATTGATATTGAGGAGAAAAATTCGCTCCGGCGCCGGGGATCGAACCCGGGTCCTTGGTTGTCCGGTTTTCCAACTAACACTCTATATGCATTTCTCAATTCACCCATACGCGCTACATGCCCTACCCATCTCAAACGTCTGGATTTAATGTTCCTAATTATGTCAGGTGAAGAATACAATGCGTGCAGTTCTGTGTTGTGTAACTTTCTCCATTCTCCTGTAACTTCATCCCTCTTAACCCCAAACATTTTCCTAAGAACCTTATTCTCAAACACCCTTAATGTCTGTTTCTCTCTCAAAGTGAGAGTCCAAGTTTCGCAACCATACAGAACAACCGGTAATATAACTGTTTTATAAATTCTAACTTTCAGATTTTTTGCCAGCAGACTAGATGACAAAAGCTTCATACATTAAAAAAGTCCACACCTGTGGAGTAACGGTCAGCGCGTCTGGCCGCGAAACCAGGTGGCCCGGGTTCCAATCCGGGTCGGGGCAAGTTACCTGGTTGAGGTCTTTTCCGGGGTTTTCCCTCAACCCAATACGAGCAAATGCTGGGTAACTTCCGGTGTTGGACCCCGGACTCATTTCACCGGCATTATCACCTTCATATCATTCAGGCGCTAAATAACCATAGATGTTGATATAGTGTCGTAAAATAACCCAATAAAATAAAAAAAATAAATACATTACAAAAAATAATATCAAATTTGCATTTTTTTTACAATCGCAAAACATTTACATAATAAAATATACAATTAATTAAATATCTGCGTGATTCTTTTACTGGAATGTTTTAAACACCTACATCAACAACACAACCCAAGATATTCGATCTATTCTTTCAAGAATTTTTTCTTAATTGTTACCTTCAATTGTTGAACTGGTATCATGACGCCTGTGAGACGGCTCCAAACGTTTCCACTGCCATCCCTCCTCCTACAAGGGTTATTTTGCTTCCTCCATTTACGTACCTTCCAGTTGTAGTATTGGTTCTGTGCTGTGAAAGTCAACCGCCCCTCGCTGTGTAAGTGAGTAGTAAAATTGACACACCGTCTCACCGGCCTCATGATACCAGCTAAGGGTTAAATTTGCTAAAATGTTTTATTAAGAAAAAAGTATTTCCTGAAAGAATGGATAAGATATTTAATTAACTGTAGATTTTATTGTGTAAATTCTTTACGGTTGTAAAAATAATTACGAAAATTTTGTACATTTTTACAGGTCATTATTACTTACTTACTGGCTCTTAAGGAACCCGGAGGTTCATTGCCGCCCTCACATAAGCCCGCCATTGATCCCTATCCTGAGCAAGATTAATCCATATATATTATTTTAATGTAACGAAGTACATACGGTATTTCCATGCAGATATTCTGCGTCATCATACGATGAAAGAGTAATGGAAAGGAGAAAAATTCTCTCCGGGGCCGGGATTTGAACCCGGGTTTTCAGCTCTACGTGCTGATGCTTTATCCACTAAGCCACACCGGATACCCATCCCGGTATCGGACAGAAACGTCTCAGTTTTAAGTTTCTACTTTTGGGTTCCCTCTAGTGGCCGGCCTCTGCACTACGTCATAGAGGTCTATGAACGTAGGACTGAAGTCCACACATGTGCTGAGGTGCACTCGGTATGAGTGACTAGTTGGCCGGGATCCGACGGAATAAGCGCCGTCTTAAATCACGAAGTGATTTACGCATATCATATATATTATTTTAATGTAACAAAGTACATATGATATTTCCTTGCAGATATTCTGCGTCATCATACGATGAAAGAGTAATGGAACGGATCGGATCCCGGTCAACTAGTCACTCATAACGAGTGCACCTCAGCACATGTGTGGACTTCAGTCCTAAGTTCATAGACCTCTATGACGTAGTGCAGAGGGCGGCCACTAGACGGAACCCAAGAGTTGGAATTTAAAACTGAGACGATTCTGTCTGACGCAGGAGTGGGTATCCGGTGTGACTTAGTGGATAAAGCATCAGCACGTAGAGCTGAAAACCCGGGTTCAAATCCCGGCGCCGGAGAGAATTTTTCTCCGATCCATTACTCTTTCATCGTAAGATTAATCCAGTCTCTACCATCATTATTAGCCATGTTAATATTCTGAATAGTGTCTTATAAGGTATAATGTATGTATATTAAGCATGAAAAGTTTTGTTCATTCAGCTTTTATTCTAGCTGAGGTATAAAAAAATGAATTTCACTAAATTTTTGCAGGCCAATGGTGTACCTCCCCTCTTAAAGTTCTTGGTGAAAAAGTGCTCAAAGTCCCATTCCCCACCACAGATCTCACAAAATTCGTCTGAAATCTAAACCTGGCACTGTAGCTGTCAGCTGAATGAGCTGTATCTGCACGTGACATTGTATACAGCGAAGATGCATTTAGGCGACATTTTGATACACCATTCGTCATTTTTATTAATTTTGAATTTAACTGCAATTAATTATTATTTTCCCCGAGACTATTTAGTTTTTGTTTAATGGGATAGATCCTAGGGCCAGGAAAACCCCCCATGGACTTGTCCACGAATAACACTTCAGTGCCTCCGGTCTATGATGTTTGTGACATTGTAATGAAACAAACTGTTTGAAGGATTATTGGTGTGTTTTTAGAGTGGAATATCTTCGGTCATACATTGTAGATAATTAATGGACATTCAGTGGAAAGACTGAAACAAAAATTGAAAGTATGTGAACGCGATCACTAACCTACAACAAACAAATTTTATCGACGAAATGATAATGACAATAAAAATGAAATAAAATGAATGAAAATACGTTATCTGTAACAAATATCTGCGAATCTAAAATAATTTTGGATGGAGACTCTGTGAACTCAAATCTCTCCACTTCTGTTAAGGGCAAAAATAAGGTTTTTCGCACATAGTGTGGTTTTTCGTTGTTACAGCAAATGACTGCCACGATTGAAAGTTGATTTTACTGATTTCAGAGTTACTGACCTAGTTAAGTATGTTGAAATATTACAAATAACTGCTCTAGAGTTGTAATGAAAACCACTGCCTTCTATGTATGCTACAATCCTACAATGCATGTCAAATTCATACGCAAAAGGCAATGTTAATATACATTATATGAAACAAAACACTGCATTTGAAATGTACTGCTCTACAACTAGTACTGTAATGAAAGAAGTGGTAGGGAGTGATTTGAAGACCTGTGATTCTGTCGCTGTGACAGGTTTGTCACTGGTTTCGACTGTGACTATACTTTCAAAATAACAGCTCCAAGAAATCGCCTCCTCCGACAAATATGTGACTCATAGCTATGGCAACTAATGTACGTATATGTGACAGCTCCAGAATCCAGACAACTTTAGTCAAAAAATAAATTTGAAGGATAACATTAATTATCGTCCCACTCAAAAGGTTAACGTCTGCAACCATTTGATACCGAAGTTACAATGAACTTCCACGAATGATGCATCTAATCATTCGTAAAAAAATCTTGGGGGAATATACGCTCTCACATATCGCGATAACACAGCTCAGAGCGTGTTTTTGTTTCCGGTATGCTCGCCGCGCTAATCAGTATTGTTGATATAAGACATGACACCGGTATATTAATTCAATTCGCGGAAATATCTGTTGCTCATGATAAGATACATTCACAATCGCCAAAAATCATTTGAACATAAAAATCACAGTGTGAAAAAAAAAATCCCTATTATCTATCACAGCGAATTTTTTTCAGATGCATAAGTTGATCCCACGGTATGACAAATGTCTAATTTCCGGTGGAACATACGTTGAAAAATGCTTAAAATATATAAACTTTTTATGAAATTGTATTTTCTTTCTGTAAACGGCTCCAGGAAAACTCACTGCCTAGAGGGCCCTCGTAATTGTGCTCGAGTGGCCACAATTTGTATAAGCACTTGTTTTGACATTATTGAAATGATGAATGGAAATAAATTACCTTTTGTATCTGCTCTCATGAGAATGTTTGCTGTCAACTTTGAAGACTAAGTGTGCCGAAAAAAAGAATGTCTTGTTACCTTTTCTTTCTCTGAAAATGTCACAGTATTTGAGTAAGACTTAAATGCAATCTCTATGGTCCGAGTTCATCTGTTTATTGATTAAGTTTCGTAACTTTTTTTCAGTGTTAACCTTCCAACTAGTAAACATTTCTCAGATACACCCTGTATACTAAACAAAGGTATGCTGCATATTTTTCCCCGTGAACTATTGGTTTATAAACAGGACCGTCATGCTTTAACAATGCTGCCAACCACTTGCCTTTCATATTAAATGTTATAAATTTTGCTTTATTACCTGACACCCATGTTACCCACCCTGCATTACATCTCTATTACCGTCTGCATAACAAGACTTATTGTTGAGCTTTTATGGGGTCGTTTTCTTGCCCATAACCCACACTCATTACAACGAGATCCACGAATAATTCATCATGCAAGCAGCTGTCACAGGGTTCGCACAGTGGCGGCACATATTCGCCACTAATGGAGAGGGTCAGTACAGGACGTCTCACTTGAGAAGCAAGTTTCGGCCAGTGACAGATACTGTAAAATCTAACTGAACACAACTCCTATTTCTTTATTTAAAGACCCTGAATAAGCTGCGCGGTTATACAGCGTTGTCGGAAGTGGTGAGAGCCATATTTTATTTACGTACAGTCTGGATCAGCTTACTTAATATCCTAAGTGTCAAACCTAAGCATTTTTCCCCCTTTACTACATATGCCAGTTGATTATGGTGATTTTCTAGTTCGCAGATTGAATTTTCTTTTGCCAACTTCGTTTCGAATTTCTGTAATGATTCGGCACTAACTGATAGTGATTTTCTAACTGTTATGTTGGCAGCAGTGACAGGAATTGTCGGTAATACAAATTCTCAAAATTGAAATTGTTCTAGATTTCTGAGCACGATTACCATTTCATAGTTTAATCAATTTCTTTCGTTGATATTAGAGGAGAAAAATTTGCTCCGGCGCCGGGGATCGAACCCGGGTCCTTGGTTCTACGTACCAAGCACTCTAACCACTGAGCTACGCCGAAGTTCAATCCAAAGCACCATGTGATTCAGTGTCTAATGGAGATTATGGTGATTTTCTAGTTTGCAGATTGAATTTTCTTTTGCCAACTTCGTTTCGGATTTCTGTAATGATTCGGTACTAACTGATAGTGATTTTCTAACTGTTATGTTGGCAGCAGTGACAGGAATTGTCGGTAATACAAATTCTGAAAATTGAAATTGTTCTAGATTTCATAGTTTAATCAATTTCTTTCGTTGATATTAGAGGAGAAAAATTCGCTCAGGCGCCGTGGATCAAACCCAGGTCCTTGGTTCTACGTACCAAGCGCTCTAACCACTGAGCTACGCCGAAGTTCAATCCAAAGCACCATGTGATTCAGTGTCTAATGGAGATTATGGTGATTTTCTAGTTTGCAGATTGAATTTTCTTTTGCCAACTTCGTTTCGGATTTCTGTAATGATTCGGTAATAACTGATAGTGATTTTCTGTTATGTTGGCAGCAGTGACAGCAATTGTCGGTAATACAAATTCTGAAAATTGAAATTGTTCTAGATTTCTGAGCCGATTACCATTTCATAGTTTAATCAATTTCTTTCGTTGATATTAGAGGAGAAAAATTCGCTCTGGCGCCGGGGATCGAACCCGGGTCCTTGGTTCTACGTACCAAGCGCTCTAACCACTGAGCTACGCCGAAGTTCAATCCAAAGCACCATGTGATTCAATGTCTAATGGAGATTATGGTGATTTTCTAGTTTGCAGATTGAATTTTCTTTTGCCAACTTCGTTTCGGATTTCTGTAATGATTCGGTACTAACTGATAGTGATTTTCTAACTGTTATGTTGGCAGCAGTGACAGGAATTGTCGGTAATACAAATTCTGAAAATTGAAATTGTTCTAGATTTCATAGTTTAATCAATTTCTTTCGTTGATATTAGAGGAGAAAAATTCGCTCAGGCGCCGTGGATCAAACCCAGGTCCTTGGTTCTACGTACCAAGCGCTCTAACCACTGAGCTACGCCGAAGTTCA
Source organism: Periplaneta americana (assembly GCF_040183065.1). Taxonomy (NCBI): domain Eukaryota; kingdom Metazoa; phylum Arthropoda; class Insecta; order Blattodea; family Blattidae; genus Periplaneta; species Periplaneta americana. The sequence continues at coordinate 14,930,481 of NC_091119.1, forward strand.
ATCCAAAGCACCATGTGATTCAGTGTCTAATGGAGATTATGGTGATTTTCTAGTTTGCAGATTGAATTTTCTTTTGCCAACTTCGTTTCGGATTTCTGTAATGATTCGGTAATAACTGATAGTGATTTTCTGTTATGTTGGCAGCAGTGACAGCAATTGTCGGTAATACAAATTCTGAAAATTGAAATTGTTCTAGATTTCTGAGCCGATTACCATTTCATAGTTTAATCAATTTCTTTCGTTGATATTAGAGGAGAAAAATTCGCTCTGGCGCCGGGGATCGAACCCGGGTCCTTGGTTCTACGTACCAAGCGCTCTAACCACTGAGCTACGCCGAAGTTCAATCCAAAGCACCATGTGATTCAATGTCTAATGGAGATTATGGTGATTTTCTAGTTTGCAGATTGAATTTTCTTTTACCAACGTCGTTTCGAATTTATGTAATGATTCGGTACTAACTGATAGTGATTTTCTAACTGTTATGTTGGCAGCAGTGACAGGAATTGTCGGTAATACAAATTCTGAAAATTGAAATTGTTCTAGATTTCTGAGCACGATTACCATTTCATAGTTTAATCAATTTCTTTCGTTGATATTAGAGGAGAAAAATTTGCTCCGGCGCCGGGGATCGAACCCGGGTCCTTGGTTCTACGTACCAAGCACTCTAATCACTCAGCTACGCCGAAGTTCAATCCACAGCACTATGTGATTCAGTGTCTAATGGAGATTATGGTGATTTTCTAGTTTGCAGATTGAATTTTCTTTTACCAACGTCGTTTCGGATTTCTGTAATGATTCGGTGCTAACTGATAGTGATTTTCTGTTATGTTGGCAGCAGTGACAGCAATTGTCGGTAATACAAATTCTGAAAATTGAAATTGTTCTAGATTTCTGAGCCGATTACCATTTCATAGTTTAATCAATTTCTTTCGTTGATATTAGAGGAGAAAAATTCGCTCTGGCGCCGGGGATCGAACCCGGGTCCTTGGTTCTACGTACCAAGCGCTCTGACCACTGAGCTAAGCCGAAGTTCAATCCATAGAACCCGATCTTATCCCTCTCCTTTAGTATCTCTATAGCATGATTCTTGATTTTTATTAAATTGCATACAGTTGTGAGTCCACTCTCGTATTCTGAGATTTGCCACAGTTCCTCGTTCCCAAACCACCCTATTTGCACTTTTTGATACTTAGTACAACACGATTTCTTTTAATACCCGTGGAAGAAATTTTATGTAGAAGTTATATAGTACGACAATTTGAACAGTAGACCAGACTGTGTAAGGGCGAAGTCTTGTAATAATCATCTCTCGAAAAAATAACGTGCTAATACAGGGACATCATTTTATTTTTACTTCAATTTTTATTTTACCTGAGTTTTTTAATGTACTTCACTCCTACTCCTTCTACTAATGAAATTCAACCGTCCTCCACACAGATCCAAGACCGCATATACAGTCATAGTAGCCTTACGGTCATAGTAAACAGTACGTTCCAAAAATATGTTCGCGTTTTCCAGTGACGAAAGAGCTTTCAATATTGCATCGTTTTCCATTTGCCTACGTCGGCGTCGCATCCCGGTTTCCCCCACCTGCTTCTATTCGCCTCTCTGTAAATGCTAGTGGCTAGGCTGTCTTAGCTCTTTTCTGAGAACATTAATTTCTGTTAGGAATTGGACGTCTACGTAATATTATACCCATACAATTGTTTAAAATAACTTAAATAAAAGAGTCTCGTTAAGTAATTAACTGTCACGTGATTTCCTCCCTTTCTACGTCGCTGGGACGTAACCACTTGGACTGACAGTAGATAGCATGTCTGAGTAATTTTATCTTTCGGACCGGGCAGAATTGAAGATTGAATTTACAGTACGTAAGGTGTTCTTTTATAGAGTAGGTACAGAATTATTTCAACATGAGTTACTGATACGAAGTACGAACCTGGTAATTGGAATTACTGTACGTACAATATTCTATAGTGCGATAATATATATGCACATTAAAACTGAAGCCTGTATCGAAATGAGCGGCCACCATTTTCAAAAATGTGTTTAAATATCCATATTATGATTATTTTTCAATTTAACTTCATTCTCTATATTGTACGCTAATGTGCTGTAGACAGTATAACATACACTGCATAATGAATACGTCCGCATGGATAGCTCAGTTCGTGAGTAAAAACACTCATTGTTAATACTGTACTGTATTTTGATTAAACAAAATACCTAATGAAAATTATCAAACTCAAAATCGCGATATTTCCTAGTTTACGTAAATGGATGAACTACTTTTCTTCCCTCCTATACCTAGTAAAGTGATTTGTTTGTATATTACGACAGTATCATCGACCTCCAGTCGTGGAAGGGGGTAGCAAACGGCGTTTCCGGTTCTTAGAGGTTGATCCAAAGGTATAGCCAGTTAATATTAGAAATGCTAGTAAAAATAAAATGATGTCCCTGTATAATGCACAGAACTTCATATATTTCTGTAGAAAAAAGAAGCAAGAGGAAGACAGTCGGATAATTCGACAATCGGTTAATATGATGACGGATAATCGGGGTTCTACTGCATTTTGTGTTTCTGTGTATTTGCGTACGTGTGTATGTGTTTTGTGTTTTTGCGTTTGTGTGTATTTTTATGATTGTGTATGTTTATGTGTGCTTGTTTTGTGTTTGTGTTTTTTGTATTTGTGTGTGGTTATGTTTTGTGTTTGTGTTTTTTGTGTTTGCGTGTGTACTTTCGTGCTTGTGTTTTCTGTGTTTGTGTGTGTCTGTGTCTGTGGTGAAAGTGAAGACGATGACAATAACAGTCATGATTATGACAATGAAAATGATGACGATATTGATACTGATGGTCATGGTTTTGAAGGTACTGTTCTCCAACCAGGAGATCAATCGCGAAAGGAATGTGCTTACTATTGCATCATCTATTGGAACGAAGTAGATATATAATATTACCGTTATAACGTCAGTTTAAAAACCATGCGCTCTCCTGCATATGTTATTTCCTGTATGGATACATTAAAATACCAGGAGATAACAGTGATCTAATTTTGTAACTAGGGTAGTATTAATATGTGTGTATTAATGTTATTGTTTGTGCTGTGAGAGCTAGCCAAAACAGATACGAGTACCCACGTGTGTGACCTTATGACATCAACATTCATTCACAGCATTACCCCGCTTCGTCTTATTCCCCAAAGACTTTCTCGTGGTTGGAGTACAGTAGTATAGCAGCTGTTTCATAGGTGTTTATTCACGCCTTAATTTTGAAATAATCCTCCACTTGTCACGCCACTGATTCGAGATATAAAAACAAGAGTTGTGTGTGTTGGGTGATGCAGTCCGCTTATGAATGCAAGTACGTACATTTTTACTGCACATCACTTCCCCTCCCTCTGCCTCCATTTCGTTTTCATTCAAAAGCAAAGTTGTACACGGCAGTAACTAATTATAGTGCGTTATTACTCTCACTATATAGTGGAACAGCTGGCGAATTTAGCAAAACAAACAGCCTTGCCGGCTACAAATTACTTGCATTATGCTCCTTTCCTTCTACCTGCTTTGAGGAATAATTTCAGGTATGGTAACAATATGGATTACTGCCTCATATTGCCCCGCGTTTCAATTACTTGAGCGTGTTTCAAGCCTAGTAGAGATCCATAAACATTAGTTTACAGTGGGGAAGGTAATGAGTCAGAAATAGATTTCAATTTACTAGAAACTGGGCTTATTACTACTTTGATGCGTTGAATGACATTCCATTGTAAACCAATTCAGATTATAAATGAGCTCAGACTAATAATAATAATAATAATAATAATAATAATAATAATAATAATAATAATAATAATAATAATAATAATAGCTTTTAAGGAACCCGTAGGTTCATTGCCGCCCTCACATAACCCCGCAATCGGTCCCTATCCTGTGCAAGATTAATCCAGCCTCTATCATCACACCCCACCTCCCTCAAATCCATTTTAATATTATCCCCCCATCTACGTCTCGGCCTTCCCAAAGGTCTTTTTCCCTCCGGTCGTCCAATTAACACTCTATATGCATTTCTGGATTCGCCCATACGTGCTACATGCCCTGCCCATCTCAAACGTCTGGATTTAATGTTTCTAATTATGTCAGGTAAGGAATACAATGCGTGCAGTTCTGTGTTGTGTAACTTTCTCCATTCTCCTGTAACTTCATCCCGCTTAGCCCCAAATATTTTCCTAAGAACCTTATTCTCAAACACCCTTAACCTATGTTCCTCTCTCAGAGTGAGAGTCCAAGTTTCGCAACCATACAGAAGAACCGGTAATATAACTGTTTTACAAATTCTAACTTTCAGATTTTTCGACAGCAGACTGGATGATAAGAGCTTCTCAACCGAATAATAACACGCATTTCCCATATTTATTCTGCGTTTAATTTCCTCCCGAGTGTCATTTATATTTGTCACTGTTGCTCCAAGATATTTCAATTTTTCCACCTCTTCGAAGGATAAATCTCCAATTTTTATATTTCCATTTCGTACATTATTCTGGTCACGAGACATAATCATATACTTTGTCTTTTCGGGATTTACTTCCAAACCGATCGCTTTACTTGCTTCAAGTAAAATTTCCGTGTTTTCCCTAATCGTTAATAATAATAATAATAATAATAATAATAATAATAATAATAATAATACTTACAAATGACTTTTAAAGAACCCGGAGGTTCATTGCCGCCCTCACATAAAGTCGCCATCGATCCCTATCCTGAGAAAGATTAATCCAGTCTCTACCGCCATATCCTCGGTATGGCATAGTTGCGCCCCGCTGTCAATTGGGAGGTCTAGGCATGGCATACAGCCTATTCCGAATCTTCCGGTGGCATCAATGACGTCACGTTGCAACGAAAATACGGAACAAACTGCTGGAAGAATCGATGCTGTCATGGCGACTGTGTAAGTGGTTATCTGTGCTACGCTAGCAAAATTTTGCGAAATTTCCGTACTGCCATCTCGTTCAAATAAAAGAGATCATAAACAATTTATTTCTCGAACCGGTAGTAATAACTGGTCCGTTGACATGTTCGCTCATAAGCCATTAACATATTGTTTTTACGTCGTGCTCATTACAAACAATACAGCAGAACTAAAGCAGAACACACCGCCATGACACAACAGTGCACGATGTCATTCGTCTGCTAATTCCCGCCGTATACAAGAACCAATCAGATTCACTGATGACGGCTGATGGAGACTGCCACCACCTCTGCAAGTTGATGGCACCGGTGCGACATCGGTGGAGCATCAATGACGTCATTGGTGGAATTCGGAACACCGTGATGCCGTCGGATTGCTCACCGGTGAGATTCGGAATACGCTCATAGTTGCGCCCTATGGGCATAGTACACACGAAAGTGGTTGTCATAAAATACGATACGGGGTTTCGCAAATCGAAACTTGAAAGCATTGTGAATTATTACACTTTACCTATATTATATCAAAATTCCTGCTGTGGCATAGGCTAATGATCGCTCAGAGTGACCTTTTTTTTAATTTTGTGTAGAGTTATGATCCATGATATGAAAAAAACATAAACAGTTACATTTTGTTTTCATTTTTTGGCTTACTGTGCTGCAAAGGGTTAACCTCTGTTCCTCTCTCAAAGTGGGAATCCAAGTTTCACAATCATACAGAACAACCGGTAATATAACTATTATTATTATTATTATTATTATTATTATTATTATTATTATTATTATTATTATTATTATTATTATTATTATTATTAGACTTCGTTGAATTGCCACACGCAGCATGCAATCAGGTTGCCGGTGTACGGTAGTATAGAGGAGGTGAGCGACCTCCCGTTCTCTTAGTATAAGCAGTTCATCTTAAGAGTTGTGACCGGTCCAAATAGATAGAGCAGCTACAGCTAATGTACCAGTATACCTACAGTAAGTAAGTACTTGTTTTTGCATTACTGTGGTTGGAATAGTCAAAGCTTAGCATTTGTCCAGTGCAGACAAGAATTCAATCAAACATACTACAATGAGAGTGTTGCTGTTCCAAACAATTGCCCCTGGAATACCCTTACCCCCGCAGCCAGTCTTGACCCGTTGGAAAACGTGGTTGGATGCTGTTAATTATTATGCAAAATATTACGGCAAAGTAATGAAGGTAATTGATGCATTGGATAGCACAGACAGTTCCGCTGTTGCAGCTGTAAAATCATTGCCTTCTGAACAGCTATTGGAAGATATTCTGTCCATTGTTTCTAATTTTAAAATCGTGTCCAAAAGCATCACCCTGTTAGAATCGTTTCATCTACAACTCTCAGAAGCCCTTAATATAGTGTATAAAATATCACAAACTGTTATCCAAAATAATAATTCACTAATTTCAGAAAAAATAAAATGTGAGTTGAAAAACGTTATTGCTAAAAATTCTGCCTATTCACAACTTCGTATTATAAATGATGTACTATCAGGTCACGACAAAACGTCTGAAGTTGGTGTACTGAAAAGTTCTTCAAATATGCACGTATTGTTGTTGAACGTACATTTTCCCAATATAAAAACTGTTTAAGTGACCATCGGAGAAGGTTACTTTGCAGTCGCTCAAAATATACGTAACTCTTCACTTCAATGTACGTATTCAAGGATGATGTGAGTATAGGCTATTACATTAAATTTTAAGAGTTAATATATCTCACTACAAAATAATTGTGTATTTACATGTTTAGACATTTCCTACTTCAATGATCATTCATTATATTTCTTGAATGCAGGATACAGGTTCTATTGTAAGCGCAGTATACTGCTCAGTGTTTACATCAGAGGCATACTCCCTCCGTTGCACGTCCGTTTCTCATACAGTCTATACCGCGCGCGTAGTAAACCTTGCGATTCTCGTGGCAATTCCACGAAGTCTAATTATTATTATTATCTCTGTACGTCAATCCTTTTTCAGCAGATGTACGAATAATGCGGTTAGGTCTTCAATTTAAACTCGCAGATTTACAATGTGATGTTAAATGGAAGCTAGACAAATGTTGAACTTTCAAATCTTTGCCAAAAAATAAATACCAGAAACTTCGTTCTTTCTTGTGCTCTGTTGAAGCCATGTTCGCTACAACTTACGTTTGTGAAAAATTATTTTCAACAATGAAAATAGTAAAAACCAAATTTAGATCACGACTGACAAATACCTTCGTGATCAACTACGACTGGCAGTAAGTGACATAATTCCTGATTTTGAAACTCTGTCGCAGAGACATTCTGAAGACAGTTAATTTTAGGTTGTGATAATGTGTCCTATGTTTTCTTATTCATTTCTTTTTTCGTTACACGCGCTAAAGATTAGTTTATAACCTCATACTGTATAAAATTATATTTAAGTGCTTGACGCAAGGAAAATGAAAATCCGTTAATAAGTCAGACAGTTACTTCACTTCCCCTTTGGGTGTCCGCCTCCCTCCATAGGTGCTATGCACGTTGCAGTTTACACAGTGGCTCGGCGCACGATCACATTTTCGCCACGGCTGCTGTAGACCGTCCCCCAACGACTGTGAAAAGGACTGCACTTATACCCCTTACAACCTGTATATTGTAGACGAAAAGAAGTGCAGCTCTATAGGAAAGAAATATTTTGGTAATAATGCTGAAGACATGTGTTTGCATCAAAAACTCACAAAATATTGTATATTTACATCACCACAACACTTTCTCTGCACTACGAATAAAAAAGAAGTCAAATTATAGCGTTGAAGCAATAATAGCAAGTATTAGTGAACTGTTGACAATATTCAGCGGAAACGAGGAACTTTCAGAATGATAATTATTTCCTTATAAAAGGAATACTTAAAGAGTAGGGGCAGTTGGAACTTAAAATGTACAAAATACATATTTTTAAATGACGACACGATACCTCGTCTGATTATAGATTAGATACAGCCGACTTACTTAAATATACCATGAGACTTAATGCCGCGTTGCATACTCAACGTTTCAAGATTAAAACTCCGAGATAAGATCTATTTTTTTCGGTCCGTTTTAAGGAACCACGGCGGCAGTAATGTTACCTGGACGCATAACACCTCGAGCAACGCGGCTGTGTTCAAACGGAGGCGCAAGGACCAGCTATGGCTCACGAGATGGTAACATCACATTGCGGGTTAGGGCCAAGCGTTTCGGATTTCAGAAAAGATAGGAAATAGTACGTATTCAGGAATTTCGCTATTCTTTTTTTATAGCACGTAACTTGAAATGTCAATAAAAATTATAGACAATTTAGGTGGTGGTTTCCAAGAGCCACGCATGTCCCATTATGTAACGCGGGGACGGGATTTCGTTTCCACGCAAAGACATCTCTTACGGACAATACGTTATGATGGTTTATAATATGCCACGCCGCTGCGTACACTCCGTCTACACAAGACTGCGTCACATGTGAATTCAGCAACGATATGGGTGAAAATTGATAGGTTTAGGAAGCAATTATCCCATAATATAGGCTACAATAATATTAATACATATAGATATAAATTTATTTACTTACTTACTGGCTTTTAAGGAACCCGGAGGTTCATTGCTGCCTTCACATAAGCCCGCCATTGGTCCCTATCCTGAGCAAGATTAATCCAGACTTTACCATCATATCCCACCTCCCTCAAATCCATTTTAATATTATCTTTCCATCTACGTCTTGGGCTTCCCAAATGTCTTTTTCCTTCCGGTCTCCCAACTAACACTCTATATGCATTTCTGGATTCGTCCATACGTGCTACATGCTCTGCCCATCTCAAACGTCTGGATTTAATGTTCCTAATTATGTCACTGAAGAATACAATGCGTGCAGTTCTGTGTTGTGTAACTTTCTCCATTCTCCTGTAACTTCATCCCTCTTAGCCCCAAATATTTTCCTAAGAACCTTATTCTCAAACACCCTTAATCTCTGTTCCTCTCTCAAAGTCAGAGTCTAAGTTTTACAACCATATAGAACAACCGGTAATATAACTGTTTTATAAATCCTAACTATCAGATTGTTTTTATAAAATGGAAACCTGAGAAAAATATCGGACAGTATGAGAAATGAAACCCAAACCATCCTCATGAGAATCTAACCAATAAAACCAAAGATTTCAAATAAAAAGGTAAACAAATTTCTGAAGGAGTAGGAAAAATAATTCAACTTTTCGGACAGTATGAGAAAAGAGGCCCTCTCATATTGCCAAGGAAGAAAGCCAAATAATTTCTTCCAAAAAAATCTGAAATAAAATTTTCAAATGACGTTGTTGTAGCGATATGAACTATCAGTGTTTTCTCTAGAACAGCAGTTTTATTTTAATTTAGAGTGGGAGTAACCCCACCGCTAAATCACTGCATTAAAATGTCTGACAGCCTTTAAAACGTCGACCCCCCCTTTCCACAAGTCCTAAAGAAGGAAAGGCGTGCCCCAACGTCCCCACTTACGAAAACAATTGGCGTAATGCGACCCGTACCGCCCTCTGGGAGAAAGCAATTTAAATGTTGCAGTAGAGAGGTCTGGAGTGGAACATCTCTTTAAAATAGTCAGGGGATCTGTGCCACGCTCGGGGCCTCCACATCGTCCCCACATTCTGAGCCTGTTTCCTGTTTACAACTTGTCAGACACTTCAAGAAGTAAAAATGATTTTGTCTTCATGAGAAAAGCGAGTGAAATCGATTCACAAGCGCTGTATGTATCCGTCTGAGACCCACATTTCGCAGTTTCCAGAATCTTGAGATGCCGTTCGCACTTGTGGGAACTGGTCGCTCACGAGCCCGCCAGCGACGGTATCGACTTCTATTCTCTTCACTAAGAAATATCTTTCCACTGCTGTAACACTAATAGTAGCGTGTTAGTCGGGAAATGTAATGACGGAAGTGATCAGTCTTTCATGTGAACTACTTTATTCTCATTCTTAGGATAAAGTTCACATAAAAATAGGCCTACACCCTTTGACACGGAAAATGGTCGCTCTCCTGTAGTGTGAATTTGTCTAATGCTCCGTTTCTGGAAAGACAGTTACCTGTGCATACAGTTATCTACGATATAACGCGCTCATATGTTTGGAAACGAGTTTTCGAAACAACAGTTATCGTCATTTTTACAGTTATGTGTTTCAACTGGTAACTGTGCTTCGGCCTGTAGTTACCTGACTGTTAGTACTGATTCGAACAAATACCAACATGTGGCGCTACTGAATTACTGTTTCGTAAACTGTAATAATCGATATTAAATATTAATATAAACCGGAATTAATTAATTTACTATGTTATCGGTATAGTTAAAAAAATTGGCATTTTATTTACGTAACTTGTAAATGTTTAGGGCTCTGAGTTGTGAATTCACGACTGGCCTACGTCTGTGTTCATTACACAACGGAGTGGGCCATGAAAATTTTAGCTCTCCTTGGCAACGGTTTGTTGTTAACTGATTTGTATCTTTCATACTAGAAATAAAACTGTTCCTGAGTTTGATTATTTATTACATTGTATTCTCACTACAATATTGGTGACCCCGACGTGATATGAACACGCAACCTTCTTTCTATAACATATTAGAATAATAATGTGTGTTTGTAAAGACAATGTCGAATATCTTAAGCTTAATTTTCATAATAAACTTCAGATTCTATGTCGGCAGTCAAGGAATATTTTATTCTTAGGTGCTTTACAATGCCAATGATATTTCGATTTCCGAAAATACATTTTAACACATGAAAGCGTTCATATTGACGAATGTAACATATTTTTACATTACCAATATGGCTGCCTTCTCTCCACTAGTATTATTATTGCGACGTTTTGTTCAGTGATCTCAGGATTGATTCCGCTCAGAAACTACAGCGTGTTCATAACGCGTGCGTCTGCTTCATTTGTAATGTTCGATACTATGATCATATCTCACCTTCTTTCGAGAAGTTATCATGGCTTAGGTTTCATGAGAGGAGAAATCTGCACTCACTTTCTCTCCTATATCGAATTATGCACACTTCATCCCCCTATTATTTATTCGCTCGTTTTCATACTCTCTCTCGCTATCATTATATTAATACTCGATCACAACGCGATAACACGCTAGAAATTCCACTTCACACATCATCTCTGTATTCCTCATCTTTCACTGTTGCTACCTCTCGTCACTGGAACTCTCTGCCGCCTGAAGTCAAGGGCTGCCGAACTTTGAAATATTTCAAATCCAAGTTAGAAAATTATCTTATGACGAGTTGCCAAACTAACTTACTATTATGACAAATGTTGTATTGCATGTTTCCACGTATTCACATTTTTTTATGTTCTAGTGATATTTAACTTATTTTATATTTTTGTTTTCATATTTTTCGATAACGGTATATCTCTAATGTGATACGTTGAGCTATATATAATCATAATTTTCCTTACTGTGTGTACTTAAAAATATTGTATTCATTGTATGCTTTGTACTGCACTATTTTATTACTACTATTAACATTAGTATTACTATTTTTTTTTCTTTAAGTAGGTTATTTTACGACGCTGTATCAACATCTCAGGTTATTTAGCGTCTGAATGATATGAAGATGATAATGACGGTGAAATGAGTCCGGGGTCCAGCACCGAAAGTTACCCAGCATTTGCTCATATTGGGTTGAGGGAAAACCCCGAAAAAAACCTCAACCAGGTAACTTGCCCCGACCGGGAATCGAACCAGGGCCACCTGGTTTCGCAGCCAGACATGCTAGCCGTTACTCCACAGGTGCGGACTAGTATTACTATTAGGCCTGTTATTATTATTATTATTGTTATTATTATTATTATTGTTATTATCATTATTATTATTACTATTGTTATTTATTATTATTATTATTATTATTATTATTATAATTATTATTATTATCAATAATTGTCTTATTTTTTATACTTTGTATGCCTCATTTATTTTTGACCTGCTGTTCATATTTTATTATGCTTTTTTCTTTCTTTCTCTGTGTTATATATTATGTCTGATTTCTTCTTACTTGTTGTTTACATTTTATTATTATTATCTTGTTCAGTTTTGTGTGTAAAATTGTAGTGTACTTTGTAAATTTATAGTGTTTTTGTAACGCAGTTTTTACTCCTGGTTGAGTGTTAGAGAAAGCCGTATGGCCTTAACTCTGCCAGGTTAAATAAATCATTATTATTATTATTATTATTATTATTATTATTATTATTATTATTATTATTTACCTCGATGATCACACCAAATAACAACAATTATTGCTTTTTTAATCCTATTACGATTGAGGTGGAAGTGTACATGTGATTATCGTTTATCACACGGTTCTTTAATTAAAAAGCGTTGCACCTACTAGTACAGAGCTCACTATCATATTACTACTGAAAACTTCTGCAAATAAAAATAACTATAAATAACTAAAAAATCACTAACAAAATACTAGTGGAGAGATCTATGGACAACAAGAGATACTGAACTTGAAGTTACCTCAACTGTTAGTTACAAGATCTGATAAATCTACATTTAACTTTTCGGAAACTCATGAAAGTTGTCAGTGCAGTTAAATTTATAAATGCAGTTAAGTAATTGACAGTTAACTGAGGTGTAGGCCTACCAGAAACCATTCTGCTTGACACACGATTCATATGGGGAAACATTAAACATCGAGGGTCAAGAAATAAGTCAAGTCATAGCAGCGACGTATCTGTATGTCATGAAACGATATATTACCTACGAAACCTTTATGGTCTACAAGCAAACATTCTTATAGGCCTAGGTACAGATAAAATAGTTATTTTTTCTCGACCACAATGTTAATGTCAATTTTGTATAAGCACTTGTTTTAAGTGCTTATACAAAATTTAGCCACTCGAGTGCAATTACGAGAGCCGTCCAGAAAGTAAGTTTGCCTGGGGCCGTTTACAGAATGAAATTTGTTTAAACAAAAGCCGCCCCAAATAAGGGTTCGATAGATCGGCCTACTAATCAATTCATAAAGAATGATAAGTAAACAAAACAATTTTGTGACATTTGGAAAGAAAAAGAAAAAACATTAAGATAAGAAAACGTAGGAAATCATTTACAATAAAAATTTTGTTGGGTACAAATGATTACTAATTATAGGTAAGGATGATTTTAACACGTGAGATCCTATGGCATCAATCGTTGCATCAGAAATTTTATATTGTTTAAGTTGATTTAAAGTGTCACGTGGGATCGTGCCACGGGCACCGAACATGAGCCCAAAAACTGTCCAATGTGTAATGTGGTATTGTGCTCCAAGATGCTGACAACAAGGCTCATAGATGACTTGTTTTTCACGACACACCTCTTGTGGCTGTTGCTCGTGCATCTCAAAACGGATTGTGGGATCAAGAATGACACCCTTATCCTTCTGCCGATCAGTTATGATGATATCAGCCCGTCTAGTAGAGCCATCAGAAGAGACGCAACCAACCTCCTCATAAACCTCATAGGAAGCATTCTGACGGATTGAAGCTGCGACGAGAGAGAACGAACCGTATTATGCCTGTTGATTCGGAGCAATTCTCCGTTATGGCAGAAACCCAAGACGTGAGGAAGCGTTTCTTGCTCGTCGCATCTTCTGCAACGGGTTGAGTCAAGAGTTCTACCAGGGAGCGTAAGTACATAATTTCATGAAAAGGTTTATTGGAACAGATACAGCAATTGTTGAGCTATTTTTCAACTCTCCTCAAAATACTGTATGTGATTGGTTCTCGCCAAGGTTATAAAACTAGCTGTTGCGGCTCGAAAAATATGTGAATTCGATGGTGAAAGTGTCTATAGTAAGCGTGTAGCACAGCAATGGTACTTTTTTAAATACACGTCATGCATTCACGTACACAATTTATGAATCAGTTTTCGAACTTTAATATCTAAAATAGGGTACATACATGTTTAGCCTATTATCCGAAATTGCTTATCCGAAATGGAGTCACCCTCCTTTATTTCGGTTAACAGAGCTTTCACTGTATAGTCGTTTCATAACTACAGAACGACCCGGTGAAGTAAGTGTACGTTCTCCAGTGACACTATAATACTGGGTGTTCATTTCAAAGTGTGTCATGACGTCACTGTTGTTGGGTCACCGATTTGAAGCGAGTTTCAGCTTATATGTTAGAGAAGTTGCCTATTATTTAAGGCGTTCTTCAATCTGAACTTGAGAACGTGTATGGTATAACTTGAACGTCGTAGCAACAGATGGCGGTCTGTGCGGTCTATGTGCTACCATAACCTCTTTCGAACTGTGTTTTGCGCCGGCAAGTCGTACGCAGGGTATTTGTTATCATCGGTTGCGTACGGTAACATTCCACAACACAAATCAAATGCTCCGTGTCCATGTTGACCGTCGAAATTAATGTCAACAAATACGTAAGTAATCGTCTTAACCCTCTCCCTATATCCCAACAGTACGTATTTCCAAACAGTTCACATTCCTGCCACTACCGGCGTTACCGTACGTATCGGTATGTACTCTTCAGAATGAACGCCGTACTTGCTAGGCAACTTTTCTGCCTCTTTGGTTATACACCTCTGCGGAAGTGTAGGAAGATTGAATTCTCTAGGCTCATCGGCTAGCCACATGACGGTATACAGTGAGCAATGACACATTTTGAACTGAACACCCAGTATAGCTAGCTAAATAAAAAAAAAATTTAAGAACAGCGAAAGAACAACAATGGAACCTCATCACAAAGTGACTTGCAACCCAAACAGTGACTAGTGAACAGTGGACCCTTCAGTGTTAACCAGACAGCATCTTAAAACTATGACATTACAAAAGTGACCACCATTCCCGGAGTGGTTAACCGGGAACTGCTTGATAAGCCACCCTGCATAGTCAGGAGGCCCTTGCCCTTCACGGGATTTCGTGGCTAATTCTTAATTCTTAGTTCAACGTTGGCTTTGACTCACATTCCAGGTAAACATCTTTTTCACAAGTATGGATAAGTTGAAATACGAGTGTCTGGAAACATTTACATGTACTTTCTATTGAACATCCCATAATTTCCGGCTACTTATCAAATAACATGTGTGTGTAATACAGCGCTGTTAACATAGCTAACAAACAAACAAACGCAATCGGAAACTCGTATGACGTGGTGCGCCCCGTACAAATACAGTATGGAGTGCTGCACCCCCGTAAATATCATACGCGATTAAGCAATTCATGTCAATTTTCACATTTATGGCGTATTCGCAGTAATCAAATAATTAACACAGATTGAATTTATCACTCAAAAATGGAAGCTCACAAACAACGGTAATGATTTCACACTTATTCACAGGATGCTGTCAGTACTGTGTCACTCCTGTGAAGAGCAGAGAGTGCAGTCGCTGCAAATGCAGCGTGTTTGTAATACAGACTTTGGGTACAGGGAAAAGCAAAAATGGGGAAAGAACAAAGGGGAAAATTAAAAATAAAAGGGAAACAAGGAGACAATAATCGAGACTGGAACAAGTGCAGCCGTCTGTATCTGAAAATTTCACCCGAATTATTATTTTCTTTTGCAACGATTTTTGTTTTCACGATTAAAAAACGACCTACGAAGGAATAGCCTGTTTTGTCAGTATAGTTCATTGATTTAATGAGACTATTACACTTTTACTGTGTCATACTATTTTTGACCAATAAAACGATCATGGCTGCGTATCCCACAATTTTATCGCGTCCCTAGCATTTGTTTATTTTTATCGCTTCCCTAGCATTTGTTTGTGAACATTTCAAACTGCAGTGATCTGGAAATTTTACTTGAAGCAAGTAAAGCGATATATTTGGAAGTAAATCCCGAAAAGACGAAGTTTATGAGTATGTCTCGTGACCAGAATATTCTACAAAATAGAAATATAAAAATTGGAGATTTATCTTCCGAAGAGGTAGAAAAATTCAAATATCTTGGAGCAGAATAAATATGGGAAATGCTTGTTATTATTCTGTTGAGAAGCTTTTCATCTAGTGTGCTGTCAAAAAATCTGAAAGTTAGAATTTATAAAACAGTTATATTACCGGTTGTTCTGAATGGTTGTGAAACTTGCCCTCTCACTTTGAGAGAGGAACGGAGATTAAGAGTGTTTGAGAATAAGATTCTTAGGAAAATATTTGGGGCTAAGAGGGATGAAACTACAGGAGAATGAAGAAAGTTACACGACACAGAACTGCATGCATTGTATTCTTCACCCGACATAATTAGGAATATTAAATTCAGACGTTTGAGATAGGCAGGGCATGTAGCACGTATGGGCGAATCCAGAAATGCATATAGAGTGTTAGTTGGGAGACCGGAGGGAAAAAGACCTTTGGGGAGGCCGAGACGTAGAAATTAAAAAAATATATGTTTTATTTAAAGACGATCGCAATTGCCGAGGTTATATCAGCGTCGTCAGTGTGCCGGAATTTTGTCCCGCAGGAGTTCTTTACATGCCATTAAATCTAGTGACATGAGCCTGTCGCATTTAAGCACACTTAAATGCCATAGACTGAGCCGGGATCGAACCCGCAACCTCGGGCACAAAAGGCCAGTGCTATACCAAGTGCACCACTCAGAACGACCCGAGACGTAGATGGCAGGATAATATTAAAATGGATTTGAGGGAGGTGGGAAATGAGGGTAGTAGTAGTAGTAGTAGTAGTAGTAGTAGTAGTAGTAGTAGTAGTAGTAGTAGTAGTAGTAGGTTTATTTTGCCTGGCAGAGTTAAGGCCATGAGGCCTTCTCTTCCACTCAACCAGGTTTCAATAATATACATGAAATACAAAATTAGATTACAAAACAACACAAAAGAAAATACCTTAGAAATTACATAAAATATAGTAGAAAATTACAATACTCAAGATCAGTTACATAATATAAAATTACAAATAGTTAAGATCGGTTACATAATATATAAAATAAAGTAGAAAATTATACATAATCAAAATCAGTTACATAACATAAGGGGAATACACACACACACACACGATTTCTAAGATCTAAAATGCTCGAGATAAATTTGACGATTAATTCACTTGAGATATATTATACAGTTAATATACTAATAGGAGAATACGTGTGGGTTACAAGTCATAAAATGTTGATTAGCAAAGTCGTACTAAATGGCATACAAATACAAATGATTAAGTAATATATCAAGATAATAAAAAAAGAAAAGATAAAAAAAGAAGAAGAGAGAGGAGAAAAAAATAACTTGGTCATTTAAGACTATTTAGAAACTTCCGCAAGAGTCTAGTTCTGTTCATTAAAAACATTTCTAAGTACAGTGTACTTAAAAGATTTTAGACTTGATACTTGATTAATCTTGTTCAGGATGAGGACCGATAGCGGGCTTATGTGAGGGCGGCAATGTACCTCCGAGTTCTTTAAAAGCCATTTATAAGTATTTTATTGTTCGTTTTATTATTATTTGCTGACGTTATCTTGTTTTGTTTGTATTCTTACTTATTATTTCTTTAGTTTTCCTGTCGTCTCTTTATTTTCCTGTGAAATAAGTGGATATATAGTACGTCGTATATTACTATTTATTGTTTTATTGAAATGTTCTATAGCCTATTCGTACGTGACACGAATCATGAATCATCCTAGCCGAACCCCCTTTCGAATCTACTGTGGACAGCGATCTGGCGCAACTATTCCTAGCCGCGCATGCGTGTTCACACAGGAAGTAGTGAGCTCAGCCCCTGTGAAACAGGTGTTTATATCCGGTCGCTGTTCCAACAGACCGATTCATCGATAAGGCTTCATGCCCAATGAAATAATTTCAATCAATTTTGCTATAAACTGCCAAATTATAAAATGAAATTGAAAAGCCCGAGGCTGTTTGGAGTCCGTACACCATATTTTAATCAAAATTGAGTTATGATGGTTAATTCATTGTTTTTGTCACTATTTTTTTTTCTGTATCAGTCTTCATTTGTGGTTTTCACATAGAATCTGACGGATGGGTTGATTGTGCAAGACGGAACGGAAAATCGCGTTTCCAGTCCCGACTTCAATTCTACCATGAAAAGTCAGTAATTAATGCGCATGGGAGCGTTTTTGTGATGACTCTGTTACTCCCGCTTTGTTTTTAGACCTTTCCCGAAAGTTACAATCACGTCCGTGCATACCCATGCCAACTTACCATCCAGCTAATTACTATCTGACAGAATATCCCGCTCTGTATAAAGATGGAATTAACATACACGACTGCACGTGACGCCGTAGAGACGTACAAGACAGAGATAAAAGCGAGCTAGTTTTTATATTAAAATGTATCACTAGGAAAGCAAAGAAATAACAGATATTTTATATAAATGTTTATTGTTTTCCACTAATTTGCTAATATGATATATAAATTAAATTTATTCAGGACAAAATAAACACAACAAAAATATAATTTATAGCCTATATGAAGTAAATTGAGAGGTACTCTGCAATAACAAGGTACAGTAGAACCCCGATTTTCCATCACCCTATTAACCGATTGGTGGATTATCCGACTGCAGTGGCGGCTCCTGACTATTTCTTACGAGGAGGAAAGAAGGTAACAGGACGGAATGACACCTTCTTGAATGAAACATGCTACAAATTAGCCTACATGCATACATGTAAGACAAGGTAGTGTTGGGGTTGGTCTTCCCTTCTGTATAGCAATAATCTGTTCTTGTAAACTGAGTTTCCTAAATTTTCCATAATATGTAATGTTTTCACTTCCATTCATTGTTGAATAATTGCACAAATTAACAATTATAAGGGAATTCACCTCGCAGCATTTTTCGAGCACACTACAGCATCACACGTGTTGGAAGAGACTAGCTACTAACACGTAATCGGAACCGCGGAAATGAGAATGGGAAATTATCTGAGGAAAGCGAGAACACTGCGTGGTCTGTGTCGCCACATGTACATTTTACAAGTTCAGTATCACATGCTTTTGAAGAATGTCAGTTCTTGTAAAGTCGTACTATCATTATTGTTCAAAGCTGCCGGTGGCCGATTAATTTTTTATGTTAAAAATGATGTAGTTTGGAGTACCTACTTTCAATTTCAAATATATTTGTACAAAACTGACAACTTGGCTGTTGCCCTGTCTAGTACACAATGAATGGAGGTGAATTTCAGGGGCCAAAAAGATTTGCGATACTAACCTAGAACTAAGCTACTTTCTCTTTGTTTTATATAAACCCGACTTTAACTTTTAAATATCCTTGAAAGTTTCAAACCATGAAAAGTAGCCTATATAAAATGCAATGAATAATATTTTTGATTTATAATTTAAAAAATGTTTATATGGTGTCTTTCATAGCGTTGCGTTAAAACTGTTTTATTGTGCCTCCTCCTAGATGTATTATAGTCTGGTTGAATGCAAGATCGTTAGATGGCAACGGTAGCGAGCTTGCTGCACGACCAGTCGGTTTATATTTCCCGCCCTTGCACTGATTCAGAGGAGGATCTCCTCCCTATCCGTTCATTTACTCTCTTTAAAACTCTGCTTCTTTCTCTGGCCGCTAGTGCGCTGTTGTCTGTGTGTGTCAACTGCAGTAAAGGAGGAATGGATTGACTTTCCTCCACACAAACAATCTCGCATCTTTCTCACAGTTTTCTAACAGCACATGAGCGCGCATCGTTTAAAACTCGATCAATCGAGGTTTTCTTATAGCTGTGAACTTAAAAATTATCGAATCTTCCTTGAATTTCAAGGCACATATTTTATTTGGTATTTTCTTTTAAAAGAACAAAAATGTCAGGAGGACGTTCCTACCTTCCCTCCCCCGAGGAACCGCCACTGTCCGACTATCTTTCTCTCAATCGCTCATTTTTATTTTTGCTGCAAAAAATATGAAGTACTGGACATCACATTAGTACAATTTTTTTATGGGCTGTTTTTTTTTACAAACATTTACCCTTGCACAGTGGTCTACTCTTGAATGATCGTAGCATCTGACTTCTATGCAAAATGTCTTCCACAGGTGTCAAAAGTAAACATGTTGTGCTATGAAAAAAGTGCAAGTAATTGAGTGGTTTGGGAAAAAAGAGAAAATGTGGTTCATCTCACATCAAGATACGAGATAAGAATTACAACTGTGCGCAATTTAATGAAAACAAATGTAAATTGTATAAAGTATGTAAATCTACAACATGAGCCCTCTACTATTCCTATCTTTCCACAGACAGCCGTCGTAAGGAGTTTCCTTGGCCATTAAAAACCCGTAACTGAAAATCAGACTCAAATCTCCGTCCCCCTCGCGTATGTGGTACCTAAGAGGTTACGTCCAATTTCGGCTTCCCCTTCAAAATTTTCTAGAGCTCCTTCAGTGGAGCAGCGTAACCCGGAGTAAGACTAATGGCCAACAGGCTTGGAGCTCACATATTTAGTTTTGTACAGCCCCCAACCCCTTGCAAGGACGCGCTTTGAGTACCTTTTAAATTTGTCCTCCCAGCTCTCTTTCGATTTTTCGATCAGACTTAAAATAGTTAACTTCTGATCCACTGTCTAGCTTGTTGAAACAAAAAGCACGGAGGAAGTTACGAGACTCTATTATGCACTTAATTTACGGAAACCTTTCATCGTACTGATTATCCGACTTTTTCGATTAACCGTTCACTCTGCCTCCTTCATTACCACGGATAATAGAGGTTCTACTGTATGTGTAAGAAGTGGATTTTTGGCAGTAAGTAAAAGTAACATTGTTTTCATTAATAAAGAAAGACCTTTGCAAATCTGCGTTTTGGAATTAGTATTATTGATAGTTTATACAGGATGAGGCATAGGCACCAAGTGTTTTTAAAACAATCATAAAATAGTTTTTGTTTTCAACACAATTTATTGGTAGAACAACATTTGTGAGAACATACCATTTCAATTATGAGCAGAACATTATATGTGGCATGTGATGTAGTCTGCGTTGGCACATTGTTGAAGGCGCTGACGAAAATTGAACTCTACTCTTTCCAGGAGATCTCTGTTGATTTTAGTGATGTGTTGACGTATCGCGTCATTTAATTCATCTAATATTCTGGGCTTACCTCCAGATATGGAGGGTAGCTGCAAATATATTTGAGATTTATCCTTCGAAGAGGTGGAAAAATTCAAATATCTTGGAGCAACAGTAACAAATATAAATGACACTCGGGAGGAAATTAAACGCAGAATAAATATGGGAAATGCGTGTTATTATTCGGTTGAGAAGCTCTTATCATCCAGTCTGCTGTCCAAAAATCTGAAAGTTAGAATTTATAAAACAGTTATATTACCGGTTGTTCTGTATGGTTGTGAAATTTGGACTCTCACTCTGAGAGAGGAACATAGGTTAAGGGTGTTTGAGAATAAGGTGCTTAGGAAAAATATTTGGGGCTAAGCGGGATGAAGTTACAGGAGAATGGAGAAAGTTACACAACACAGAACTGCACGCATTGTATTCTTCACCTGACATAATTAGAAACATTAAATACAGACGTTTGAGATGGGCAGGGCATGTAGCACGTATGGGCGAATCCAGAAATGCATATAGATTGTTAGTTGGGAGACCGGAGGGAAAAAGACCTTTAGGGAGGCCGAGACGTAGATGGGAAGATAATATTAAAATGGATTTGAGGGAGGTGGGATATGATGATAGAGACTGGATTAATCTTGCACAGGATAGGGACCAATGTCGGGCTTATGTGAGGGCGGCAATGAACCTTCGGGTTCCTTAAAAGCCATTTGTAAGTAAGTAAGTTTCATATATTATTCGTCCAAATCTCGTTATTGAATTTCTTATTTTAATACATTAACAGTAAAGTACTCCGACTTGCCTTGATACTGCAGTCATTGTTATTGCAGATTCTTTCTAAGGTTGCTAAATGTAATAAGAGTTAAAATGTAATACTTACTTACCGTACTTACAAATGGCTTTTAACGAAACCGAAGGTTCATTGCCGCCCTCACATAAGCCCCCATCGGTCCCTATCCTGTCCAAGATCAATCCACTCTCTACATCATATCCCACCTCATTCAAATCCATTTTAATATTATCCTCCCATCTACGTTTCGGCCTCTCCAAAGGTCTTTTTCCCTCCGGTCTCCCAACACACTATATGCATTTCTGGATTCACCCATACGTACTACATGCCCCGCTCTCTAACGTTTGGATTTAATGTTCCTAATTATGTCAGGTGAATAAAACAATGCGTGCACTTCTGCGTTGTGTAACTTTCTCCATTCTCCTGTAACTTCATCCCTCTTAGCCCCAAATATTTTCCTAAGAACCTTATTCTCAAACACCCTTAACCTATGTTCCTTTCTCAAAATGAGAGTCCGAATTTCACAACCATACAGAACAACCGGTAATATAACTGTTTTATGAATTCCAAATTTAAGATTTTTTGACAGCAGACTAGATGACAAAAGCTTCTCAACCGAATAATAACAGGCATTTTCCATGTTTATTCTGCGTTTAATTTCCTCCCGAGTATCATTTAGATTTGTTACTGTTGCTCAAAGATATTTTAATTTTTCCACTTCTTCGAAAGATAAATCTCCAATTTTTATGTTTCCATTTCGTAGAATATTCTGGTCACGAGACATAACCATATACTTTGTCTTTTCGGGATTTACTTCCAAACGTATCGCTTTACTTACTTCAAGTAAAATTTCCGTGTTTTCCCTAATCGTTTGTGGATAAAATGTAATACACGATCATAATAGTACATTATGCAACTAGCCTATAATGATAGTAATTAAGAAGCGAGTGTGGATGTTTATGAAACGAGCGCAAGCGAGTTTCATAATTTTCATACGAGCTTCTTAATTACCATTATAGGCGAGTTTCATACGACTTTTTATGCTCGACCATATTTCTAACTTGAAATTATTCATTTTATTTGTCTCTAACTGACCTTGAGCAATACCTCGTAAATTGTGAGATGTGCGCAGACGCGAAAGTATTGATTTTTTCCGAGGAACAGATGTCCACATTGACCTTGATAGCCTATAAGAACCTACAAAGTAAACTAAATATTAACTTTGATATAACATTGAAATTTAATTAGACATTGAAAAACGAAATACAAAATTGAATTTATTTTAATATTATTTAAAATTAACGCTAATTATTATAGTAACAGCACATAACCTTCTGCGACAGTATTGGATTTCCAGCTTCTTCCGATTGCATATCCGAGAATAATCGATACTTGCGGTTTTATAACGGTACAAAGCTGACTCGTCATTGGCTGAACACCTGTACTTTAATGAGTAGGTGTACTTTAATGACATGCATTAAAGGACTGCTACCAGGTGTATAATTACTACATTTCGGCATTGTCGAGCATAAAATAATTTAAGAGTTGAACTTTATTTTCACCATACAAGTTAAGTATACAATACATGATATAAGAAAACAACTTTTGTGACTACGAACTATTCTACAGCCTACGGAATCCTTTTACATTTCTGCACAGACATCATCGCGGTTCATCAACCCTGCTACCATGAGCCCAAGGGAGTAACCGCTGTGGAGTAACAGTTAGCACGTCTGATCGAGGAATGAGCGGGCCCGGAGTGAAATCCTGGCTGGCGGAAGATACCTGGTTGACGTTTTATCCGAGGTTTTTACTCAACCACTTGAAGTAGAATTGTTGGGTAACTTCTGGACCTCAGATTCATTTCGCCATCATAAGTACTTCCCTTGTTTCTTCATCATCTCAGTTTCTTTAATAGTTTTCGGATTTGCTCCAATTTAGAGTAGGCAACGGGCCGCCGCTGAACTTTTTCCCCGTGGATGTGGTCATTCGTTGTTGGAGGTACCGCTATGCACCGTGGGCTCTCCACTGTACTTATGGTAGCTCGTGGGATCGGGGATGGATGGATAGATAGATAGGTAGGTAGGTAGGTAGGTAGGTAGATAGGTAGGTAGATAGATAGATAGATAGATAGATAGATAGATAGATAGATAGATAGATAGATAGATAGATAGATAGATAGATAGATAGATAGATAGATAGATAGATAGATAGATAGATAGATAGATAGATAGATAGATAGATAGATAGATAAGATAGATAGATTAGATAGATAGATTAGATAGATTAGATAGATTAGATAGATAGATAGATTAGATAGATAGATTAGATAGATAGATTAGATAGATTAGATAGATAGATAGATAGATAGATAGATAGATAGATAGATAGATAGATAGATAGATAGATAGATAGATAGATAGATAGATAGATAGATAGATAGATAGATAGATAGATAGATAGATAGATAGATAGATAGATAGATAGATAGGCAGATAGACAGATAGATCTCTATTGTCGAAGGCATAGTATATGCATAGACATGGTCAAATATATACAATTACAATTTAATTTAAAATAGGTCAAATATAAAAAAAAACATTATTCATTTCGAGGGCCCATGCGTGCATCCTCAAGACTGTAGGGACACAATTTTATTAATTTCGTTATTGTATAATTCCTAAATTCGAGAGAATTTTTTGTATATTTGATGTCATCAGGCAAACCATTGTAGATTTTGATACCAAAGACCATATAGGTTCTGCTAGTGTTTGTAAGATGATGTGCTGGAATACTTAAACTATTTTTGTTACGAGTATCGTAGGTATGGAAGTCACAATTTTGGTGAAAATCAGACAGATGAGGGACCGCGGTGTGGCCTACGTGGAAAGGTAAAGGGCTGTAGGCTGTAGGGGAGTTCGGAGGTGTTACGTAGAGGGATCTGTAGCGCGAGGGGCCTTTGGGCATGCACACCATTCCATCCTGGGGCGTACATTGGGCCCACCCGAGCGGCCTGTGTGCGAGAACACTCCCAGTCCGTACCCTTCCCTGAAGAGAGACTAATACAAAGAACGTAATTTCATAATCGCTCGAATCAGTCAGGAAACACACTGGAGTTATGTTACACCAGGGATGTCGAACAGCACTCTCAAGCTGTGAGACGATTAATACTGTTTCCTACCGTAGCTGAGCTGAAACGACAGTCAGTCAGCTCGCTGTAGCAGTGTTCTGTACGCAGTGTGTTTATCAACTCTGGCGGCTGGTATGGATATGTAACGACGATTCAATAGTGAGTGGACAGATAAACATTTATTTATCTTAAAGGACGGAAAGGCATATTGCTTAATATGTAGAAAAGAACTTGGATACATTAGCCATCATAATATTAAAAGGCATTTTAATTCTACACGTCATGCTGAAGCTTAAGGACCAGAAAAGTTATCCGGTTTCACTCGTGAAAAGGCTGTAGAAGAATTAAAATCAAGACTGAATTCAGAAAACCTTCCATCATCATCGGGTATTAGTAGAACAAGCTTGGTTCGTGCTAGCTACAAAATTTGTGAAATTATTGCAACGGCTTCAAAGCTATTTACTGACGGAGAATTTGTGAAAGGCTGTCTCATAGCTGTTGCAAAAGGGATATGTCCGGAATACATTAATGATTTTAAATCTATATGTTTGTCTCGTAATATTGTTGCAGAGCGCGTATCATACATGGGAGATAACTTGCAGGAACAACTGATAGCAAGAATGAAAACTTTCACTTGTTACTCACTATAGCTCTTGATGAAAGTACCGACCGGAAAGATACGGCGCAGTTAGCTACAGTATATTCATAAGGAGTGTCGATTCAGATTTCAATGTTCATGGAGATCTTGTAGATGTCATTTCACTAAAGGATCGAACTCGAGGAGGAGATATTTTTGAATCTGTAACAAAAACTATGAAGAAATTTCAAATCACGCTAAAAGTAATTAATTTTGTGCGAGATCGTGCGTATTTGCTTGTTTTCCGCACAGAACCAATACGCGGTAAGTGTGAAATACCACATTCAATATTCCCAACGTAACACACATAACAATTTCCCTCTTCTTACCGCTTAAGCACGACATTCATTTTACTGCTTTAGGCTTTTAACATATTATTTTTAGAGACGTTTAACATAGTAATAATTATAAATTGGAAACTTACCACTGCAATTTCACCTAAATTGCAATGTTAATTATTGTTTTTAAATATTTGCAAAAATTAAGTAAAGTCTACTACTCCACGAAACTTATTGCATTCCTGATACAAGTAACATTAAGGAAGCCGTGAAAAAATCAACGAGATTCCTATATGCCGATGTTATTACTGCAATATGTTATATAAATAATATTGTTAAAATATTAAAATGAAAAATAAATCATTACATAACCTTACCGTTTGTTTTAAGTTCGCATTTATAGACTGGGGGAAAAAAAGACAGACGTATATCACGGCCTGCTGGAGTATAGTAAACACAGGAAACATTTTATAGCAACAATGTTGAAGAAAGATATTTTGGTTTTCCGAAGTTGCCGTCATTAAACAGAAACCAACATGGAGATTTCATTGCAACTAATTAGAAATTCGTCTTTCAGGTATGTAATAAACGATCTTCGCACAAAATAATGTACGATACACGAGCGGTATGTTTGTTTTCATGTTCTCGGAAATTAAAAAAGCTCAAGTACGTTTCGCTTTATCAATATTTTCCTCGACCATGAAAACGTGAACATACTGCTCTTGTAACGTATATTACTATTATACACCAAAACAGTTTACGGTTCACATACACACAAAGTTGATATTTTAAACATGATATTAACAACATTATTATTATTATTATTATTATTATTATTATTATTATTATTATTATTATGATTTACCTATTTCCGTCACTAACGAACAACATTCATGGAATGACCCAGTAGATAAAACATTATTATTATTATTATTATTATTATTATTATTATTATTATTATTATTATTATTATTATTAATATTATTAATCCTCATGTAGGCTACATTCTTTGTTTATCAGAGTTCATCAAGTGCAAATCTAAACTGAGTTCCTAATCAGTTGGCAAGATGTATGAAAGTTATCAAAGTATCAGCCGCCGCAGTTTCGCTTTTGTTTACTATCATCGTGAAAACTTTGTAACTAATTCAACAGTTCATAGCATAAATACACGTCAAAAAAATGACTTTTATACTCCATCGGCAAGTCTATCGTGCTATCAAAAAGGAGTGCGTTATATGGCAGTAAAAATTTTTAATAGCCTCCCTATCGATATAAAAAATGAAACTCAAAACATAAAATTATTTAGGGCCAAATTAAAGAAGTACCTAATTTCTCACGCCTTCTATTCTGTAAGTGAATTCATGACATTCAATAACACTTCATGAAATTGATACTAAAACTATGTGTTGTACTAGTAGACTACTGTATATTGTAAATCTTATCTGTATATATTTCATCTAGACTGTGACTATAAATTAAGACTTTATAATAGTATTAAGTTTTTTGACTTGTTCCATATTTTAGCTGTAAGCATGTATGAATACCATGGAATGTTAATAAATACAGTACAATACAATACAATACAATTCGCCCGGACTGCCTGCTACCTGTGTTCAACCTTTGCACTGTAAGGGAGGAGTGGGCTCTGCAGTTCTCAGCTCGAGAGCGCTGTTCGACATCCCTGTGTTACACCCTACGTGGCAGTAAAACCTGGATTATAACGCAGATGTTTTCAAGGAAAGGATTCGCAGTAATTTACAACTTAGCGCTACTCCATCTCGATCAATTAAATTAATGGATTAATAATTTCGGGGTACGTTTTCGCCGACGACTCTAAAAACAAGTGAGAGTAGTCCCGCGCACTCCCAGAAGACAGCGGGTGCGCCATGCTCCCCCCCCTCCACCCGACTTACGTACGTCCTGTAATTGTTGCGGCATTCATGCCTCGCGCGTGCTGGTCATGAACGTCACGCAAGCGTGGAAACAGACGAAGCACGAAAATGCGTACACGTTCGCTGCAAGAGACAAACTTGTAGCTATCACGCTTCCAAAGGGAGGGGTGCCGCAGTGAAATAATGCGCATGCGCCAACCTTCATATTCCGCAATTTAAGAAATGCTATAAGTAGCTTCGTGGATTTCCGAGAAGCAATTTTAATATATTTTTCTTTTACTTCATAAATAATGAGAACATACTGAGATGATTAAAGGTCGAATTCGAGATTTTGCATGTTTAAGTGTTTCTAATGCCGAAAATGGCGTGCCGTCTGAGTGTATGTATATACACATGCAGCGATTTCTATTATTCTTCTTTTCTTTTCATCTAAAGATAATGCCTTTTCAATGAAAACGCTCTTATCTTCTTTCGGCTACTATTATCATTTCTCGATAGTCTTGACATTCTATGATTGCCATCGTATCTTCCAGAATAATCTTCCTAGGTCTTCCTCTTCTCTTCCCCCCCCCTCAAAAAAATTGTCTTCAAAAACTGTTTTAAGGAAAGAGAATGATAAAAAACCAGTAACTTTTCATTATTTTAATTTAATTTAATTTAATTTAATTTACAAAATTTACAACTAGAGTGGCTTGCCTAAATCGATAAACTATAGGCCTACTTAACAAAATGTAATAGGCCTAATGTTAAATATGCTCCCTAAAAGCAATAGGTTGGCTTAAACTATAGTCCCGTCGCTCTAATTTCCGGCAGCCAATCACGTTGCAGGTCGGCTACATTTAAACGTGTGCGTCTTATGATTCGCTGTTGAAGATGTTAAGCATTTCCTAAGGCTGGATAAATACTTAATATAATCGCCCGCCATTTCGGCTCTTTCGTTGGCGTTCGCAGAAAGCACACGAAGACATTATTTGCCGCTCAATTATTTTCTGAATTACATTGCGTTTGATTTATTATCATAGGAGCTACGACATGATAATGTTTAACGGTGTGGCAAATAGATTCCTCGTCTGGTAGCTCAGCAACGAAAGAACAAAAATGGCGAACGATGCTACTTACCTAGACTTTATAGAGCCTTGACTTCCTAAGACGTAAGCAAAGAGGAGGAGTCACGCCGGGAATAACAGCGTCGCGACTATAGGTAAGAAAAGAAATTTACATTCACTTCTCTTTCTCTTTGAAATATTCAACTCTTCTATTCCTTCGTACCTGTCGTCTCGCTTCACTTACATTTCTTCCCACCATAATTTGGATACACGCTCTCGCCACGAAACAATACTAACAATACCATCCCATAGCACCTCCTCATACTCATCCTCTTTCACAATAGCCCTGCCAAGACTCTGGAATTCGCTACCTGCTAGCATCAGGGACTGTCGAAATAAAATTGAATTCAAACACAAACTTACTAGGCACTTGGTCAGGAACTGAAACTCGATCAGACATGGCTTCTTGTAAATAATTGTCTTATTCTATCACAAAATATTTCAATATCCAGTAATTTCATCACTATGTAATTTTATTCTAGGTTTAATTTTTACTTAAGTAAAACAAATCTTTCTATGTTATTAACTTCTACAATAAACTGTCTAGCCTTTATTAATCAGTTAAACTTTCTGTACTTTGATTTTTTATTGTAATTGTAAATTTAATATTAATTGTAATTATAAGTGTAATTGTATTCTTAATTTATAGTTGCAATCCCCTGGTAGATGGAAAGAGAAGGCCTCATGGCATTATCTCCAACAGGTAAATAAATAAATAAATAAATTAATAAATTAATAAATAAATTAATTAATTAATTAATTTATTAATTAATTAATTAAAACAAGAATATAAATATAAATTTAGACTACATATAACAAGAGTATAAATAATTGAAATTATGTGTTATTCTTATATAAATTATACAGAGTGATTCAGAACCTCTGCAACAAACTCTGGGGATCGATAGATCTCGCGTCGAGGATCATTTTTCGTAAAACAACCCATGTTCTCCGATGTCTTGTTTAGGAGCTAAGCGACATCGAAACAAAGACAGGTTTTAGTGACATTAACAGCTGTACATTGGGTTCTAGTCTTAAAAGGGCTTAAGTGCGGCTATTTTTTAAAATAATCAAGACAATTTTTAAATGAGCAACATTACGTATTTTAGAAGAAATATAAACAAATAATATCCAGGAAGAACCTCTTAATTAAAAAAACTCTATAGTTGGCACCAATTTCAATCTTTTTACTGCTCTCCTGAAAAGTATAGTTTTTACTTAAGACCTTTTTCCTCCCGGCCACAGAATTTTATTTTTGTTTGTATTGGAATCCTCTCCTGAGCACGAGTCTTACTCATTCAGGAGTGGGGTAGGTTATCTTTCATTGTATTAACTTGTATTCATTTGAAACTTACTTGCAATAAAATAAATAAAAGAATTAATGAGAACATCCTGTTACCTGTCTATACAGGGTGTTTAAAAAATACGGGGCATAATTTCAGGTATGTATTTCCCACATGTAGACAATCAAAATAGTTCATTACAACATGTGTCCGGAAATGTGCTTCTGGAGTTGTAGATCTTGGTCGTCCCCTTCCCAAACCAGGAGAGTTAAATTTTCCATACTCGCACAGACGGTAATGGAGAGGTACAAATGTCTTCCGATCTGGACATTGTCGCTGTGGGTACCTCTCCTGGTACAAACGACGAGCCAGCGCAGCATTGCCGTTCGCCTTACCGTATCTCTGCCAGCTCTTGATTTGAATACATGTCGCACAGTCTAACGCCTACACAACACTGAATGTAACCTTCGCCTCGGAATGAACTGTCAGAGTGCCCTCTTAATGTCTCCTTTGACGGCAACGACCTGCGGAAAGAAAAGCGTTCCGGTGAATTTCAATGTTGTGAAGGCCATAACAAGGAAATAAAGCATTTCCGGACACATGTTCTAATGAACTATTTTGATTGTCTACATGTGGGAAATACATACCTGAAATTATGCCCCGTATTTTTTAAACACTCTGTATATTCTTGGCTCCAGCGCCAGAAGTTGTCTCTTAATGGGTTGAGGGAAAACCCCGGGAAAAACCTGAAACAGGTAACTTTTCCTAACAAAGATTTGAACCCGGGAGTGCTCGTTTCACGACCAGACACGCTGTTGGTCCATAAAGATAGACTGTTAGACTAGACCTGACGGTTGAATTAGGCATCTGCCAAACATAAATTTTTTTTTTTTTTTTTTTTTTTTTTTTTTTTTTTTTTTTTTTTTTTGCATCGATGTTTCATGTACGTAGAGACTCGTGTGTCTGGTAGAGAGTAGCCACGTTTGTACTGCGTAACAGTTGAATCTGATCCGGGCAACAAGCCATCAGGAGAGCAGAGACTTCCCGCCCGTGGGGACGGGGCAGGTTGCCTGGAAACTCGAACAGCCCAAGTGTAAATTATCATTTAAACAAAACACAAATGTAAATCAGAGCGAATGCAGTCTTAGCATGGCGATTAAAACAATATCGCAAAGAAGCTGCGGGGATCCCATGGCTTAATGCATCGCAGCTTCAGTGGACCACTACAAGTTTCAAATCCGTACCATTGATCATTAGCGTAATTGCCCAGAATAAATTACGCCATAGAGATATTGAAATAATGCCCACTTCAAAGCGAATGCCTTAAGTGGTGGGTTGGATACCGGAACGTCCGGATTTCGATTCCCGAGGCTGTTAACCAGATCCTGAATAATGACATAATGGGTTGTAAAAGAACGATGCTGTATATTTTGCTCGGATTATAAAAGAGCGAAGTGCAAATGTAACACTCATACTCAGAGACCCCGCTTCGTTTATCTTCGATAGCAGAAGACGCCAATACTGTATCGAAGGCCTTTTCTAAGTCAATGAAAGCCATATGTCTTGAGACATAATACTCCCTGTGTTTTTATTGTATCTTTGTAACAGTAAGGATATGATTAATGCATAATCTATTTCCTATAAATCCGTTTTGTAATTATTTTTTCATAAACATACGTAAATAAATATTATAGGGCCTATGTGTGTCGTAATTCCTAAACACACAGAGTGCTGCATTGGAGTTAAATCGCTCGCTTGAACTCGGTCGAGTGTCGCACCCTCGAGTGAGACACGTTCAGTCGTGATACGCTCGTAATAAATAGAAGCACAGTACAAGGTCATCTCACCGACATGTCTTATCTTGTATGGAAAACGACAGATAAGATACACATATGTTTTGCTCTCACGGTAAAAATAAGGCTTTATTTTCTGCGTCTATGACAAACGTTTAATGGAACAGTCAATGGAACTTTCCAAAACAAGAACATGAAGTTATAAATAAAATAGTATGAAAAACTTCGATATACCTACAGTTATTATTCCTAATTAATAATTATTCAATATTTGATTTACCACATAGCCTATATAATATGATAGGTCCATACATAGTGTTCCGCCTATATACTGCGACAATGTAGAAACGTTTTACAAAATATTATTGATAGGCCTATAGCAGTAGATTAATAACAATATTAGTACAGAGCTAACTCACAGAAAATATAATAAAACGAATAATAATGCTGCACAACTGTTACAGACGCAAAGATTGATACACTAATTATTATTATTATTGTTATTATTATTATTATTATTATTATTATTATTATTATTATTATTACTAGAAAACTTGATACAGTTCTAGCATTATCATGATTGTGTTTTCCGTTTGTAATAATTAGGCTACATTTACATCCAATAACTTCTATCAGATGTAGCAAAAATAAAATCACTCCTGTTGGGGGGGGGGGAACATATACCTACAACACTTATATTACATTTTAAAGCAAGTTTTGTAGTTGTACTATGGAGAGGTTAGTTAAACACTGCAAAATTTTGAAATGATAAACATCTATGATGTTACTACAC
This sequence comes from Periplaneta americana, assembly GCF_040183065.1. Taxonomy (NCBI): domain Eukaryota; kingdom Metazoa; phylum Arthropoda; class Insecta; order Blattodea; family Blattidae; genus Periplaneta; species Periplaneta americana. The sequence continues at coordinate 14,963,158 of NC_091119.1, forward strand.
AGTTCATCACTTTAACAAGAACGAATGTCTAACGCTCGGCTTATACCGTTCGAGGATTTATCGCTCGTGACAATTTTACCCATCATGCATGAGCGCTACCTATCGGATTATGCTGTGAACTACTTGGCGCTCGAGCGAAAACGTCCGATGCAGACCTCTGCTAAACAATCTTGACTCTGTTCACCATAAATTCGACTCCGCCATCAACTGGATTTGAACTCGGATCCATAGTGAGCGTAAGCTACTATTCTACCAACTGAGATACCAAGAGTTTCCTCTTTCTTAATAGTTTTGTATTGTATTGTATTTATTAACATTCCATGGTATTCGTACATTGCTTCACAGCTAGAATATGGAACAAGTCAAAAAACTTAATACTATTATAAAATCTTAATTTATAGTCACAGTATAGATGAAATATATACAGACGAGATTTACAATATAGTCTACTAGTACAACACAAAGTTTTAGTATCAATTTCATGAAGTGTTATTGAATGTCATGAATTCACCTACAGGATAGAAGGCGTGAGAAATTAGGTATTTCTTTAATTTGGCCCTGAATAATCCTATGTTTCCAATTTCATCTTTTATATGGATAGGGAGGCTATTAATTTTTTTTAATTTGTTTAGTACCATTTTATGTTAAGGGTATATGTATGTGAACGACCACAAATATTATCAGAAAATGGAGGCTCTAAATTTCTAAAATTTTATAAGGAAATGAACTCCAATTGGACAAAAATTACAAGGTACCACAACAAGACTTATCTGATAGAAGTATAAATAAGGTTACGAAAAATATTTTTTTAGAATTCACTTTTTACTTTAAATTAAATTTTCCAAAATTTGAAAATCTTCACACATATTATTTCATAACTCCAGAACCATTAGAGATAGAATTCTGAAATTTTATATACATCACACTAACATACGAAAACAAAAACACACATAAAATTTCAACCTCATTCAAGAAATTAAGCTACAACATCGCATACAGAACAAATAACACTCTACAAAATTTCTCAACACACAAACAACACAAACAAACAAATAAAACCACACAGGCGTATACAAACTCAAATGTAACACCTGCAACAACTTCTACATAGGACAGACAGGCAGATCATTTCAAACACGTTACAAAGAACACATCACAGCCATAACAAAATTACAAAACACCTCCACATATGCAAACACATCACAAATGCCAACCACACCTACAGAGACATCAACACAGACATGGAAAAACTACACATCCAACCAAAAAGCCAGAAACAAAACACACTAGAACAATATGAAATATACAGACACACGAAAACACACCCCAACGATATTCTCAACACACAACTTAACTTCAAAACATATACACTCTTTGACTCTACACTACGAACGCACCCACACAGGAAACAAGAGGCGCTAAGACCAACAACGACCAGTTCCGAAGATGACCGAAAATAGGTCGAAACATGTTAACAAGGTACGTTAAAGAAAGTTCATATCATATTTCGAAGGGATATAGTGTTAAAAGTTGTGTAATCAAGATGTATAATAAGTTTTTATTACATGCAGGAAAATATTAAAGACGTCAGAGAGACCATAACAATGTTATGGTTACCAAAATAATGATGTAACTGCAGAATTTTGTTTTGTTCGTTTTTTTTTTTCATACTTTGATCAAATTGGTTTCAAAAATATTATTAGTAACTTTTTTATACTTTTATCAGATACTTAAGTTCTAATAAGTCTTGTTGTGGTATCTTGTAATTTTTGCCCATTTGTGAGTCATTTCCTTATAAAATTTTAGAAATTTAGAGCCTGCATTTTCTGATAATATTTGTGGTCGTTCACGAACATATATTCTTAAGATTTCAGTTTTGTTTGTTAAATTTCAATCACTTGAGATGACATTTTATTGGGAATAAAATAAAACTGAATAATAGTAAATCTCGTGACTTTAAAATTACATTTCTGTACCCCTAACTATTTTGAGCCATGTATTTTACCCACAGCAGTGGTTCACTCACACTACCTTCGTTTTAAACTGTAGAAAATATTCAATTTTCATTACTCTGTGTTATAATTCGTCCCCTGTGTTCCATGATATATACATGAAAGAAAAACATTATCACATAAAAGAGTGCTTTACATGAAATTAATTGTTAATTATTTATAATATCCCTCCCGCTGTTGTAAAATATTCTCTTTGTAATGCGTAATAAAATTCTGCAATTGTACACAATACATTATTCGGTAATGTAAACTAATTAGAACTATTGGCGATATAAAATTACACAAAGTGGTAGTTCATTAGGCTCGTTCTTTTAAACACATAAAATAATGTCCACACATAAAGCCAAACGACAAAGTTTTTATTGTGAACATGCGCCAAACGTCATGACTGTATAGGAGGTATGGAGGTATTATTTCATAGAATATCTCTGCTAAATAATATCGTTTTTCTTTAATCCTTTATAGATTGACAAGTAAATCACCATCATCATCATGAACGAATTTTTGGTTTAGAAGCGTAAGACCTATTATGAATCAAAGGTAATGCTTCAAACTTAATAAAATCGTATCTCAACGACAGAATTCAAATAACGAAAATTGACAATTATTCAAGTAATCCTTCAATTATTAATATAGGTGTTCCCCAAGGCACAGTTCTTGGCCCTATTTTACTTTTAATATATATTAATGACTTATTAAAAATTAACTTACAACAATACAATTGTGTTCATTATTCTTATTCAGATGACATAGTTTTACTTTGTATGATTATAATTCAAATAATGGACTTAAATTAATAAAAAAAATGGTTCGAAATAAATTATCTTTCTATCAAAGAAAATAAAACCATAATTATTCCATTCTCATTATCTGAAAAATGTAACAAACCTCCTACATCTATATTAAGTATTAAATTACATAACTCTTAATTGTTGCCTTATACAGTGTAAATATCCGATTAGGAGTCCTCTGAAGTTAAATATTTAGCCGGTAATTTTCGACAGTCATTTAAAATGGATCCAACACATTAATTTCCTTTGTAATAAATTACGTAAAATAATATATTATTTTGTTTTATTGAGGAATTACTTGTCAATAAGTTTATTACGCACAATATACTTAACTTTATTTCAATCGGTAATTATGTATGTAATTATAGGATGGGGTACCTTATTTAAAACCAACTTTAATCCACTTTATTTATTACAGAAGATAACAATTAAAATATGTCTTCATAAACCTATTGATTTTCCATTTCAAAAATTGTTTTTAAGCCTTTAATGTTCTTAAAATAAGACAAATTTATTATATTGTATTAAAAAATTCATACAAGAAAATCGAAATAATTTTGAATTGTATTCCTATAATTATGAAACAAAAGGTATGAATTCTTTCAGATTGGTTGAACCAAAATTCAACACTGTCTTCAAATGTATTATTGTACCATCTCAACATTACAAATATTCCGCTAGATGGCAGTAGTGTGTTATGATTAGCTGTTCTCTTGTCACCAGTTGTGCCAACTGTACATCTTCATTTAACTATATGGACGCTTACTAATCAAGAGGCTTTGTTGATTCAGATTCATTTTTATTAAAACAGTTGCATTCCACTTCAATTATCAATAAATATTAAACTATATCTGATACGTGACTATCCATAATTTCATATAGCAGAAGGTATAACATAATCTAAATAATAAAAAAATTGTAAAAAAAGTTTTAATTAAGGATGATGAAATAAACGTGAATCATATTGTTAAAAGGTAGAATTATTGAAAGTACAATGTTGGCAAACAAAGAAAGGTGATAAAAACAAACGCTAGGGAGGTGACAAAAATTATAGGATAAGCGGCCATGATTGGTTGAAACACGTCGTTCCGTACCGCTTTATTGGTCAAAAGTAATATGACGTAGTAAAAGAGTAATAGTCTCAGAAAATGACTTCCTACGCACAACTTTACAATTTGGTTGAAGTAACTCTGTCTTCCTGAAAGTAATGCTTTAGTGGAGAGAGTTTTTCTTCAATGAACATGTTAAGGACATCCCAAAAATCCAGGATGAATTTAGAAACCGTTTGAGCCAAACTTACTATCTTAATCAACTTCAACGTGATTTGTCAATAATTTGCTGCAAAATTGGGATCCAGAGACGACCTGCTAAGAAATCACTCTTCTGAAATAAAAACAGTAATTTAGTCTGTAAACGGGATGAGTACCAGTATTCTATTTCTTCAAATCTAGCGGAAATGTTAAAAGTATCTTTTATATGTAGGTAGATGAAATTATTCGGGGTCATCAGTGCGGTTTTAGGCGTAATAGATCGACTATTGATCAGATTTTGTATTCGACAGATAAGCTATCGGAGAAAAATGGGAGTATAAGGGTACAGTAAATCAGTTATTCATAGATTTAAATAAGCCATATGACTCCGTTAAGAGAGACGTTTTATATAATATTCTAATTAAGTTTGGTATTCCCAAGAAAGTAATTCGATTACTAATTAAAATGTATCTCAGCAGAGTCCGTATAGGCTAATTTTTATCTGATGCTTTTCCATTTCACGGAGGGCTAAAGCAAAGAGATGCACCGTCACCTTTACTTTTTAACTTCGCTCCAGAATATGCTATTAGGAAAGTTCAGGATAACAGACAGGGTTACATCAGCTTCTTGTCTATGCGGATGACGTGAATATGTTAGGAAAAAATTCACAAACGATTAGGGAAAACACGGAAATTTTACTTGAAGCAAGTAAAGAAATAGGTTGGGAAGTAAATCTCGAAAAGACAAAGTATATGATTATGTCTCGTGACCAGAATATTGTACGAAATGGAAATATAAAAATTGGAGATTTATCCTTCGAAGAGGTGGAAAAATTTAAATACTTTGGAGCAACTGTAACAAATATGAATGACACTCAGGAGGAAATTAAACACAGAATAAATATGGGAAATGCCTGTTATTATTCGGTTGAGAAGCTTTTATCATCTAGTCTGCTGTCAAAAAATCTGAAAGTTAGAATTTATAAAACAGTTATATTACCGGTTCTTCTGTATGGTTGTGAAACTTGGACTTTCACGTTGAGAGAGGAACAGAGATTAGGGGTGTTTGGGAATAAGTTTCTTAGGAAGATATTTGGGGCTAAGAGGGATGAAGTTACAGGAGAATGGAGAAAGTTACACAACGCAAGAACTGCACGCATTGTTTTCTTCGCCTGACATAATTAGGAACATTAAATCCAGACGTTTGAGATGGGCAGGGCATATAGCACATATGGGCGAATCCAGAAATGCATATAGAGTGTTAATTAGGAGGCCGAACGGAAAATACCTTTGAAGAGGCGGAGACGTAGATGGGAGGATAATATTAAAATGGATTTGAGGGAGGTGGGATGTGATGATGGAGACTGGATTAATCTTGCACAGGATAGGGACCGATGGCGGGCTTATGTTAGGACGGCAATGAACCTGCGGGTTCCTTAAAAACCATTTGTAAGTAAGTCTATATTTCTCTCCTTTTTAACCTTAGCTTAAGACATCATAGCAAGACAAAGGAACCAACACTTGGTTTCTTTCGGACGGAGCCGAAACTCCATATCTCTACCGAGATTCGAACCCGGGTCCATCAGATTTGTAGCTGGAAATCCCACCAATTGAATCACAAAAATTAAGACCTTCGTTTATGCATGCCTTTCTTTTTAGTAGATAAGTGTTTTCGAAATGACAGTGTCTCACGGACCACTGTTTAGCTTCAACCACGAACAAAGGCAGAAGAGGCAATATGGAACCTGCAAGGAGCATCCAGAGGACTATGACTGGCTTCAAATGGATGCATGAAAGAGATGATGCTGGGTGGAGTGAGAGGTAGGAGAATGGGGGGAGGGATATCACGATGAGGGACAAGGGGGGGACATTATAGTGAAGGAGAAGGGGGTAGTTCCAAAGCGAAAATCCGGTCGCCTAGAGATACGCCTCTCTAAAGTATGAGTGGAGTATGTCAGAATCCGTGCTTCACAGCTTCCACAACATAGATACGGAGCGAGAGGGAGAGAGAGAAATCTGGCGTTGATTTAGCGAATCACTGTTTATCTTGAAAACAGCTGATTGATATTTGTCTTCATAACATCTCGAATATGTGTACCGGTGACATAATATGACTACTACAAAAATTGTTTCGTTCCAAAGATTTTTTGATCATAAATGTTGTCTCCGTGCAAGTCATAATGACATAGATGAGTGCACAAAATAGAACACACATTTTTAATCACGCATTTCCCATCTCATAGAAAGGAAACAGAAAGTCGAAATCAATACAATGAATAGCACTATGAAATCTGTCTCGACATGAGGATTATTAATAATGGAATTCCACAAGTATCAATATAGGTCCCCTACTTTTTCTAATATTCATAAATGATCTTAACTCTCTAATAAAAGATGTATTATTTGCAGATGACACAAGTATAGTAATTACAGCCAATAACTTCAACACATTCTAATCTTCAACAGAGACAATTCTGCTTAAAATATGTGATTGGTTCCCAGCCAATAAATTAGTATTAAATTGAAGAGTCCACTGCAAGAATGATGGATGTCATTTGGGATACATTTTTCATGAGAAGCAATTGAAAGTTTGAAATGCTTAGCGCTCAAAGCTTAACTGTGATTTTCCGATCATTACTGGACAATGACTATCAGTGTTAATGCCATATAACTCTCTATGTACATTCTATATGCCTTAAACTATGCATTGACAGTCTTGGTTCATTTTCGACAAGAAAGTGACATCCATCAATCTTGCAGTGGACTCTTCAATTGTTTTAACGCAATTAAAAAAACTCTAAAAAAATATATCATATCGTATCATATCATATCATATCATATCATATCATATCATATCATATCATATCATATCATATCATATCATATCATATCATATCATATCATGTCATATATCATATATCATATCATATATAAACGAAAAAGTAAAAAATTCACAGTGCATTAGCTATGAATCAGGAATGCGTAGGCTATATGTTGCATAATATAGAAAAAACATTAGCCTCATTATAAATCCTCTGTATACATTAACGATCTTACTAATAAACCGTATGTAGATTTTATACGAGACTTATGCAGAGTTGGGGCAGAAAACGTTAGTGTACTAATAAACCATGCTTAAGCGATGGATGAATAAACAGTGTGTAAACTATACATGGGAATTGCTTCACAGTAGTTATACACACAAAACTCCCTGTTTAAGCGTTATATATATATAAAGAAAAAATGGCTGCCTTTTAACAGCTGTTCGTATCGATTGCCATTTTATGATGATAGTTGCCTTGTAACGACAGAAGAAAAAAAGAAAAAGCACAGAATAATTAGAATAATATTGCTGTAGCTGTATTCTTTGATCAAAATATAGCGTGGTAATCGATCAGGCCCAGTTTTACTATCGATATGTAGCGCACACTATCGGATTTTATAGAGAATCTCAGTTATTCTGTTACTTTTCGTAATAAAATAATGAAGAAACTATGACAGTTGTGTTGTTATACACGACGTATGTAGTGATTTACATACCACTTATAAACGAGCTACTTGTTGTATAAGACAGCTAAACGTGTGAATAAGAATTTTTATTAGTAAGTCCATAAGAAATGAAAATATAATGCTTACGATCCAAGAAGCTGTGTACCTGTAGACCTATGCGCTAACAAATGTACATTAAAAGCTTTAAAATTTTCTAGTGAAACAAAACGAGCAAAAATGCAAGAATATGTTTTGAAACTCTAGTATCTGTCATTAATTAATACCTATACGCGATATACGTATCTATTAATATTTAATATAATTTTATGAACGGGTATTTATAAATTAAAACATTAATACTGAAAAATAAGCTCATAAAAACTCACAACAATGTAATGAATGTGAAACAAATGCCTGTGGTGTTAATGTTTTAAATCTACTAATCTCTTTATTTCCATTGAATGAATTTTTTACAAAGTTGAAATTTAGTACCTATACAAGCACATACACAATGACATTATAGTATGTAGAAAAACAAAGAATGTACATTATAAAAAAAAAGATATTGGTGTAAATTTTAATAAAATTTAAGAATTCAAACGACAGGAATTCTTTTTTAAGATAATGAGGAAAGTCATAAATTTTGTTTCCTACTGTGGTTGGTATTGTATCGTTTTTAATTGTTTATTGTTAATAAAATAACATGGACAACAATACAATCTTAGTTCTTCCCTGAAGGAGTAAAAAAACTCGTGCTCAGGGAGATATCTGAACACAAAGATAATTTTTTGACACAAAATGGGTCAAGAAAAAAAAGTACAGGAATAATTTAAAAATACAATTTCAATTTTAACAATTTAAGTCATACAAATACATATACATATTAAATCAATATATATATTCTTTAAAAATTAAATTCCTAACGCTATTTTTGAAATTTCTGATACTAAATTTTTCCAAATTTGGGTATTTATCAATTATTTTATTGTATAACCATGAACCAAAGTAGGTACCATGGCTCAGAGCTGTGCTTGTGAAACACTTTGGTTCCTCTAGTCGTATAAAATCGGATCTTTTAGTTCCATATTTATGATGATACAATTTGAATTTATTACGATTTTTATGTATGAAGATTAATAAGGCAATATAATTAATCTGTTTAATTTTCAAAACATTAAAATCAGTAATCAATTGGTTTATTAAGGCATATTTTAATGATTCTTTCCTGAGTAAGTATTAGTGGAGTGAGATTAGAAATACATGCATGTCCCCACCCTAAAATTCCATACTAGAGAATGTATTGAAATAAAGCTAAATAAATGAGACGTAAAATATTAATTGGTAAATAGGCCTATGACCGAAGCATAACAAAGATATAAATTGTTTTACGTAATCTATTGCATAAATATGTAATATGTTTGTTCCATCGTAAGTGCTGGTCGATTGTAATGCCCAAATACTTAACTTCTGAGGATTCGGTTAATATGGGACATTCACAATTTTGAGAAGAACAATCTGAATGATGAATTTTGAGCCTAAAGGAAGATTGAGGAGATTGAAGACCACTGGACCTTAGTGAAAATGGAACAACAGTTGTTTTGGATGTGTTTAAGGAAAGAGCGTTTGAATCAAACCACTCTTTAATTACCTGTAATCCATTATTCGCATTAATATAAGTGCCTTTCCAAGATTTTTCACCAAAAAGAATTACGGTATCAATATATAACCCCATTATATTTGCGTAGATCAGTTAATAACAAATCATTTATATAAATCAAGAATAAAATTGGACCAAGAACTGTGCCCTGAGGGATCCCTACTTTTATGTTTTGAGTAAAACTAAATTCATGATCAATTTTAGTTACATGATTTCTGTTATTCAAATATGACTTAAATAAACTTAGAACATGACCATTAATGCGTAATGAAACTCATATTAAGGTCAGAGCGTCAGGTATTTATAAAATCTCTTGGATTGCGTTACATGTTTTTATTCTTGTGATAAGGTAAAGTTCATTGCTTTAAGAACTTATTCTTTTGCACTCTTTTATGGTATTTTTGGTTTTACTATTTAATCATTTTACTTTCATTACTATCTTGTCTTTTTCCCTGGAGTTAAGAAAGCATGTAGGCCTACTTTGCTTGCAAATTTTGTTTCCGTAACAAAACGTTATTGGCTCCTGTAAAAGTTTTACATTTTGATCTTCGCTTCTGGATATATAATGGATTCTTCCATTTGCTTTTGAGTACCCAACCTCCCTTATATAAGAGAACTCGTCTAGCTTGCATGGCTGACGGCCGAATCCTACCTTATCAGCGCATGACGTCATTATTTCCCTTTACACACATTTCATTAAGAAAATGCCATCTATTAACTGATGCAATAACGAAAGCGATGGTACTGTCCCCGCTATCAACTTTAGGAACTTCTTAGGAAATGAACTCGGAGTCTACAGAAAAAAAGCGTTAACTTATAGTTAGGGATCGGAAATATATTATACACTATAAAGTGGTATTGCTACTACGTTGTTATACAGGGTGTAGCTGATATAAACCGCCAAAATTATACAGACAGCATATCTACGCCAAACCCTCAATGAAATGAGATGATGAAGATTTGTTGGGATACCACATGGAAACCGGTGCTCACGGTAAAATGTCCTGTGTTACCTGGATCACGGGCTCGCCACAAACAAACTATAAATTAGGGTTACGCGGGGGATCGAACCCGTGTCCACAGGATTATTAGTTCGGAGCTCTTCGGAGCTCTAGGCATTATACTTCCGTGGCGACTGTAGTAGTAGTAGTAGTAGTAGTAGTAGTAGTAGTAGTAGTAGTAGTAGTAGTTGTAGTTACGAGTATTCATTCCAATTCCAACTCACTTATGTGGAGATAATACACTAATAATTTATACATACATATATATCTACATATTTAAAACTTACTCATAGTTTTCTGCCCAAGGGCATGTCTTTCACTGCAAACCGAACATTATCCAATCTTTCCTATTTCATGCCTTCCTCTTAATCTCCACATATGATCCACATATCTTAATGTCGTCTATCATCTGATAGGCCTATCTTCTCTTGCCCTGAACTCTTCTCCAGTTCACCATTCCTTCCAGTGCATCATTCAGCAGGCAATTTCTTCTCAGCCAGTGACCCAACCAATTCCTTCTTCTTTTCCTGATCAGTTTCATCATCATTCTTTCTTCACCCACTCTTTCCAACACAGCATCATTTCTTATTCTGTTTGTCCAATTCACACACTCCATTCCTCTCAATATCCACATTTCAAATGCTCTATTCGCTTCTCTTCACTTCGTCGTAATGTCTATGTTTCTGCCCCATACAATGTCACACTCCACATAAATCCAGGTCCACATAAGATGCTCTTTTTTCTATTAAAAGCTTATTTTGTATATATATATATATATCATTCATAGTGTTCTGTCCAAGAACAGGTCTTTCACTGCAAACCCAGCATTCTCTAGTCTTTCCTATTTTCTGCCCTCCTCTTTGTCTCCTCATATGATCCATATATCTTCATGTCGTCTATCAACTGATATCATCTTCTGTCACGAACTCTTCTCCCGTTCACCATTCCTTCCAGTGCATCCTTTAGAAGGCAGTTTCTTCTCAACCAGTGACCCAGCCAATTCCTTTTGCTCTTTTCGATCAGTTTCAGCATCATTATTTCTTCATCCACTCTTTCCAACACGGCTACATTTCTTATTCTGTTTGTTCACTTCACATGATCCATCCATCTCCATATCCACATTTCAAATGTTTCTAGTCGCTTCTCTTCACTTCATCGTAATGTCCATGTTTCTTCCCCATACAATGCTATACTTCAAAGAAAGCACTACACTAGTCTCTTTCTTAGTTCTTTCTCCACCAGAGGTCCGCAGAAGATGCTCCTTTTTCTATTAAAAACTTCCTTTGCCATTGCTATCCTCCTTTTGACTTCTTGACAGCAGCTCGTCTTACTGCTTATAGTACACCCTAAGTAGGCATATTTGAAGTTGTCCACTTGTTCTACTTCCTCATTTAGAATTCGCAAGTTTACCTTCTTTACTTTTCTTCCTATGACCATGGTCTTCGTCTTGTTGACATTTATCTTCATTCTATACTGCTCACAGCTGTCATTTAGCTCCAGTAGCATATCCCTTAGTATCATCTCCTCTTCTGCTAACAACGTCATATCATCAGCAAATATTATATACTTTAGTCTTCTTTCTCCTACTATCACTCCTCCCATGTTACGAAAACAATTCTTTACTAAACCCTCCAAGTATATGTTGAACAGGGTAGGTGATAAAGGACATGCTTGACGTACTCCTCTTCTATTTCATTTCCTTCTGGTATTTCTTCTCATATATACATATTAGAAGTAAAATAACCTTGCAGATTGAAGGGGACGATAGAGTACACTGAAATGAATAGAAAACTTATATTACGTTTTGTGATTAAATGCGCCGTTAATTAAAAAATTAAGTTTGAAGTTTATGCAGTCCGGAAACATCGCTGCCGCTAACGCACGCTTCTCGTGATACAGATGTAAAAGGTCAACGAACCCGGTAACTCGGTGTGTTTCGCTAGATGAGATGTTCTCTGGCGCTGTGTTGCAACCAACTCGCAGCCCTTGAATTTAGAGATTTTTAAAATTAAATTTACACGAAAAACGTTCACAGTACTGAAATACGCCAGAGGGCTAAATTATTTTTTATTAGTTTTCCTATCGATATGGACAAACAACACGATCCTACTCGCAATAGTTACCGAATAAGAGGTTGTTAAACATTTGAGAAAAAAACTTTTTTTAATGAAAAAAAAAACTATTAATTTTTCACCAATATGATATTAGGCCTATAGTTTTTTGTTACACACAACATGAGCTATTCCCTCTGAATATCTGCAAAGCTATTTCACTCCCATTCTGTATATGTAAACTATTTTTTGTGTGATAAGAGTGGAGAAAACTACCGTTTAAAGCAGCGGTGGCGAAAATGTGATCGTGCGCCGAGCCACTATGTAACCTGCAACGTGCATAGCACCCGTGGATGGAGGCGGACACCCGAAGGGGAAGTGAAGCAACTGTCTGACTTATTAACGGATTTCATTTTCCTTAGTCAAGCACTAAAATACAATTTTATACAGTATAAGGTTACAAACTAATGTTTAGTACGTGTAACGAAGAAAGGATTGAACAAAAAAAAACATAGGACACATTATCACAATCTATTAATTGTCTTCAGATCGTCTCTGCAACAGTTTCAAAATCAGGAATTACGTCACTTACTGCCGGTTGTAGTTGATCACGAAGGTATTTGTCTGTCAGTCGTGATCTAAATTTGGTTTTTACTATTTTAATTGTTGAAAATAATTTTTCACAAACGTAAGTTGTAGCGAACATGGCTTCAACAGAACAAGCGAAAAAACGAAGCTTCGGATATTTATTTTTTGGCAAAGATTTGAAAATTTCAACATTTGTCAAGTCTTTACATATAGCTTTCATTTATAAATCTGTGAGTTTAAATTGAAAATCTAACGGCATTATTCGTACATCTGCTGAAAAAGGATCGACGTGCAGAGATAATAATAATAATAATAATAATAATAATAATAATAATAATATAATAATAATAATAATAATACTTCATGTAGTATAATGTTGTTTTATGTTATATAACCGTTTTCTAGTAATACTTGTGAACAAATCATACATTTAATATTCTCATCATATTGGCAACAAAAAAATGCGTCCTCCCTGAAACTTTCGTCTTTATAGAGGTACATGGTTTCGAGAGAGACATTGTACTATACGCCACTCGCAGGTCAGAGACAAATAAGCAAACGTAACGAAGTTTGATTCCAGTGAGTGAGAGGGTGGGGGTTGGGGAAGGCACGAAGTAAGAGAAATGCATAGCTATAATTGCGAGCCACAATGTGCTCGTGAGTCACATTTTCGACACGGCTGACTTAAAGTAACGCTGAACAAATACAGGGACATCATTTTATTTTTACTTGCATTTTTATTGTACCTGCATTTCTGAATGTACTTCACTCTCACCCCTTCACTACTGTCCTTGCTCCCGTCAGACACACAAACTTACGGCCGCTGTTGCATTCGAAGTCTTCAAGCAGTGAAGTAAACACTGCAGTGTATAGTGCGTTTCATAAATATGATTGCGTTTTCTATAGAAGAAAAACCTATATTAATAATATCGTACTAAAAAATTTTATTCAAGAAACGATAAATTCAATTTCATAGAATGTGCTTCAAAATGTTTTTAATAATATGCGTGCTGAATTGAAGCCTGCATTATAATGAACGGCAACCATTTTCAGCAACTTGTTTAAAAATTCAGATTAGCTTTTTTTGAATTGAGGTGGCTAGAAGCAAAGGAATGCTAGTGACATTTGTAATAACATGAGTTAAGTGCATCCAGTGTAAGCAAAAGTACCTAAAATTTTAGTGGCAAAGGGATATTTTAATCGCATCACACATTAAAATTTAAATAAAAAATTTCACCGATTTAACAAAGCTTAAATATTTAAATCCCATTTTCTCAAAAGTAACTTAAGTGCCCTTACAGCCCTTTACTTATGACCCTCCAATTTAAATGCACTCTCTATATTGTATGTTAACACCAATAATTAATATGCTAAATAAAGTAGACATTACATAACGAACATAGCCGCCTGAAAAGTTGAGTTTTTGAAAAAAAAAATGTTACTCCTCTACTGTATTTTGATAAATTCCGTAAAAGTGATGATCAAACTGAAAATCGTAATATCGTATTTCCCTACAACATAAATGGATACACTACTTTTCTCTCCTCCTATACCTAGTAAAATGATTTGTTTACATATTGCACTAGTAACATCAAACTCTTGTAATGGAAGGGGGCAACAGTGTCTCCGAGTATAGCCAGGTTAATGTTAAAAATGTTGGTAAAAATAAAGTGATGTCCCTGTACAAAGAAAAGTCAAGTTCTAGATATATGCCCAAAGAAGGGAGATAAGTTTCTCCTTATCTCGACGGGAAAAAAAGAAGAAAATACTCGATTTGAACCCGCGCCGACTACCTTCTGAACTACAGAGGAGGACTGTTAGTACGTTAGGCTATGTTATGGGTAAGTACAGTTGCTGAAAGTGAAGCACTTCAGGGAAAGCAAGCCAGAAACACAGCCTTCGTGCAACGAAATAGTAAGTAACTAGTTTTGAGTTACAATCTAAGATTCTTGTCTGAACTGAGACAGAACTATTTAATAACCATATTGAGGAAACACGCCCGAGGATTTCGAAGTATCAGTCCATATTTGATAATTGTTCTTACTGACAATATACAAAAGGAGGTGTGTACTCTAACATTTTTATCATAAATGTGAAAGTCCGGGCGAGTTACGAAACCATCAATCAAAATGAAGCCGGGCAAGGCCGGTTCGTTGTCGTCGGAGCGGAGGGGTGGGGGTATCTGGAGTTAGTTTATATCATAGTTCAAGGGTAGGGAGGCGCCGTGAGATATGCCCATTTTGGTGTGACGCGAAGCTGTGATGATGGTAGACAGGGGCAACAGCTGCCGTTCGGGTCCCGCGCGTTGGTTGGTCCACAGAGAAGCTTGCCAACCCACAAAGATACAGAGACAAGATTCCCTGCCCACTTAATGACGGCAAGAAGAGCGTGACTGCATAGTTAATGCAACAGTAACACATATACATAGCCGTAGTCTCTACCCCCCCCCACCCCTTCTTCCTGCGACCAAGCACAACGCTGGATGGTATTGTGAGAGAGGACGCTATCCTTTGCTACAGACATTTCAAACATCTTGACGACTCATAAAGTCTTCTTACAGGAGTAAGAAAACGCAACATGGAATTAGAATTTTAAATTGCAAATTTCCAAGAATTATTTTATACCTACACAGAGTTTAATGACTTTGTGATAAGAGAAAATAACAATTTCTGGTATTAATGATTTTAATTTATTTAATAATAGTAATAATAATAATAATAATAATAATAATAATAATAATAATAATAATAATAATGATTTATTTTAACTGGCAGAGTTAAGGCCATTCGGCCTTCTCTTCCATTCAACCAGTATTATAGAAAATTGCTACAATGCTATGAATATAACATAATTAATACAATACAATTCAAAGCAATACAACACTACAATACAAGACAATATAATACATAATTAATATAATATAATGACAATTATTTTCATCTTCACAACACCAATAAAATAATTATGTAATAATAATAATAATAATAATAATAATAATAATAATAATAATAATAATAGTAATAGTAATGATAGTCATACCTAAATTAAATTAAAATATTAAACTCGATCACAATTATAACTTCAATTTGACTGCGCCCGTAAGAAATCGTTTAGCCTTTTCTTGAAAATGATTATTGTCTGGCAGCCCCTAATCTTCTGAGGTAGAGAATTCCATTCACGGGGGACTGAGACAGTAAAAGAGGATGAATAATGGGATGTCCTATGGGCAGGAATTGCTAGAATTTGGCTCTCCTGTGACCTGGTGTTTAGATTGTGATTGGAGGATAAGTAGTTAAACCGGGAACGAAGATAATTTGGAGTAGAAGTTTGGAGAACTCGAAACAGAAGAGACAGCGAATGAAGTGTTCTACGGTTACTAAGTTGCAGCCAGGATAAAGATTTGAACGAGGGTGTAATGTGGTCAAATTTGTGAGAATTGCTGATGAATCTGACACACATATTGTGCACATGCTGCAGCTTACGTGTAGAGTGTTAGTTGGGAGACCGGAGGGAAAAAGATCTTTGGGAAGGTCGAGACGTAGATGGAAGGATAGTATAAAAATGGATTTTAGAGATTTGGGATGTGATGGTAGGGACTGGATTAATCTTTCTCAGGGTAGGGACCGAAGGCTGGCTTGTTTGAGGCCGGGTTCTTTAAAAACCATTCGTAAGTAGGTAAGTAGGTCTACAACACCATAAGGCCTGTTAAGATCTTGAGTTTTTTTATCTTTTGAAGAGGCGTTCGAGATATCTCTTTGCGGCGTCTGTGGTAAGGTAAATCTACATGATTAAGGATCGTTTACTAAAAAGGAAAAATGTGTATCCAATTTTTTTTAAATTCCCATATGCTGTTGTCGGATGTGGTCAAATCGGGACTTCGTGGAGGCCACGGTAATTGTGGTGATGATGGTTGGAGATCCACGACCAATCCACTTCCTGAGAAGTTATCATTTAGAAGTTCACGAACAAGAAATGCGAAATGGGTCGTCGTACCATCCTGTTTCAACCACACTTAATTCGCTTTCGGTTAGTTGGAGTATTAACCAATCTCAAAGCATCTCCAGATTAGGTTCTTGCATTAACAAGTCCTTCAAAAACATATGGCCCAACCACAATTTGCAGCAACACTTGTCCACAACATAACATGTGGATTTTTCTTTGCCCCTCCCCTAAAAAAAAACGATATTCCGATCATCATCAGAAAAGAAGACATGTCATAGAGATAATGGTGGAAATTCCTGTAATAGAGTACATGCTTCGCTACGTTTGTTTTTATCACTATCACTAAATTCAATGATGAAACAAGGTGGAAAAGGTCTCACCTGTAAGTCTTTCCTCATGTGACAACTTACTGTTGTTACTAAAATACTCTTATTTGTCACTAGGTGATATTCCAAGTTATAATTTACATAAATAAGTTATATAAACATGAAATATTATGATAAAATCTATAGTTATGGTGACTTATGGCGCACTCTATATATAATGCTCAGAAGTTTAAAAATACATAGCATCGCAAAAGCTAGATATACTTAGAAATATGTTGACATGTTTTGTAGATGAAAGAGAGATGGAACGGAGAAAAATTCTCTCCGGCGCCGGGATTTGAACCCGGGTCTTCAGCTCTACGTGCTGATGCTTTATCCACTAAGCCACGCCGGATACAATCCCGACGCCGTTTAGAATCGTCTCAGATTAAGCTCCATCTTAGAGGGAACCCAAGAGATGGAGCTTAATCTGAGACGATTCTAAACGGCGTCGGGATTGTATCCGGCGTGGCTTAGTGGATAAAGCATCAGCACGTAGAGCTGAAGACCCGGGTTCAAATCCCGGCGCCGGAGAGAATTTTTCTCCGTTCCATCTCTCTTTCATCATGTGATGACGCAGAATATCTGCATGGAAATGTCATATGTACTTCGGTACATCAAAATATATATATATGATATGCGTAATAAATCACTTTGTGATTTAAAGACGGCGCCCATACCGTCGGATCCCGGCCAATCAGTCACTCATCTGAGTGCACCTCAACACATGTATGGACTTCGGTCCTGCGTTCATAGATGTCTTTGACGTAGTGCAGAGGGCGGCCACTAGAGGGAACCCAAGAGATGGAGCTTAATCTGAGACGATTCGAAACAGCGTCGGGATTGTATCCGGCGTGGCTTAGTGGATAAAGCATCAGCACGTAGAGCTGAAGACCCGGGTTCAAATCCCGGCGCCGGAGAGAATTTTTCTCCGTTCCATCTCTCTTTCATCATGTGATGACGCAGAATATCTGCATGGAAATGTCATATGTACTTCGGTACATCAAAATATATATATGTTTTGTAGAGTTTTAGAGTTTGAATAAAACAAAATGGATAACATTAAAAAAAGTTAAAACACGATATGTAAATCAGGTACGGATATTGAACCAAGAGACTTAAACATCAGCAATGCGATAATGAAATACATGTAAATGCAGTCACGCAATGATATGATCGTAATCAGAACATAAAATGTTATTTATATACATGCACATTTTTATTTTCAAAATTATCATTTCGAAGGTTTTTTTTTATCTCATGACAATGAACAACCATCATGTTAATTTGGAAATGCATTACTCTATTTTGTTTCTGTCGAACTGGTTTGTCACTGTGGGATATTTCAAAACAATAGCTTCAGTTTGTTCTGAGGATGATGTAGACTCATCTAACGTTTGAAAAATTTAGTATCCATATAAAAAAATTGTCACGAAGATAGCGTAGCCCAATATTTTATTTATACCTTTCGTAGTAATCCAGCTTCTTTATCATGTTATTGCAATTAATACGTTATTTCACCCCACAAAATATAGGCCTAATTAAAAAATTTAAAAATCAGTGTGCACTCAAACAAGAAGATAGAAGTCAGTTTTCTGCACTACACAGAAAATGGATTCTTTACAAAATTAAGACTTTTCACTACTTCCACATATTTAGTGTTTAAGTAGATATGTACATTTTAATGAATTTTTCAGAAATGTACGAGGAATTAAAACATTTGACTTCTTTCATAAAATTACTGTTTAAATAGATATGTATGATTTAATTAATTTTTCACAATTAGTGTACGTAAAATTAAGACATCTGACGTCTTTCATAAATTTAGTTTTTAAATAGATATGTATGATTTAATCAATTTTACACAAATGTATGTAAAATTAAGACATTTGACTTCTTTCATAAATTTAGTGTTTGAATAGATAAACGTATGATTTAATTGATGTTTCACAAATGTAGTAAAATTAAGACATATGAGTTCTTTCATAAATTTAGTCTTTAAATAGATATGTATGATTTAATTATTTTTTCAGAAATGTACGTAAGAAATTTTACTTCTATCATAAATTTAGTGTTTAAATAGATATGTATGATTTAATTAATTTTTCACAATTAGTGTACGTAAAATTAATACATCTGACGTCTTTCATAAATTTAGTTTTTAAATAGATATGTATGATTTAATCAATTTTACACAAATGTATGTAAAATTAAGACATTTGACTTCTTTCATAAATTTAGTGTTTGAATAGATAAACGTATGATTTAATTGATGTTTCACAAATATAGGTAAAGCTAAGACATTTGAGTTCTTTCATAAATTTAGTTTTTAAATAGATATGTATGATTTAATTAATTTTTCATGTACGTAAAATTAAGACATTTGATTTCTTTCATAAATTTATTTAGTGTTTAAATAAATATATATGACTAATTGATTTTTCATAAATTAAGACGTGTGAGTTCTTTCATAAATTTAGTCTTTGAATAGATATGTATGATTTAATTGATTTTTCACAAATGTACGTAAAATTTAGATATTTGACTTCTTTCATAAATTTATTTAGTGTTTAAATACACATTGAAAGACACTCTTTCAGCTTTCCCAATGACGGGACTGCCTCATTGGACAAAGCATAATGAACATATTGAGTGAAAACAAAAACAGACCACAAAAGAGAAATGTGGGGAACGAACAAAAGGGAAAATTAAGTACAGGAAAGATAATAGCATGTATATAACAGGCCTAAACATAGCAAACAAACAGTATCTAACTAATTGATTTTTCATAAATTAAGACATTTGAGTTCTTTCATAAATTTAGCGTTTAAACAGATATGTATAACCAGTGCCAGTGTTTTTGGTGCGTGTCCTTGAGTAAAAAGCCAGTCAGTGAGCACTTGTTGCCAGTGCAGATGAGAACCGCACCACCCAACACATCACGTGAGCAATCTACCCACTGCGTCATTGGCAAGACACTCGCACTTCGCGTTTCTGGGGTGTGTCCTTGAGTACACTGTCCAGTCAGTGGCATCTGTTGCTACTTCGGCTGAGAGTGGTACCATCTCCTAAACAGATGTGACGTCAGCAATCTGCCAAACACAGTTGTCAGCTTTCTCGCCCACATTTAGTGGCAAAGATAAGATACTCGCTCTCAACGTTCCCGTTACTTATTTCACATGCCAGAAACGGTAGCACTGGCTGTATGCCTTTAATTGATTTTTCACAAATGTAGGTAAAATTAAGACATTTGACTTCTTTAATAAATTTGCTGTTTAAATAGATCTGTAATGTATACATGTTTAAAAGTTCTCCATTATTCCTTAGACATGTTTCGTAAAGCTCCTGAAGGTTACTGAACATTCTTTTGTCACCGTTGTTGTAGAGTGAAGGACGTGTCTGATGTTTTGTTTCAGCTCAATGATGTGTGTGGGAATCGGATCTCTGTATACACTCTCTTTCAGGATACCCCACAGATATGCATCAGGAGGGGAGTAAGGTCAGGGGAATTTGCAGAAAAGGGATATTCCTGACGGTGGATCTCTATGAAACTCCTCTTCATAAAGTTCACATACCGCTTTCACACTAGGTCCGCCACCTGGATCATCTGCGTATGAATGAAAATAACGCTCTACGAGGGATTCTACTAAGAAAAAAAAATCAGTAATTTTTTTTTTTCCGATTTGAATCACAGACCATAAAAGACTCTTATTTTATTTTTAGCTTCATGTTGGAGTGCCTCGTAGAATTTTTTGTTGTCTGCAGAAATTTTATTTCATAACTAAAGTTTTTTATTCAAATCTCTAAAACTCATAACTAATTTAAACATAATTCCATAACATGCATTTAAAATAAAGTTGTAATAAAAAGGAACTAAATAAATTATTTTATTAGTATACGCTACACCTCAAGGCTTGTGTGCTATGGGTAAAACAAATACAACAACAGTGGAATAAGAGCGGAGTGGCCTTCCACGAGAGCAGGGACTTCCACGGAGGATGAATTGTGAATAGGGAAAATTACATAATAAGAAACTTCTTGATTTGTGTCTTCCACCTGGGGCTGCGAGGGTTATTAAATCAAAAAGGCTGCGATGAGCTGGAACTTTGAGTCGCGTGGAGGGAAGAAGTTTACGCCGCGGAACGGGTAATCCCCGCAGGAGAACAGAGGGAGAAAACATTTCAATGTGTTTCACGGAAATCTCTTCACGATCGCACGGGATGAAATCCCTATAATTTTCTGATCGAATGCTGTTCCAAGATGTACTTTATGGGAACTGCTCTGCCTACATATTGTTTGTTTGTCACGGAAATGTTACAACATACTGAGTTTTTAAAGAAAATTTATTACAAAATAAATTACTCCAATGCTAGGAAAATCTGTCGTAGCCTCCACTTCACACCCAGTTTTCAGACGTAATAATTAGCATTACAAAACTGGCTAAAACTTCAATCATCCCAGTTCGATTACCGCTGAAGAACTAGAGCATAATTTTCTAATTTTAAGAATTGAATACTTACTTATTTACTTACTTACTTAGAAATGGCTTTTTTGAGAATCCGAAGGTTCATTGCCGCCCTCACATAAGCCCGCCATCGGACCCTATCTTGCGCAAGATTAATCCAGTCGCTACTATCATACCCCACCTCTCTTAAATCCATTTTAATATTATCCTCCCATCTGCGTCTTGGCCTCTCCAAAAGTTTTTTTCCTTCAGCCTTCTAACTAACACTCTATATGCATTTCTGGATTCTCCCATACGTGCTACATACCCTGGCCATCTCAAACGTCTGGTTTTAATGTTTCTAATTATGTCAGGTGAAGAATACAATGCGTGCAGTTCTGCATTGTGTAACTCTCTCAATTCTCCTGTAACTTCAACCCTCTTAGCCCCAAATATTTTCCTAAGAACCTTGTTCTCAAACACCCTTAACCTCTGTTCCTCTCTCGAAGTGAGAGTCCAAGTTTCACAACCATACAGAACAACCGGTAATATAACTGTTTTATAAATTCTAACTTTCATGTTTTTTAAAGCAGACTGGATTGACAATAGCTTCTCAACCGAATATAACAGGTATTTCCCATATTTATTCTGCGTTTAATTTCCCCCCCCCCCCGAGTATCATTTATATTTGTTACTGTTGATTTTTCCAGCTCTTCAAAGAATACATTTTCAATTCTTTAATGTTCAATTCGTACTATGTTCTGGTCACGAGACATAATCATATGTTACTTTGTCTTTTCGGGATTTACTTCCAAACGTATCTCTTTACTTCATTCAAGTAAAATTTCCGTGTTTTCCCTAGTCGTTTGTGAATTTTCTCCTAACATGTTCACATATAGCCTAAACAAGCAGCTGATGTAACCCGTTCAATTCCAAACCCTCTCTGTTATACTTAATCTACACTATCACTTTGCCCAATACGGATGTTACACACATTTTGTCACGGATGTTACAGATGAGTTAATGTCCTTTATTTTTACAATGTCAAAACAACTGTGACATTTCTAAGTCGAAATATTCACTTGAAAATTGTTATTAACCCAAACTACTGAAAATAAATGTCAGAAGGAATATAGTACTCAATAAAAAAAGTTTCTTGATCCTGGAGCTCTGAAATTAAAAGTGCAGAATCTCAAAATATTTTTCAACAATAGCTCCTTGAAAAACATACCTCAACAGCTTATATCTTTATGAGTAAGTGCTGCAAACTTTAGGGAAAAAAGAACGGTACCTATTACTCAGCCAAGAACACTTAGATTCAATGCTCAAAAACTTCTAAAATATTTTTGAAAATAAAACATTAGAATATTTAAATTTAGAGCCTTACCTATTCCTTATACTAATAACAAACAAGTATTTCTGAAAAATACTTTTCATTGGAATTCTCAGTTTTCCCGGAATGGCTGATACGTAATTGAAACGATGTTTGTTCTCTAGAAGTAGGTCTATTTCACAGATAAATAAAATAATTTAAATTCATTTCGTAATAAAATGGAGGGTGTTGAAGTATTTTCAAAGTAAAACATTAGAAATTTAGTTTACAAAGGCTTTCGTTTATTCGTTTTTGTTCTGCTTTTAGAGGCGAAGGCACCGTTTCGTTGGCCATTGTGTCCACTGGCCACAATATTCACATAGCCTATTACTGTTGAAACTTCCTGCTCCATTAACATCTTCATTGCGATTGACAGCTTGTATATTTTTCTTTTTCTAAGCTCTCAAAATATTTGGAAAATAAAGTACTATTTTGCATACATTTTTTATTTCCTCACTTCATGATTGCTTAAATATATATTCTCCCTGTAACATAGTCCTAGTAAATTAATTAATTTTCATCATTTTACTAGCTATCTCAAATATTAAATTAATCATAATTAATTGAATTAAATTAGCTCATAAATTAAGTTACTACTTTACCTTATAGATTTATCTAAATTTAAATAAATGTGTAGTGAAGATTATTGCTGGAGTACCTTTTAAGTGTAGTGAAAATATTTGTAATTTAAATTTATGTATTGTATTGATTAAGGCTGGTTGAGTGGAAGAGAAGGCCTTATGGCCTTAACTCTGCCAGCGAAAATAAAACATTATTATTATTATTATTATTATTATTATTATTATTATTATTATTATTATTATTATTATTATTATATCTCTGTAAGAACATTCAATATAATTTATATATATATTTTTTTCATTTATTTAATACTATACACTTGAGCTACATTAGGCATTGCAGCCCGAAAGAGCAGAAGCTCGTGCTCGGGCGCAGTTCAGATCAGTTATACAAAATATATCACAAAATTAAGAGAGTTCATTGAGCACAATAACATTAATAAGTAGTAAAATACATAAAGCATGTAATAATAGGGTCTATATACAAATAGAAAATACAAAAGTACATAAATATTAGAGAATCAATTTTAACTCAATTAGCTTAAACAATTAAATAATTAATCTGATTTGTTTCTTAAATCTATGTGTGTTAAGTGTACTTAGCTCAGAGTAAGCTCTAATTAATGCATTATATATTTTGGGTCCAAAATTTCTGCTGTGTTTTAATCCATCAGTTGTGTGGCATTTGGGAGTATTTAGAAAGAAACTGTAGTTTTGTCTCGTATGGGATTCATGAGGGTCAAATTTAAATTTATTGTGGTTTATATGGAAGTAAATCAGCAATGTTTGTTTATAAATTTTTTCTAGATTTGATGCACCAGATTCCTGAAAAATTAATTTTGTTGGGTAATTAAAAGGTTTATATAGACGAATTTTGATAATTCTTTTTTTGAGCAAATTTAAAGGATGAAGAGTCGATTTTGCCATTCCTCCACAACCTAAAATACCATACTGAACTATTGATTGAAAGAGAGCTAAGTACACAGTACGCAGAACATAAACAGGTAAATAAGAGCGTAGAATGGAAAATTTGTGGATTGTTTTATGCAATCTGTTACACACGAAGGAGATATGCTTGTCCCATTTTAAGTGTTGGTCAATAATAATGCCTAAATATTTAACTTGTGAGTATATACTTAAAGCGTTACATGAGCAATTATATTTTCATTATTTTATTACAATGACATTATTTTTCCCCTTCCATCTTTACAATTATACGTGGCTATACACACGTCAAAATGAAAGGATTTAGACCTACTGGATTACTACGGAATCACGAGCATTTGAAACTGCTTTCAATCACGGAACAGAAATTATAAGGCGTAAGTTATCGGTAACAAATATAATTAGGCCTTACACTTCATTCATTCGCCTCCCCCACCCCCGCACAGCCATCGGCGTAGCTCTGTCGGCTAAGGCGCTTGCCTGCCGATCTAAAGTTACGCTCTGTCGCGGGTTCGATTCCCACTTGAGCTGATCATTTAGTTGGGATTTTTCCGAGATTTTCCCCAAACGAAAGCCGAATGTCAGGTAATCTAAGGCTATCCTCGGCCTCGTCTCGCCAAATACCATCCGCCATCACCAATCCCACCGACACTAAATAACCTATTACAGTAGAACCCCGATTATGCGTTACCCTATTAACCGATCGGCAGATTATCCGACTTTTTCTCGCCCTATTTTTCTATAAACCCTTACCATTACACGATATGTAATAGGAATGCTTCCGCACACTTCCGGCAACAGGAGCAGTTACTTGTGGGAAGGGATGCTTTTCCGAACTTGTAAATTAAGGCTGATTCACAATAAACAGGAAACGAGAATCGGAAAGAAAACGAAAACGGTAAAATTGTTAAAATGTATACATTTAAATGTGAGCATTCAAAATTAACGAAAAGCTTGCCGGAGCCCAGGATCGGGAACGGAGAGTTGGCCAAGTTTCAACTTTGGCGTTCACGTTTCCGATCACAGCCCACTAGATTCATTCTATTGCCATGTATTTTGTCGTCGTATATTTTGTAGCAAGAAGACCGTGACATAACCTATGCATTATTTTGTTCTGTGCTGTGCATCATGGAGCAAGTTTTATTTGATGAGATTCTAATATTGAAATCCTCACATTTACGATAAGCGGCGTGCCTCGTATAAAGATGAGAAAATGAAGGAGAATACGTGGCTTTGAACACCGATCGGAAGCGAATCATATTTTATTACTGTATTGGTTGTATTACACACTACATATTCACGCTTCAATTCAATAACTACTGTTGCGTTCATTTTGTTCTATTACAAATGTTTCTTCTCTAATTATTTTACGTTATGGTAGACTTAAAATAGGTTGTGATAATAAAGATGTATGGGCATATTTATAGTACCGTACCTAATGAAATGTTTCAGTTGAAATTTCGAAGTTGGTTAACCTGTGTTTATGTTGGCTGCCTTGTACTCATGAGAGAACGCCATTTGTTAATTATACACAAATAACATCAGAATGCGTAATATCGACTTTACATATCGTTATTGACATACATATCGATATGCATAGTCATCTACGTTCTCGGTTTATTGTGAATCAAAAATTTTCATATTCACGTCCTCTGCTTCTCGTTTTCATTCTGGTTTTCGTTCCCGGTTTATTGTGAACCAGCCTTAAGTCACTATCTGCTTTCAAAGAAATGACCTCAGTAACTTTCACACAATTGTATGTATTTACATAGACTTCTTCAACGGTAACTTAGGAACCGAGATTCTCGTGTTAATTTTTTATTATCTAAATCCTTAACCAAGCTGAAACTTATACTGCAGAATAAATAAGAAAAATTAAAACTTTTCTTCAGAGTTTAGCTTTCCGTAGTGAAATATGACGTTTATTTCTCACGGATATTTTTATTTACCTGGTGGGTGTAATCTATCGAAGCTCTTGAAAAACGCACATTGCACGCTTTTTACCAATTAAAACCCACATAACCTAAAGTCATGATCAGACTCTCTTAAAAGCGCACTTGTACAGACTTAGAACTGTCTATTGCTTACGTATGTACAAATGTAGAGTGAAGTTAGCAATAGGTGTGGTTAAAAATTGGTAAGCGCTCTTGTGAAAGAGCTAGTTAAAATTAGTTTATATTGCTTTCTTAGCTGCAACTTTTTGGTAAGTTAAGTAAACTGACCTTCTTTAAAAATTGCAATCTGGCAATCTCTCTCCTATTATACAGGGACATCACTTTATTTTTACCCACATTTTTAACATTAACCTGGCTATACTCGGAAACACTGTTGCCCCCTTCCATTACAGGAGTTTGATGTTGCTAGTGCAATATGTAAACAAGTCATTTTACTGGGTATAGGAGGAGAGAAAAGTAGTGTATCCATTTATGTTGCAGGGAAATACGATATTACGATTTTCAGTTTGATCATCACTTTTACGGAATTTATCAAAATACAGTAGAGTAGTAACATTTTTTTTTTTTCAAAAACTCAACTTTTCAGGCGGCTATGTTCGTTATGTAATGTCTACTTTATTTAGCATATTAATTATTGATGTTCATATACAATATAGAGAGTGAATTTAAATTGAGGGGGTCATAAGTAAAGGGCTGTAAGTGCACTTAAGTTACTTTTGAGAAAATGGGGTTTAAATATTTAAGCTTTCGTAAAATCGGTGAAAATTTTATTTAAATTTTAATGTGTGATGCGATTAAAATATCCCTTTGCCACTAAAATTCTAGATACTTTTGCTTACACTAGATGCACTTAACTCATGTTATTACAAATGTCACTAGCATTCCTTTGCTTCTAGCCACCTCAATTCAAAAAAAGCTAATCTGAATTTTTAAACAAATTGCTGAAAATGGTTGCCGTTCATTACAATGCAGGCTTCAATTCAGTACGCATATTATTAAAAACATTTTGAAGCATATTCTCTGAAATTGAATTTATCGTTTCTTGAATATAATTTTTTTAGTACGATATTATTAATATAGATTCTTTCTTCTATAGAAAACGCAATCATATTTATGAAACACACTATACACTGCAGTATTTACTTCACTGCTTGAAGACTTCGAATGCAACAGCGGCCGTAAGTTTGTGTGTCTGACAGGAGCAAGGACATTAGTGAAGGGATGGGAGTGAAGTACATTCAGAAATGCAGGTACAATAAAAATGCAAGTAAAAATAAAATGGTGACCCTGTACTTTTCCTCACTATTTCTAATATTGGCATGTGCTTTCTTCAGCTTTGTTTTGCTGTGTATTTTGCTGGCATCTCGAATTTTCAAAAACGTCTCTGCTTGAGCTTTTATGAAGATATCTACGGTTAAGTGAATTGAAGGATGGACTCATAAAAAATCTCTCAAATGTTTATGAAAAGACTCTGCTTCTTTGGTTATGCGTGGAATATCAGAAGTAGGAAAAGTAGGAGGAGGAAAGGTAACGTCTTCGGCCACGTAAGTTTCTAGAATATAGTCACAGAAACTGCTAACTCTGTCCATTTATGACTCGACACTAAGGTCTACAAAATTTTCTTATGATGAAAGAGTGATGGAACGGAGAAAAATTCTCTTCGGCGCCGGGATTTGAACCCGGGTTTTCAGCTGTACGTGCTGATGCTTTATCCACTAAGCCACGCCGGATACAACCCCGACGCCGGTTAGAATCGTCTCATATTAAGCTCCATCTCTTGGGTTCCCTCTAGTGGCCGCCCTCTGCACTACGTCATAGATGTCTATGAATATATATGATATGCGTAATAAATCACTTTGTGATTTAAGACGGCGCCTATACCGTCGGGTCCCGGCCAACCAGTCACTCATTCGAGTGCACCTCAACACATGTATGGACTTCGGTCCTGCGTTCATAGACATCTATGACGTAGTGCAGAGGGCGGCCACTAGAGGGAACCCAAGAGATGGAGCTTAATATGAGACGATTCTAACCGGCGTCGGGGTTGTATCCGGCGTGGCTTAGTGGATAAAGCATCAGCACGTAGAGCTGAAAACCCGGGTTCAAATCCCGGCGCCGGAGAGAATTTTTCTCCGTTCCATCACTCTTTCATATGATGACGCAGAATATCTGTATGGAAATATCATATGTACTTCGGTACATCAAAATATATAAAATATATAAAGTTTTCTTAAATTTTCATCGGAAAAGTTTGATCGAGCTTTCAAAACTATCTAAAACTCTCGAAATATAGTCCTTGTGCTCTTTCGATGCGTACTCGTAATCCATAAGCGAAGAGTTATGATAGAAGTTCAGAGTGATATTTTGCGATTTAAATTTCCTCTTTTTTTAGTTCATTATGTTAAATTTATTCTATAAAAAGATAAAAGTACTTGAAGGCAAATTTTATATATGCTAAACGAATACGGCGTCCACACGTTCCACACACTTTTCTCGTTTAAAAATTGAGGAATCATGAATCACCCTAGGTGATCGGTGAAGACACCGGGTATTTAATTTGTTGCCATATGCGGGATATCCTGGATGTTTATTGTTACAAATAAGTCACGTTCGTTTGAAGTGAAGGTACACATCACGGACTGAAACACAGCTCAGCGGGCCGATGTGTGTAGCGTGCGAGGAGCCCGTATTGCACCGCAGACTACCCGCCGGCAGCCGCGGATACAGACAGTGTCACTCCAGACACGCGGCTTGCTTGATATTAATGTCCTGTTTGGCCGATAATGGGGTTGCTGCCTGAAGAGTTCCAGGGAAGACAATAACCAGAGTCTGGATGTCATCCACTGTTTTCCGGGCGAAACTAATTGCAATACAAGCATGTGTTCGTGAGAACCCGACGAAAGCCTGCATGGTTCAAAACAAATGAATCTGCGAGATGATACACAAAGTAAAGCGACATATATGAAGTTTTTCCAAAGATACTTTTGAGTTTAAAAACTGTGTTTAAATATAAATCTAATTATCTATTATGGTACAGCAGTTTTATCCTTCTGATTATAATAATGACAATAATACTTACTTACGTACAAATAGCTTTTAAGGAACCCGAAGGTTCATTGCCGCCCTCACATAAGCCCGCCAGCGGTCCCTATCCTGTGCAAGATTAATCCAGTCTCTATCATCATACCCCACCTCCCTCAAATCCATTTTAATATTATCCTCCCATCTACGTCTCGGCCTCCCTAAAGGTCTTTTTCCCTCCGGTCTCCCAATTAACACTCTATATGCATTTCTGGATTCGCCCATACGTGCTACATGCCCTGGATTTAATGTTCCTAATTATGTCAGGTGAAGAATACAATGCCTGCAGTTCTGTGTTGTGTAACTTTCTCCATTCTTCTGTAACTTCATCCCGCTTAGCCCCAAATATTTTCCTAAGCACCTTATTCTCAAACACCCTGAATCTATGTTCCTCTCTCAGAATGAGAGTCCAAGTTTCACAACCATACAGAACAACCGGTAATATAACTGTTTTATAAATTCTAACTTTCAAAATTTTCGACAGCAGACTGGATGATAAGACCTTCTCAAGCGAATAATAACACCCATTTCCCATATTTATTCTGTGTTTAATTTCCTCCCGAGTGTCATTTATATTTGTTACTGTTGCTCCAAGATATTTGAATTTTTCCACCTCTTCGAAGGATAAATCTCCAATTTGTATATTTCCATTTCGTACAATATTCTGGTCACGAGACATAATCATATACTTTGTCTTTTCGGGATTTACTTCCAAACCGATCGCTCTACTTGCTTCAAGTAAAATTTCCGTGTTTTCCCTAATCGTTTGTGTATTTTCTCCTAACATATTCACGTCATCCGCATAGACAAGAAGCTGATGTAACCCGTTCAATTCCAAACCCTGCCTGTTATCCTGAACTTTCCTAATGGCAATAATAATAACAAAAATTATTATTATTATTATTATTATTATTATTATTATTATTATTATTATTATTATTATTCTTACTATCGATTAATTAAAATGTTTCTCAGTGAAACGTACAGCAGAGTCCGTATAGGTCAGTTTCTGTGAGATGCGTTTCCAATTCACTGCTGGCTAAAGCAAGGAGATACACTATCACCTTTACTTTTTAACTTTGCTCTAGAGCAGTGGCCGGCAGATGCTGCAGTTATGACGTAAGAGCCAGTCAGGCCTCAAGAGCTTGGAAGAGCGAGCAGTTGAGTCGTATTACTGTTAACACGCACCAGCGCAGTGGCATCAGTGCAGCAATGATACGACAGTTCTTGGAGATATATTGATGGAATCACATTCCTGTATTTTGCTAGGGAATAACTACTCTGCGGTCATGATGGCAACATTCTTGTCAAATTCCCCGTTATTAAAAGAACGCATGTTCTTTGCAATGGCTAGTGAAATCCTATATCTTAAGCCTTAAGCTTACCATTGATTCACTGACAATGTGTTCCCTGGCTTCACTTAACAATTTATCTTTCAATTGCCGATCTTCTCCCCCATATTTGTCATAATCATTTGTTGATCTAAATGAGGGGTTGGAAAGCAATGGTGGATCATTAATGTTTAGGTGAGGGGTTTGGACTTTTTCCATTGCTGGTTGTCACAATCAAAAATTAAGACACAACGTTTCGAAGGGTGGTTCTCCCTTCGTCTTCAGGTGGAAGGAAGGAGAGAAGAAAAAAACCTATTGTTGGGATCGTTACGTACAGCTATTCAGTCATACAGAATAGCTGTACGTAACGATCCCAACAATAGGGTTTTTTTCTCTTCTCTTCTTCAGTCATACAGAATAGCTGTACGTAACGATCCCAACAATAGGGTTTTTTTCTCTTCTCTTCTTCAGTCATACAGAATAGCTGTACGTGACGATCCCAACAATAGGGTTTTTTCTCTTCTCTTCTTCAGTCATACAGAATAGCTGTACGTAACGATCCCAACAATAGGGTTTTTTTCTCTTCTCTTCTTCAGTCATACAGAATAGCTGTACGTGACGATCCCAACAATAGGGTTTTTTTCTCTTCTCTTCTTCAGTCATACAGAATAGCTGTACGTGACGATCCCAACAATAGGGTTTTTTTCTCTTCTCTTCTTCAGTCATACAGAATAGCTGTACGTAACGATCCCAACAATAGGGTTTTTTTCTCTTCTCTTCTTCAGTCATACAGAATAGCTGTACGTAACGATCCCAACAATAGGGTTTTTTTCTGTTCTCTTCTTCCTTCCACTTGAAGACGAAGGGAGAACCACCCTTCGAAACGTTGTGTCTTAATTAATTGTTTGATTGTGACAACCAGCAATGGAAAAAGTCCAAACCCCTCACCTAAACATTAACAATCATTTGTGTGGCATACAGAATAATGGCGTTGTATATTACATGCTGAAACAACTTTCCACAAATCAAACACTTCGCCATTCCTCCATACTCCATAACACAGTTTGATCTCGACAAAGCATTTAGCTTGGGCACGGTAGTGACACAAAGTTATGGTGTGTTTCAAAAGTTGAAATATACTTTGCATACTACTCACCAAGTTAGGGCCTATACAGTTCAATCTGTATATTGTGTAGGAAAATGTGTGTTAAAACACTTGAACTGTTTTCAAGTTTCCGAGTAGACAAAGTGTTGTAGTACTGCTTAAATTATTTATTTCTATATTTGTATATGTATAGCAGTTTCGGAGCCTCATTTATATAATGCGAGCGCTTCTGCATTATGTATTATGAATTTCATAGTATTATAAGTACTGTGTATTAAATTTTATTACAAAACAAAATATTTTGTTACATTGAATTATCACGGTTGTACAGTTTTGTTTTCGTACAAATGTATCGTAATTGTGCTGTTCCTAACGAATGGGTCGCGCTCTGTCATTGCATAGGCGCCGTACCACCACTGTTCAGTTGAATCTTCTCTCCACGCTGTGCTCAGTATGCAGAGTTTTCCGAGCAAAGAGCATGGCGGCTCCGTGGTATGACGTCACAGAGCACAGAACATGCCGGTCACTGCTCTAGAGTATGCCATTACGAAAGTCCAGGATAACAGAGAGGCCTTTTCCCGCCGACCAGAGATATTAGTGTCATTATAAGTAACAAATATTAATCAGTAATTAATCTGTTATGCAAGAATTTATGTAATTTTGACCTAAATGAAGTTATTGTCCAACAACCCCTTACATCACTCGGAAGCGGGTTCCAATTTCTAGCAACTGAAACAGTTGTATTTTAATAGGTTACAGTATTTTACGACGCTTTGCGAACATCTTAGGTTATTTAGCGTCTGAATGAGATGAAGGAGATAATACAGGTGAAATGAGTCTGGAGTCCAGCACCGATAGTTACCCAACATTTGCTCACATTGGGTTGAGGGAAAACCGCGGAAAAAACCTCAACCAGATAACTTGTCGCAACCGGGAATCGAACCCGGGCCACCTGGTTTCGCGGCCAGACGCGCTAACCGTTACTCCATAGGTGTGGACGAAATTGTATAAGATGAAGAATATAAAGATGTCTTGTGGTGAGGTATAATGAGTAAATTGTTATGATGTGACCTGGTACATAGCTGATGATATGCGGATAAATTTTGAAAACGAGAAGCCAAATAGATTGGGGTAGCGGTGCGCAGAATTTGAAATAAGAGAACAAGAGAATGCAGGGCTCGTCGATCGCTTAGCCTTAGCCAAGACAATGGTAAACATGATAACTGCTAGACCACCGAGAACGATTCTATATGCTGGAAGCTTTAGTTATTGTTGCTCAGTAGTGTATAGCAGTCATGTCAATTGATGCCCATATGAGCAAGCGCGCGCTTTAGAGCTCAGAAGAGCCTGAGCGCTTTACAGCGGAAAGTAGAGAGACAGACGAAAGAGGTAGTATATGCCGCTTGGTCGAGCTATGTTCAGGGATGGCTAGCACTGATTCAATAGATAAAGGAAAGAGAAGTTATTAAAACTGTATCCATTTAATTTTTAGATTTGTCTGAGAAGTATAAGTGCATTATAAGAATGTAAGTTGTAATTGTAATGTTCATTTTTTACAAGTTTGATTTTTTTGTCCAAAAGAAATATTTTATCAACTTCCTTTATAGAATAGTGAAATTTTCAGATATGCGCCTATTTATTTAGTAGCCTTACAGAATATTTTCGTAAATCTAATATACCGTAAATACGTATTACTGAAGGTAGTGTATTGAAAATTTTGAAAATATTCGCATGGAAATTGTTTGTAAGGAAATGAATTAACAAAGGAACTATTGTTACATCATAAGCAAAAGATACGTGCTTATGTGTTGTATAGCTTCAGCACATTTCCAGAAAATAATTTAACATTCTGATGATAGGAAGTTGCTCACCAATATCACCTTAAAAGCATAATGCGATGAGAGTTTTTCTTTTTGGAATATTAGTTACACTCAAAACATATACAGCACCTAGGTAACTTTGTTTTGTACTGTAATATTGTTTTGATTAATTTGTTGATTACTTTTATAAGGCTAAAGATACCATCAATACCAATTCCAACTTATCATGTCATACTCTATCTCTTTTTTGGGATATCACTTTCTTTATGAATGATGTGTTTCATCTATTTAGTACAGTACAGTTGTACTACTATGGAATTTTTGTGAATATTCCTTCTTAACTCTTTATTATGTTATTAACGTTTAAAACACAACTGCAATATTAAGAAATCGGTGTTAGTACTTTTGTTGTACAGACAATATAGATAATATCAAACAGAAAGAAGCCATATGAAATAACGACATAAAATTTCACGTTCCGTTTGAAGTTTGTGCATCACTGTTTTCTTAATCCAACAGGCTGCTTATTCATATACACAACCCTTCCTCTTTCCATACTTAGCGCTTGATGCCCGCGCTCGACGTCAAGGTCAGAAAAAATGCGCTTCCTTTGACATCACTGGTGTATAGCTTACGATCACATTTCTTCAAGTATTAGAGAATACATGAAAATTAAACACATTCACAGAGTTCTAGATTTTCAGTGCTTAAGTAGTAGGCCTACGTTTCTTGCGATAACACGTTTATATAAATCAAACAAAATTCACACACAATAGCAATAGCTTCGATTCTTTCCTCTAACTACGATTCGTCCTATGTTTGGTATCACTGTATCGTGTACACAGAGTACTAGTTAATTGGAAATGTACATTTCTGAGAGCGATATAGGTAGGCTACATGCTATGCATTTTTAGTGTCTCTTTTCAGCTCACAAATTGATTTTTAACTTCGTATCCCTAAATTTTTGTTTCATTTATAGATTGATTACTTCCTGCTATTAGAGAACACTAATATGGAGGCACTGATTGATGGTTTATAAATCAGGGCTCTACGCCTTTCTCGAATTATCTGAATTATGCAATTTACATTTCGTTCAAAACAAACATTTCCAATTTACTTCATTTAGTGGAACGGAAGTTACGTGTAAATTATTTGGTAATTATAATGCTGGAAATCATCATCACATATAGGTTGTTTCAGCAAGTGTTATACAGAAACATCATTTTATTTTTACTAACATTTTTAATATCAACCTGGCTATACCTTTAGAGAAACGTAAACACATATTGCTACCCCCTTCCACAACTGTAGTTCGATGATACTGGCGTAAAACACAAACAAATCACGCTACTAGATATAGGAGGGAAGAAAAGTACTTCATCCATTTACGTAGACTAGGAAATATCGCGATTTTGAGTTTGATAATTTTCATTAGGTTTTTGTTTAATCTTAGGCCTAATACAGTACTGTATTAAGAATAAGTGTTTTACTCACGAACTGAGTTAGCCATGCGAACGTATTCATTATACAGTGTATATTATACTGTCTACAGCACATTAGCGTACAATATAGAGAATGAAGTTAAATTGAAAAATAATCATAATATGGATATTTAAACACATTTTTGAAAATGGCGGCCGTTCATTTCGATAGAGGCTTCAGTTCTTTTGTGTATATTATCGCACTATAGACCATTGCATCTAATTCCAATTGCCAGTTTCGTCCTTCGTACTAGTAACTCATGTTGAAATAATTTTGTACCTAGTCTATAAAAGAGTACCTTACGTACTGTAAATTCAATCTTCACTTCTGCCCGACCCGCACAGATAAAATTACTCAGACATGCTATCCAAGTGGTTATGCCGCATGATCGTAGAAAGGGGGGAAATCACGTGACAGTTAATTGCTTAACGAGGCCCTTTTATTTAACTTATTTTAAATAGTTGTATAATATTACGTAAAGGTCGAATTCCTAGCAGAAATTAATGTTGGCCCTTTTATTTAAGTTATGTTATACAGTTGTATAATATTACGTAAACGTCCAATTCCTAACAGAAATTAATGTTTTCAGAAAAGAGCTAAGACAGCCCAGCTTTTACAGAGGGGCGAACAGAAGCAGGTGGAGGAAATAGGGATGCGACGTAGGCAAACGGACAGTACCTGTGCGAAAATATGATTCAATATTGAAAGCTCTTTCGTCACTAAAAAACGCGATCTTATTTCTGGAACGTACTATACTCACTAACTCAGTGCTGTTTACTATATGCGGTCTTGTTTCTGTGTAGAGGACAGTTGGAACTTCATTAGTAGAAGGGGTGGGAGTGAAGCACATTCAAAAACTCAGGTACAATAAAAATTGAAGTAAAAATAAAATGAAGTCCCTGTACAAACTTCGAAAGTTTATGGCAGGCATGTCAACTGATACCCACAGGCGCAAGCGCGCGCTTTAGACCTCAGGCGGACCTGAGAGCTTTACAGTGGGATGGAAAGAGACAGACGAAAGAGGTAGTATATGCCTCTTGGTCGAGCTATATTCAGGGATGGCCAGCACTTATTTAAAGGATAAAGAGAAGAGAGCTTATTAAAACTATATTCATGTTAAGTTTTAGATTTCTCTGAGAAGTTTAAATGCTCATATTTTAGACAATTATATGTTTGTCCCCTTTGCTGTGGAGACCTTCGGTCCTTGGAGTCATGACGCTAAAGTTTTGGTATCTCAAATCTGCCAAATTTTCCCTCAGTCCATTAAAAGCAAATGATGGGTAACTTTCGACGCTAAAACCGGACCCATTTCGTTGGCATTATCACCTTCATAGCAGTTGACAAAGCGTGGTAAAATAACCCAATTAAAAAAATACAAGTTTATTTCTGTGACTTACACTTTATAATTACGTATTTATGTCGCTTTTTTTTCCTTATACTGTAATTCATATATATTTACAAATACATGTTCTGATATTCTGATAATAAATTATTATTATTACTATTATTATTATTATTATTATTATTATTATTATTATTATTATTATTATTATTATTAAATACTTTTACTCTAAATAACTGTTTACAGACTTAAGAAAATGTAATTTTTCTACATCTATCCAATATAATATTTTTGTTTGCCCTTCAAGCCAAGGTTTCCTCCCCCCCCCCCCCTTGCTCGGCCTGTACTACGTACTACAACGGCTCCTTCGATTGACATAGTACGTATATGAGGGCAGAGGACTACCTTGCCAGTTTTATTTATTTTGTTATTTATTTACTTCTTTACTTGTTTGTTTGTTTGTTTGTTAATTTACTCATTTACATACTTAATTAATTTATTTACTTATTTATTGATTTACTTATTTATTGATTTACTTGTTTACTCATTTATTGATTTACTTATTTACTTAGTTATTAATTTACTTATTTACTTAGTTATTGATTTACTTATTTACTTAGTTATTGATTTACTTATTTACTTAGTTATTAATTTACTTATTGATTTACTTGTTTACTCATTTATTGATTTACTTATTTACTTAGTTATTAATTTACTTATTTACTTAGTTATTCATTTACTTATTTACTTAGTTATTGATTTACTTATTTACTTAGTTATTAATTTACTTATTGATTTACTTGTTTACTCATTTATTGATTTACTTATTTACTTAGTTATTAATTTACTTATTTACTTATTTATTGATTTACTTGTTTAATCATTTATTGATTTACTTATTTACTTAGTTATTAATTTACTTATTTACTTAGTTATTGATTTACTTATTTACTTACTTATTGATTTACTTATTTACTTAGTTATTGATTTACTCATTTATTGATTTACTTATTTACTAATTTACTTGTTTACTCATTTATTGATTTACTTATTTAGTTAGTTATTAATTTACTTATTTACTTAGTTATTAATTAATTAAGTAATTTATTTATTTTTTATTGATTTACTTATTTACTTATTTGTTGATTTACTTATTTACTTAGTTATTGATTTACTTATTTACTTAGTTATTGATTTATTTATTTTCTTAGTTATTGATTTATTTATTTTCTTAGTTATTGATTTAATTATTTACTTAGTTTTTTATTTAATTATTTACTTAGTTATTGATTTACTTATTTACTTATTTATTGATTTATTTATTTAATTATTTATAGATTTACTTATTTACTAGGTTATTGATTTACTTATTTACTTAGTTATTGATTTACTTATTTACTTAGTTACTGATTTACTTATTTACTTAGTTACTGATTTACTTATTTACTTAGTTATTGATTTACTTATTTACTTAGTTATTGATTTACTTATTTACTTAGTTATTGATTTACTTATTTACTTATTTATTCATTTATTTACTTATTTACTTATTTATTGATTTACTTATTTATTATTTATTGATTTACTTATTTATTGATTTACTTATTTACTTGGTTATTGATTTATTTATTTACTTATTTACTTATTTATTGATTTATTTATTTATTTACTTATTTATTGATTTACTTATTTACTTATTTATTGATTTATTTATTTACGTATTTATTTATTTACTTATTCATTGATTTACTTATTTATTTATTTATTTATTTATTTGTTTATTTATTTACTTATTTATTGATTTACTTATTTATTCATTCATTCATTCATTCATTCATTCATTCATTTAAGCTAGCAAAGTGAGTACAAATTAAATTTATCAAAAATGTTTCTAGCCACTACCGTAAGAGCCAAGCTCGTGTACGGTGTGGTCTTAGTCAATAATATAGGTAATATAAAATTTACAAAGACAGAAAAACACGTTTGTAAACACGTTCTATTCTGTGTGCATATAACTTGAGAAATACTGTGCCTCAAATTCGAACTCTAGTCATTAGGGAATCCCTTATTAAAAAATTGTATTTTAATTCACAAATGTGTGACTGGAACGATCATCGCACGTGAGATAAACAATGGGCCACCCTGAGCCTGAGTGCATGGACCATCACGGATCCGATCACGCACAGAATGTAAGTCGTCACTTTCCCTTCTGAGAATTCTACTGAAGACAGCCGATTCCGTAATTTTGTAGCTGTTGAGTCATATCGGCGGACAACTCGTAATATAAAGCAATAAATACCTCCTCGCTAGAGGTTGGAGTTTTCATTACCAACGTGGAATAACAAATGCACGTCCGCTAGATCGTTTCAAGCTGGCGCTCTGCTGGACGACGTCTTGTGAAGAAGAGTGTGTATACAGCGAGGCATATGTCTGTCGCTTCTTTCCGCTAGCTGTCGAAATAGAGACTCCCTCTCGAGAAGAACCATTTGACGGAGGCTGGGGAATTGTTAACCACATCGCAAGAGAAGGAGAGATATAGCGGAGAGTGTTGACATCGGGAACACGAGGCGTCATCTTTCATCGAATGGAGTTATTTATTATGCCGGAGAGTAAACGTTCGTTCCAGTTTTCAACCCCTGAAGAGAATTACTGTGAAGAAGTGAGGAATGAATGTTGAATCTTCAATCCATTTCGATAAGATATTCTTTTGATCTCGCATATAAACCGCAGGTTCCTCAGCAAAGAGATTGCAGATCCATTTCTTACTACTAGTAATGCTGTAAGACAGTCTCTTTGGCCATAAGGAACATATTACAGATAAAGAATGATCTATTCAAGAGTATCATTTCTTTAATTAGCTAGTATTCTGAAGCTAAAAATGTATTATGAATTCCATAGTTGCTTCGTACAGATTTTTTTTTTTTTTTTTTTTTTCGATTTTTAACTACAAAATCACTTCGGAATATGTATGATGTATTAAATTCTAACGTACCTTGTTTACATGTTTCGACCTATTTATTGGTCATCTTCAAAACTGGTCGTTGTTGGTCTTGGTGCCCCTTGTTGTTTCCTGTGAGGGTGCGTTCGTAGTGTAGAGTCAAAGAGTGTATGTGTTTTGAAGTTGAGTTGTGTGTCGAGAATATCGCTGGAGTGTGTTTTCGTGTGTCTGTATATTTCATATTGTTCTAGTGTGTTTAGTTTCTGGCTTTTTGGTTGAATGTGTAGTATTTCCATGTCTGTGTTGATGTCTCTGTAGGTATGGTTAGCATTTGTGATGTGTTCTGCATATGTGGAGGTGTTTTGTAATTTTGTTATGGCTGTGATGTGTTCTTTGTAACGTGTTTGAAATGATCTGCCTCTCTGTCCTATGTAGAAGTTGTTGCAGGCGTTACATTTGAGTTTGCATACGCCTGTGTGGTTGTATTTGTTTCTGTTGTTTGTGTGTTGAGATGTTTTTGTAGAGTGTTATTTGTTCTGTATGCGATATTGTAATTTAATTTCTTGAATGAGGTTGAAATTTTATGTGTGTTTTTGTTTTCGTATGTTAATGTGATGTATTTTTTGTGTTCTTGTGTTCGTGTTGTATTCTTATGTTTTTTTGTGATTATGTTTTGTCTTAGGTATTATGTTGTCTATTATGTTGGGGTTGTATCCGTTTTCTTGTACTATGTATTTGATTGTGTTTAGTTCTTCGTTGTAATCCTGTTGGTTCATTGGTATGTTGAGTAGTCTGTGTACCATTGTTCGGAATGCAGCTTGTTTGTGTTGTTTGGGGTGGTTGGATGTGTTGTGTATGTGTGTTGTTTTTGTTGTTGTTGTTGTGGGTTTTCTGTATACTTTGAATGTGTGTTTGTTGTCTACTTTTGTTATTGTGATATCTACAAAATTTATGGATTTGTTGTTTTCAATTTCTAAAGTGTAGTGTAGCAACATGTAAACAAGGTACGTTAGAATTTAACACAAGAAAGTCTTATCATACATATTCCGAAGTGATACAGTGTTAAAAGTTGTGTAATCAAGATGTACAATCAGATATATACAAAATCACATTTTCTTACGTATTTATTACAACAATTGTTACAAATCACGCCACTCTTGTAAATTCTTCAAGACTGTACATTAGGTTGCATAATTAAACTGTAAAGAATCAAGTTCCTAAAGTCGTATGATTTGTAATAGTTTTTGTAATAAGTGTGTAAGAATGTTGCCACTTTTAGTTAAACATTGAAAAATAAAATCTGTACAAAGCAACTGACAACATATTTTTAGTTTCAGAATACTAGTCAATTAAAGAAATGATACTTCTGAATAGTTCATTCTCTATTTGTAATATTCTTAAAACTAAAGAAAATAGGTATTTTACAAACAACTTCAAATTAGTGTAACTCTGAAAATTTTGAGATTAGGACAAATGTTTATATGACTTTTTTGCTCAGAATGACTTCGGAAATAAGCTCCGTAAGTGGCGGTAAATCCTCGTGAATCACCCTGTATATTTCTGCTTTGCAAGATCTTCTACTCGAGGACAAAATATTAGTTAGGCCTGACTGTCCAATTTTGTGAACATAATAATAATATAGTTATTCTAAATATTAATAATGAACCAGTACTTAAACGGAATAACCATTTCTGTAGATACGAGGTAGGCTATCACTTCTTAGCCATCGATTTTTATTTTAGTAGGTTATTTTACGACGCTTTATCAACAGCTTAGGTTATTTAGCGTCTGAATGAGATGAAGGTGATAATGCCGGTGAAATGAGTCCGGGGTCCAGCTCCGAAAGTTACCCAGCATTTGCTCATATTGGGTTGAGGGAAAACCCCGGAAAACACCTCAACCAGGTAACTT
Organism: Periplaneta americana; assembly: GCF_040183065.1. Taxonomy (NCBI): domain Eukaryota; kingdom Metazoa; phylum Arthropoda; class Insecta; order Blattodea; family Blattidae; genus Periplaneta; species Periplaneta americana. Next base: position 15,004,610 of record NC_091119.1, read on the forward strand.
GCCCCGATCGGGAATCGAACCCGGGCCACCTGCTTTCGCGGCTAGACGCGCTAACCGTTACTCCACAGGTGTGGACCTTCTTAGCCATTGATGTGGTGATTAATATTCGGTTTTCTGAATTTTTCATGTCTCGTATTTTTACAAAATATCTCAACTTTTAAATACAAATTTGTATTTGTTTTTTTTTAACCATTATGGGAACCTAAGCCAGGGACTACTGCATTTGAAGCCGACAGTCTATTGTCGTTATCCCTATCTCCACGCTCTACTGATCACGTAACACCATCCCTCGAAATGTTGTCCTGGCTCCGTCTAGAAGATCGTAGGAAAATCCACTGTCTTTCCCTTCTCTTCCACATATTGCATTTCTCCACTCCTGTCTATCTTGCGTTTCGTTTTCAAAATTTATCCACCCATCATAACCTAGACACACGATCACAACACTCCTCAATATTATCCATTCCCTCCCACCGAACATCCTCATATTCATCTTCTTTCACTGTGGCTGTTCCTCGGCTTTGGAATTCCCTACCGAGTAATGTCAGGGACTGTCAGACATCAAACCAATTTAAGAATACGCTAACGAAATATTTTTTTTTTAACAATTCTTGTTAACAATAATAGCTGTTTCAGGTTTCTCAATGTTTAATGGTTATATATATATATATATATATATATATATATATATATATATATATATATATATATATATCTCACAGATAAATATCTAAATTCTCATTATTATTATTATTATTATTATTATTATTATTATTATTATTATTATTATTATTATTATAACTATTTCTTACCAATGTTTATTATTGTCACACTAACATTACTTATCCAACTTTCATTATTTACTTTCATGTTGTTTTATGGTCTAGATATTAATGCAATAACTATGTGACCAATTGCATTCAATTAGAATTAGAGTCTGGCTGGGCGGAAGAGAAGGCCTACTGGCCTTAGCTCTGCCAGATTAAATAAATAAATAAATAAATAAATAAATAAATAAATAAATAAATTATTATTATTACTATTATTATTATTATTATTATTATTATTACTATTGTCACCATTATCATCATCATCATCATCTAACACTAGACAACCTTGCAGTTTATTACAGTAACAAGAGATTTAAATAGTCATTGTGATCTTAGTTTTAAAAAGCATTTGTCTCAGTATTAAATTAGTTATACTGCCTAGCTTCGCTTTTGACAGTTTATATTCATAAAATAATTGATCTAAAGTGACTGATAGAATGATTTGAACCTTCATTCGAACCCATAATATCATAATAATGGTGCAAATATTCGTATAAAAAGACAAAAATATTTTTTAATCAGTTTCACAGACTTCAGTGACGGTGAATGGAATTAGAACACGTACATACGTCCTTGCTGCACGGACCTGTTCAAATATTAAAAATACGTTGCAGGCGGCATTGATTCGCAAGGCTCGGGGAGGGGGAAAAAAGGACAGAGAGGGAACATTTGATTCGCACGTGTTGGTAGTTCAATCAATGACTCGATTATTCTCGATGTCATAAACAAATGCAACCTACATATACAATATGCCAAACAGTCGAGGTATTCATAGACAACTCCAGGGGGCTACAAAGCGCGACCGCCTAGGTTAGGAACCCCCGATCCGAGGTCAGGGAGCCACACTTGAACGTGAAACCATACGCTGTCCGCGGGTTTGAGGTTCGCCCAGAGACAAGACAGCGTTCTCGTCACCACACGATTGGACTTCTCTATTTTCCTGAATATATCTGTTGGCTGTTATACCAAATAATAATAATAATAATAATAATAATAATAATAATAATAATAATAATATTATTATTATTATTATTATTATTATTATTATTATTATTATTATTACTTACTTACAAATGGCTTTTAAGAAACCCGAAGGTTCATTGCCGCCCTCACATAAGCCCGCCAGCGGTCCCTATCCTGTGCAAGATTAATCCAGTCTCTATCATCATACCCCACCTCCCTCAAATCCATTTTAATATTATCCTCCCATCTACGTCTCGGCCTCCCTAAAGGTCTTTTTCCCTCCGGTCTCCCAACTAACACTCTATATGCATTTCTGGATTCGCCCATACGTGCTACATGCCCTGCCCATCTCAAACGTCTGGATTTTATGTTCCTAATTATGTCAGGTGAAGAATACAATGCGTGCAGTTCTGTGTTGTGTAACTTTCTCCATTCTCCTGTAACTTCATCCCGCTTAGCCCCAAATATTTTCCTTAGCACCTTATTCTCAAACACCCTGAACCTATGTTCCTCTCTCAGAGTGAGAGTCCAAGTTTCACAACCATACAGAAGAACTGGTAATATAACTGTTTTATAAATTCTAACTTTCAGATTTTTGGACAGCAGACTGGATGATAAGAGTTTCTCAACCGAATAATAACACGCATTTGCCATATTTATTCTGCGTTTAATTTCCTCCCGAGTGTCATTTATATTTGTTACTGTTGCTCCAAGATATTTGAATTTTTCCACCTCTTCGAAGGATAAATCTCCAATTTTTATATTTCCATTTTGTACAATATTCTGGTCACGAGACATAATCATATACTTTGTCTTTTCGGGATTTACTTCCAAACCGATCGCTCTACTTGCTTCAAGTAAAATTTCCGTGTTTTCCCTAATCGTTTGTGTATTTTCTCCTAACATATTCACGTCATCCGCATAGACAAGAAGCTGATGTAACCCGTTCAATTCCAAACCCTGCCTGTTATCCTGAACTTTCCTAATGGCATATTCTAGAGCGAAGTTAAAAAGTAAAGGTGATAGTGCATCTCCCTGCTTTAGCCCGCAGTGAATTGGAAAAGCATCAGATAGAAACTGACCTATACGGACTCTGCTGTATGTTTCACTGAGACACATTTTAATTAATCGAACTAGTTTCTTGGGGATACCAAATTCAATAAGAATATCATATAATACTTCCCTCTTAACCGAGTCATAAGCCTTTTTAAAATCTATGAATAACTGATGTACTGTACCCTTATACTCCCATTTTTTCTCCATTATCTGTCGAATACAAAAAATCTATTATTATTATTATTATTAAAAATTAAATTAACAATAATAAAATTAATAATAACAATAGTAATAATAACAATAATATTAATAATTTAATTTAGAAATCTTCTCACTATTCGTGAGCTGCCACAAGGGACAAAAGGTACTTAACAATATAAATGTTTACAAGTTCATTGAAATATTAATTTTGTTTTGACAATGAAACTCCTACAAGTACATAGCTGCAAATACATTTTGTGATTGGTGGAAATATACCTAGTTTTAGAGAGGCAAGTGTTACAAAAAAAGTAGAGAGAGAGAGAAAGCTCATCCGGCCTTAATTAAGGATGGCCACGAGGATCCGGAAATGAATAGCAAACAAATACAATTAATTAAATATGAATATTGTTATAAAAATAAAGTGTAGTAATTAAGCACCATTGATTATTGTAAAATAAAATCTTAGAAGATGACTAAATTATACTGATAAAAAAAGATTTTATTTAAAATTAGCATATCCTTAATTAAGGCCTTCTGAGTGGTATAAATGAAATTGTATAATCTGCAGGGAATCTTTGAGAATTTGCGAGATGATTTTTTGAATTTCAAAAGATGATATTGAAAATTGTTTTAAAAAATGATATGTAAATTTTGGTAAAGAACTCCGAGCACCAAAAAATAAACCTGTCACTGACCAATTGAAGAGAGGGATGTTATACTTGGCACGAAGGTAGGGAATACAAGGTTCATAAATGGCCCTCTTTTCCTGATCAACCTGATGAGCTTGGTTTAGATCTCTCTCCATGCGTATAGTTGGATCTATGATAATAGCCTTTTGTTGTTGCCTGTTTATTGCTATTATATCCGCTCTTCTGTGAGAGTCGTCTTCAGAAACGCAGTGGACCTCTTCATGAACTTCCCAACCCTTGTTCCGAAGAAGACAGGCGATAGCTCCACGGACTCTATGATGCCTGTTGTTACGCAATAACTCTCCTTTCCGACAAAAGCCCAACACGTGGCTAATGAACTTGGTTTCATTTCGAATATAGGTGATCTTCAGGAGAGCAATTGATCATTTCAATGCAGCTAAAGTTACAGTCGGAATAATAGATGTAGGTATTCCAAGCCTCTTAAACACATCTTTCATGAAGAGAGTAGCGGTACCTCTTGCTCCAACCAGAAGTCCGATTACTTCAAGCTCTTTTAGCTGGTATTTTTTGAGGTAATAGGGAATGGTAGGATTGTATATATTCTTTTTTTTTCATTATACACTTCTGCTGGCTGTTCCTCATCCGTTTCGAAACGCACAGTGTGATCAATTATGAATCCAGATCTTTTAGATTCCTTGAAAGCTATTATATCTATGCGCCGTGTACTGTCAGTGACGGAGAGACCATGTACTTATTCAAAGGTGTTGTAATCGGCATCTTTAAAGGCAGTGGCAGTATAGTACAGTAATAAAATATAATACAGTTCTTGTCCGAGGCATTCATTAATTTTCATGTGTTTTATGAAATAATGATAAAATAACATTATAACATAACATTAGGCTACATTACAATGCACATAAACTCAGCATAATTTCTGTTAATTGAAATAAATTTTTAATTCATTTTCACTTTCTCTTTTTACTGTTTCCTTACTTAATTTTTAGCCTTCATTTTACTCTTTATCTCAGTATGATATTTATTCTTATTCTTCATTTTATTTATTCATTATATTTTTTATTTATTTACTAATATTTATTGTGCTGTACAATATAATAATAATAATAATAATAATAATAATAATAATAATAACGATAATAATAATAATAATAAATAGTAATAATAATGACAATAATAACAATAATAGTAACGATAATAATATTTACTTATTTATTTTCTATTTTCCTATTTATTTTCTCATTTACATATTTTCTCATTTACTTATTTACTTATTCACTTATTCACTTTTTATTTATTTATTTATTTACTAATATTTAATGTGCTGTACAACAGCCATGTCTCGTGACCAGAATATTGTACGAAATGGAAATATAAAAATTGGAGATTTATCCTTCGAAGAGGTGGAAAAATTCAAATATCTTGGAGCAACAGTAACAAATATAAATGACACTCGGGAGGAAATTAAACGCAGAATAAATATGGGAAATGCGTGTTATTATTCGGTTGAGAAGCTCTTATCACCCAGTCTGCTGTCCAAAAATCTGAAAGTTAGAATTTATAAAACAGTTATATTACCGGTTCTTCTGTATGGTTGTGAAACTTGGACTCTCACTCTGAGAGAGGAACATAGGTTCAGAGTGTTTGAGAATAAGGTGCTAAGGAAAATATTTGGGGCTAAGCGGGATGAAGTTACAGGAGAATGGAGAAAGTTACACACACAGAACTGCACGCATTGTATTCTTCACCTAACATAATTAGGAACATAAAATCCAGACGTTTGAGATGGGCAGGGCATGTAGCACGTATGGGCGAATCCAGAAATGCATATAGAGTGTTAGTTGGGAGACCGGAGGGAAAAAGACCTTTAGGGAGGCCGAGACGTAGATGGGAGGATAATATTAAAATGGATTTGAGGGAGGTGGGGTATGATGATAGAGACTGGATTAATCTTGCACAGGATAGGGACCGCTGGCGGGCTTATGTGAGGGCGGCAATGAACCTTCGGGTTCCTTAAAAGCCAGTAAGTAAGTAAGTACAACAGCCAGGGGCCAATAACAGTTCAGCACAAGATAATTCATTACAAAAACATGAATTGAAGTACATTGGAATGATTATTAAAATAATGGCAATTTTATTAAAAATAATGATAATTGAAAATGAAAGTATATAAATTATAACGAGAATAATAATATAATACATATCTATAAAAGACATAAATTAATAACTGACGCAAAACTCCAAATAGTATATAGCCTACTACACACTAAATGGATCTAAGTTCAATCCATGCAAATTTTTATATTTTATACATCTGCAGATCATAGAGAGATATTTAGAATTTCCATTATAAAAAAATTATGAAATCTTAAACCATTAGCAGGAATACGAAGACTGATATATTGCTTAAAAAGGATTCACAATCAATATCACCCTTAATGACTTTACAAAAAAAATCTATATCTTGTCGTCTGGCAAATAAACTACAGCAATTAAAATATTTGCAGTTAATCTCATATTTATAATCATCAGAATTAGGTAAAAATCTATAAGAACACAAGGAAATAACTTTTCTTTGAATATTCGTTTATTTATTTATCCATTCCTTTATTTGATTTTTATTTATTTATTTATTTGTAGTTAATTTATTTATTTTATTTTGTTTACTTATTTACTTATTTATTTATTTGTCATTTATATGGTCATTCATTTACTTATTTATTTTCTTGTTTATTTTTTGTTTATTTATTTCTTTCTTTTTATTTTTTTATTTATTTATTTACTTGTTTACTAATTTACTAATTACTTATTTATTTACTTATTTACTAATTAGGCTACTTATTTATTTACTTATCTACTATTTATTTATTTATATTTATTTATTTACTTGTTTACTAATTTACTAATTACTTATTTATTTACTTATTTACTAATTAGGCTACTTATTTATTTACTTATCTATTATTTATTTATTTATATTTATTTATTTACTTATTTACTAATTTACTAATTACTTATTTATTTACTTATCTACTATTTATTTATTTATATTTATTTATTTACTTGTTTACTAATTTACTAATTACTTATTTATTTACTTATTTACTAATTAGGCTACTTATTTATTTACTTATCTACTATTTATTTATTTATATTTATTTATTTACTTGTTTACTAATTTACTAATTACTTATTTATTTACTTATTTACTAATTAGGCTACTTATTTATTTACTTATCTACTATTTATTTATTTATATTTATTTATTTACTTATTTACTAATTTACTAATCACTTATTTATTTACTTATCTACTATTTATTTATTTATATTTATTTATTTACTTGTTTACTAATTACTTATTTATTTACTAATTTACTAATTACTTATTTATTTACTTATCTACTATTTATTTATTTATATTTATTTGTTTACTAATTTACTAAGTACTTATTTATTTACTTATTTACTAATTAGGCTACTTATTTATTTACTTATCTACTATTTATTTATTTATATTTATTTATTTACTTGTTTACTAATTTACTAATTACTTATTTACTAATTAGGCTACTTATTTATTTACTTATCTACTATTTATTTATTTATATTTATTTATTTACTTATTTACTAATTACTTATTTATTTACTTATCTACTATTTATTTATTTATATTTATTTATTTACTTGTTTACTAATTTACTAATTGCTTATTTATTTACTTATCTACTATTTATTTATTTATATTTATTTATTTACTTGTTTACTAACTTACTAATTACTTATTTATTTACTTATTTACTAATTAGGCTACTTATTTATTTACTTATCTACTATTTATTTATTTATATTCATTTATTTACTTATTTACTAATTTACTAATTACTAATTTATTTACTTATCTACTATTTATTTATTTATATTTATTTATTTACTTATTTACTAATTTACTAATTACTTATTTATTTACTTATCTACTATTTATTTATTTATTTGTATTTATTTATTTACTTATTTACTAATTTACTAATTTCTTATTTATTTACTTATCTACTATTTATTTATTTATATTTATTTATTTACTTCGTTTTCACTTCTTCATTTTATTTGATATTTTTTTTACTTATTCTGTCATTCTCCTTGTTCCTAATAATTTTCTTTCTGTCCCTTTCCTCACTTTATATATAATAATAATAATAATAATAATAATAATAATAATAATAATAATAATCCGTGGCGATACAGCCCGTGAAGGGCCTATACCGACCAACCGGCTGCTGGTCTCACGCCCACATGTCGAAGTAGAGGGGGACGATCATCCAACCAGAATGGAGGTATCGTGTGGTTAGCACGATGATCCCCCAGCCGATATAGCTGGCATTCGCAACCGGATTTCGCTACCTATCGTAGCTCCCCAAGTGCATCACGATGCTGGGTTTCTCACTTTCTTCATTATCAATCCATATTAACTTCATTTATATTTTCCTTTTTCTTATTCCTTTTTTTCAGTTTCTTTATAATCTCATTTCTCTCACTTTTGCTTTCTCCGTTTCCTCATTTATTTTAACGATGCTGTACCAACTTCAATGTTATTTACTGTCAATGGAAGGTTGATATGGCGGGATAAGACCGAATATTCACCATACAGTTGGGAAAACCTCTGAAAAAAACCAACCAGACAATCAACAAGAGATGGAGTCGAACCCACGATCGAGCGCAGCTTCGGATCAGGAGGCAAACACTCCTGCCACCTGAGCTATACAGGTGGTTCCCATGAAGATGAGAATGAAGTGAAAATCAGCCCATAATTTGGAAAAACGGGACAACTGTGAGAAAATTTTCCAAATCCCAACCTTGCCTGCCACAAATGTCATTACAGATTTATCAAATAAGAAACACCAACACCAATGGGACTCAAATTACGGACTGCCTTTGTAAGAAGCTGATGGTCTAGACCAGTGATGTCAAAGCAAGCCCATTTTTCTGACCTTGACGTCGTGCGCGGGCAGCAACCGCTAAGTATGGAAAGAGGAAGGGTTGTGTATATCAATAAGCAACCTGTTGGATTAAGTAAACAGTGGTACACAAACTTCAAACGGAACGTGAAATTTTATGTCGTTATTTTTATATGGCTTCTTTCTGTTTAATATTATCTATATATTGTCTGTAAAACAAAAGTACTAACACTGATTTCTTAATATTGCACTTGTGTTTTAAATCTTAATAACATAATAGAGAGTTAAGAAGAAATATTCATTTAAATTCCATAGTAGTATAATATTATACTGTATCAAGTGGATGAAAGACATCATTCATAAAGAAAGTGATATTCCAAAGAAAGAGATTGAGTATGACATGATAAGTTGGAATTAGTATTGATGGTATCTTTAACCTTACAAAAGTAATCAATAAACTTATCAAAACAATATTACAGCACAAAGCAAAGTTACCTAGGTACTGTATCTCTTTTAAGTGTAACTAATATTACATAACAAAACTCTTATCGCATTATGCTTTTAAGGTGATAACTTCCTCTCATCAGAATATTAAATTATTTCCTCGAAATCTGCTGAAGCTATAGAGCTGACATTTTTACAACACATGGGCACGTATCTTTTGCTTATGATGTAACAGCAGTTGCTTTGTTAATTCATTTCCTTACAAACAATTTCCATGCGAATATTTTCAAAATGTTCAATACACTATCTTCAGTAATACGTATATACGGTATATTAGATTTACGAAAACATTCTGTAAGACTACAAAATAAATATTTATTTTGAATAAAAAAATCAAACTTGTGAAAAATGAGCATTAAAATTAAAACTTATATTCTTATAATGCACTTATACTTCTCAGACAAATCTAAAAATTAACATGGATACAGTTTTAATAAGTTCTCTTCCCTTTATCTATTGAATCAGTGTTGGCCATCCCTGAATATAGCTCGACCAAGCGGTATATACCACCTCTTTCGTCTGTCTCTTTCCTTTCCGCTGTAAAGCGCTTAGGCTCTCCTGGGCTCTAAAGCGCGCGCTTGCTCCTGTGGACATCAATTGACATGCCTGGTCTAGACGTCGCAGCCACCGCAGAGGTATCGGTACATGTTTTCCTGATCCACTGTGTATACCTTGAAATCGCACAACGAAAAGAAGCGGAAGTGCTTACAGCAAGAAGTAGACTCGTAGCTTGTGTTTATTGCAGTTTGGTCGCGTCTTGCTGTCACGACGCATTTGCAACTGTCTCACATGAATTATGCAAATTTGAACACACAGCTGCTTGAAGTCGGCATGTGCCGCCAAGCAATTTGATTCACTTCATTCCAGTGTCTCATGTGATCTTGATAGACCTCAAGGGCCAATTCAGTCAAATGAAAGTGAAGAGTTTCCATAATGTAACTGGCGATCTGAAAATGCAACATCTATATATATAATTTGAACTGGTAATGGAAATTACGGAAAAACGGCTGAACGGATTTTAATAAATGGCCCCTCATTTTGAAGCTTGGAAGCCAAAGTTTTTCGGAAAAGTAGTAGTTTTCAGTGAAATGTCAATTTTCCTACATAATTTTCCAATTTTCCAAAATCCATTTGTTGTCAGTTTTGAGAACTAATTTTATCGAATCACGGCCGACTTGATTGAATTTCAGAACAAAACACACACTACAATAAACAATACGCTATTACACGAAGGCCATGACCTGCAGGATTGCCGACATATTTAGAGCTCAATTCAATTTGTTATTAAAAACTGATTCTTCAGTGTATAACAGTTTTCTGAGTACAGCTGTGTATTGGATATTCAAATCTACGAAACTTGAGGTGGTTTGATGACACTATTATCATAGAAATTAAATAATATTATAGTTAATATCATGATGCATTTATTTTTCATTAATTGTACATAATATTGATGCTATATTGATGATATGAAAGTGAAACGTTTTGAGGTTATGTAAGTAAATGTAGAGAATATCTTAATTTAGATCTTCATTTCTATAATTTACTGAGTGGCTGGTATATATAACTACAAAACTTAAGTAAGATAATAATATTGTTATTAAAAATCAAATATTTTTATACTTATTAGCCCAGTGGGGTTGGGTTTTTTTCATATACTTAATGGCGGTGTAGTGTAGATATTGATATGTGTCATTGTCTTCAATATTGGCTCGAGAGAGCGCAAAAATTACAGTTCCTAAGGAAAGATAAAAAGGTATTACTTACTGATAAAATAAGAGGCCTAGAAAATTTTGTAGTCTCCAGATCATTTCAGCAAGATCTCTTAGTAGGATAAAATGATTTTACGCTCTACATTTCAAGTTCTACATGCAGCAGCTATACGAAAATGCTATTGTTCGAAAGCTTAGCAATCCTGACATTTTTTTAACTTTCGCCTACAATCCACAATGACCTGAAATAGCTACTGCTATCGTCCTGACTTGCGTTTTCGCGTTGAAACTCAAAAACAGAAGTTGGATAGGTTCAAGAGAAAGTATTTGGCCTAAAAAAATCCATTCAGAGGGAGTGTGTTTCATTATTATGGAAGCAAATAACTATCAAAAAGACAAGTATTCTTCATTGAAAATAAATCTGAAAAATGTTTATTTGAACGTCTAACGAACTTAGTTTGCAGCAGCATTTGCTGCACAAGCCACTAGTTTAAATATAAGTTAAATCACGTTTAGACTAGACCCAAACACTTCAGGTAATTGGAGAAGATAGCCAATACTAAGCTATGTCATCAGTTCCATACATAACCTTACCCGTCAGTTGACAATCTCTGATACGTGACTATCCATAATCTCATATAGCAGAAATTGTAACATAACCTAAATAATATAAACAAGATAAACGATAGACAAGTTTTAATTAAGGATGATGAGAAAAACATGAATTATTTTCTAAGATACAATTATTGATAGTACAATATAAATGCCACTCGGAAGAAAATTAAACCCAGAATAAATATGGGAAATGCCTGTTAATATTCAGCTGGGAAGCTTTTGTCATCTAGTCTGCTGTCAAAAAATCTGAAAGTTAGAACTTATAAAACAGTCATATTACCGGTTGTTCTTTATGGTTGTGAAACTTGGACTCTCACTTTGAGAGAGGAACGTAGGTTAAGGGTGATTGAGAATAAGGTTCTTAGGAAAATATTTGGGGCTAAGAGAGATGAAGTTACAGGAGAATGGAGAAAGTTACACAACACAGAACTGCACGCATTGTATTCTTCACCTGACATAATTAGGAACATTAAATCCAGACATTTGAGATGGGCAGGGCATATAGCACGTCTGGGTGAATCCAGAAATGCATATAGAGTATTAGTTGGGACGCCGGAAGGAACAAGACCTTTGGGGAGGCTGAGAAGTAGATGGGAGGATAATATTAAAATGGATTTGAGGGAGGTGGGATATGATGATAGAGATTGGATTAATCTTGCACAGGATAGGGACCGATGGCGGGCTTATGTGAGGGCGACAATGAACCTGCGGGTTCCTTAAAAGCCATTTGTAAGTAAGTAAATAAGAATATTGAGAAACAAAGAAACAAATGCTAGGGAAGTGATACAAAACAAATAAAGGTGATAAAATTGCAGGATAAACAGGCATAACGGCTTCAGACATAACGGCTCGGTTAGAAAAGCCAACGTACTATGGTAGGAACGATCATGAATTTAAAATCAAATGTAGGAAACAGAAAACGGATGTAGGTAAATTCTCATTTTTAAATAGAACTATAAATGATTGGAATGACCTACCTGCAGCGGTCTTTGAGGGCTGTCCTTCCTTAAGGAGATTCAAGAATAATTTAAAAAGTTGTATATAAAGTGAAAATTAAAATTAAGGTGACATTCAACATTTAATTTTTTAAGGTGACATGTATTTATCTAGGCTGACGAGTTTACTTCCTTGGTTTGAATTGTAAATTATTTAAAATTAGCGTGTAAGAGGGCCTTAGACTAGAAATGTTTAGTTTAAATGTAGTTCTGTTTATAAGTATGCATAAGGATGTAATTATTTGACTTATTTGAACTGTTGTATCAGTGAAGCGAGGTGAGTCAGTGCAGTGAACAGTTCCGATCAGTGATAATTTATAGCGTCAATGAAATGTGTTCTATAGTGTCAGTGAAATGTGTTACAGAGCGTCAGTGAAATGTGTGCTAAAGTGTCAGTGAAATGCGTCATAGTGCCACTACAGGGAATGAGATGAGAGTAAAGTGAAAGACTATTGTAACTTATGTAGGACCTATACATAATTTTGTAGGTTGTATTGTAAAATTAGGTATTTTATTTTATGTTTTATTATTATTGTGTTAAATTGTATTGTGTATTCTTATTGTATTGTGTGTAAAATTGTATATGTGTTGTAAAATTGTATTGTGTATTGTAAATTTTATTGTGTATTGGTTATTATTTTATTGTGTATTGTTAATATTGTATATACCACTGCCACCGGGTGCTTGCTCACTTGCAGTGTAAATAAATGCATACGTAGATTGGTTGAAACACGTCCTTCCGAACCGTTTTATTGGTCAAAAGTAGTATGACGTAGTAAAAGTGTAATAGTCACTGATATACAAATATCGTAACTGAATTGCTGAGAAACACGTGTAACATTATAATATGTGGCGTTTTCATCACACCAATCTTCTTATTTCTACAAAAGTAAAACCGAATCATGCAACCTTTAAAACTTACAGAATGACTAACATGGATGACATGTTAACCAACATAACTATTTTCTAAACTCCAGCTGCAGTATTCAAATCATTTTCAATACGTATCGAAAATTGCATCAAAACAGGGATCGGAGGGGTCGTATTCAGTACGGTAAGCGTATCAAATCGATTTGAATTCTCCGTGAAAACGTAGTAATTATCTACCGAAGTATGTGTCCGGTATTTGTAAGATATAGGGGAGAGTCGGGTAGTATCGGACAGTGCGTTTCTTTCATCTACCACCATATGGTAGTACCTGAATGACATGGTTACGTTTCTCTATGCGACATCACAGAAACGTAACCATGTCAATCAGGTACTATCATCGTGTGGTAGATGAAAGTAACTCACTGTCCGATATTACCCGATGTCCGATACTACCCGACTCTCCCCTACTTTTTAACATTATTGTTTATTCTGTAATTGTCAAATATAATTAATTTGAGTAATTGTAACATTTTCAACCATCTGAGTCCAACTTATTTTCTTATGTACGTCTCTCTTGTTGTTTCCAAAATTTTGATAATTGCAATGAGAATGGAGATCTGTGTGTAATCAGTCATTTAACGACGCTACATCAACTATGAATTTATCTAGCGTCGTTGGAATTGGTGACAGTGAGATGTATTTGGCGAGATTTCAGTAAATTCGCCATAAATTTACCTGATATTTTTTCTACAGTTCGAGGAAAGCTCGGGAAAATCAGACTGCATAATATGCCCAAGCCGGTTTCGAAATTATGCAAGAACGCAGCCTGCCATGGGTAGGCAAATATGCTACCTCACGAGCTACGCTGGTAGGTGTGAAGATACTTTATCTGGGATGATGATGATGATGATGATGATGATGATGATGATAAATATGTATTGTCTTTATATGTATTATCTATGTATCTATATAATTTGTATAAGTATTAAATATGAACGAACTACAGCAAATGCTTATCGAACTGAACGAGCTGGGCTCTTAATCAATTACAGTAAAACAAAAATAATGTCAAATAGAACGCCAACACCAATCTCAGTACAAGGAACAGAGACAGAACACGTGGACGATTACATCTACCTAGGCAGACTGTCTCACTTAACCAAGGGATGGAGAAAGAAATACAAAGGAGAATAACACAATCCTGGAAAGCCTTCTGGGAGCTAAAGATTATACTCCTCGACAGGTCCATAAACCGCAGACTCAAACTAGAGGCTCTTAACTCCTGTGTATTCCCGGTGCTAACATACGGTTGCCAAACCTGGGCCCTCACAGAGAGGCAAAAGACGAACATCGAAATATGCCAAAGGAAAATGGAGAGGAAGATAGTTGGCGTTTCACTGAAAGACAAGGTCTCCAACACGGCACTGCAGAAAATTACAGCTTCTGAGAACATCACAGAAAAAGCCCTCATAACGAAGTGGAAGTGGGGTGGTCATGTAGCAAGGCAGCAACAAGGCAGATGGGCGCATGTGGGACCCGTACATAGGAAGGAGAACACAAGGCAGGCCAAGAAGAAGATGGGCAGATACATTCAAGCAGCAGCTGGGAGGGAACTGGTCAACCATCGCCCGCAACAGGAACGAGTGGAGACAGATAGTGAACAAACTCATATAGATCTAAAATTTGACAAACTCTAGTGTATCTCACGTAGTGAATGTGTGAATGTAAATATTGTTCACGTGAAATAGCTCATCATGTGAACCACACCAACCGAGCTTCCCCTCCTGTAGGAGGCCCTAGCATTTCATGGGACACAGTAGCTTCCTTCATTCATTCATTCATTAAATATGAAACCAAATGGAAAAATATCAAGGCTAAACTATTTCAAAATATGTGATAATTGCTGTAGTGCGTAACTTTTTCGTTTTTTTCTAATACAAGTTTAATTTTCTAGCAACTCAGGCATCTAAAAAAATTTAGTGCACGTTATCATTATATAAGACTGTGTCAAAGAAACGGTCGATATTTCGAAGCCTTCCGGGTTGATTTTGACTTGATCGCTGACATTTAATTCTATCGTTTGAAGAACAAAGCATTTCCCAAAGCAATTATATGACAAATATTTCGCATATCCTTGAAGCATTCTGGAATTTTTTTGTGACGTTTCGGAGATTTGATTTCAGAGTCTGATGACAGCTGTATGACGAGCGCCGCCATCCTATAGGCCAAATGTTGCAATTTCCGCCTAGTGGATTTCTAGTTTTCAAACATGGACGGTGATATTACCTGTAGACCGACGGAAATTAATAAAGGTAGGATGTCGTGTCCTCTTTTCATTAACTGGCTTCAAAAAATGTGATCGCCCCGGGCGGACAGGCGAGTGGATTTTTGCGGGACTACCTTGAATTGTTCCAAATGTCGATTGGATGCTTTCCAGAACGCTGTGTCTGCAGCTATAGGCTGACCCTAAACTGTCTGCACAGGGAGATGACTTGGGTGACCGCAGGTAATTGGACTCCCATAAAAACATTTATCCATGGTGGCTGTCGAAACATTTTAGGTCATAATCGAGCAATACCTGAGTCTTAATTCTTTTTACCTAGCGTTTCTGACCTTCTAGAACAGGCCTGCACAAGGTTTGCGCTCTCCGAGCCAGTTCACAGCTCATGAGCAGAATGCAGATATTAGCTGCGCTCTGTATAAGGGTGGACTGGAGAAAGGGTGGATCTCGTACAAAATAAACACAAAAGGAAGTTCTATTATGAGTGCTTATGAAATGAATTCCCGTTCAGTGTTTGAAAAACTATTTGGACTATTATTAATTAATAAAGAAATATTTATTTTACAGAAGTAACAGAAATTCTATAAATTGTACAATATCGTTTTGTTATATTTTTATTTATCAGTATATCAAAACGAGGTTTTATCCTGTTGGCAGCTGAAAGGAACAGTAACCTCCTGATTGTAATGAACATCAGTTACAGAAGTTCGATGTCTGCCTTTATTAAAGTTGATTATAGAAAACAGTTGCTCACAAATATAAATGTTGAGCCAAACATAGCAATCATTTTCACAGCCAGCCTGTGTAGTCGTGGATATTATTGCTAATGTTTAGTCTTGTAAAACTCAACCAGGCTAGTATATTATTCAAACGATCTTTAGCTCTTAGGTCACATTGAAGATCAGTAAGTTCGAGCTGTAAATCGTTAAAAGTTATGTTCCGTCTTTTAGATTCCTCCATGCTGTACTGTAGCAGTAGGTAAGCAACGTGAAACAGTTACTGAGAATAGGCCTACACACTACACTCCACTAGATAACTGAGTGGTCGTTTCCCTCTCCTCTACCTATAGCAAGTCTATGTCATTCTGACGTATCTTCCTCTCCGTTTCGGCGAGCGGTAATCGCCGCTCTCCCGCTCCGAAGGAGCACGCGCGCTCGTTGAGCGCTGTTTGTGCAGGCCTGTTCTAGAAGGCTGTCTTCTCTTACCCAATCCCTCCATGAGAACTTCAAACCAATACTGGATTCATTTCGCGCCTCCTCTTTCCTTCTTCATCATCATCATCATCATCATCATCATCATCATCTTCTTCTTCTTCTTCTTCCTCTTCCACTTCCAAGGCAATTACAGCGTAGTGTGGTCGTTAATCTTCTTCACAATAGCCTACATTTATTTCAATCTAGAACTTTTCCTAACTATCTGCTAATCATAATCATTTTCAGGTCTTGCTTCAACCATTTTATGAAGAATTTTACTGTGAAGTAACGGTTAGCATGTGTGACCGTGGAACGAGCGGGCTCGGGTTCCAATCCAGGTTGGGAAAAGTTACCTGGCTGAAGTTTTCTCCGGGGTTTTCCGTCAACCCGTTAAGAGCAAATGCTGAGTAACTTTCGGCCTTGGACTCTGAATTTATTTCTCTGGAATTATCACCTTCATCTCATTCAGACGCTAGATAACCAGTTGATAAAGCGTCGTAAAATAGCCAATTTAAAAATGAAGAATTTTATAGGTTTATTACGAAACAACGAGTCAAAGTCAGGATGGGAGAATAAATGTCAGAAAAAAGTGAAATAGGGAGAGAAGTACGACAAAGATGCCCTTTATCACCTACCCTGTTCAACATCTACTTGGGGAATTTAGTGAAGAACTGTCCCCAGAACATGGGAGGAGTGATAGTAGGAGGAAGAAGAAGAATAAAGTGCATAAGATTTGCTGCTGATATGGCGATATCAGCAGAAGAGGAGATGATATTAAGGGATATGCTACTAGAGCTAAATGACAGCTGTGAATAGTAAAGATTAAGATAAATGCCAACAAAACGACGACATGGTCATAGGTAGAAAAGTGAAAAAGTAAACTTGCGAATTCTAAATGAAGCAGTAGAGCAAGTGAACAGCTTCAAATACTTGGGATGTACTATAAGCAGTAACATGAGCTGCTGCTAGGAAGTCAAAAGGAAGATAACAATGGCAAAGAAAGCTTTTAATAGAAAAAGGAGCATCTTCTGCGGATCTCTGGAAAAAGAACTAAGGAAGATATTAGTGAAAGTGCTTTGTGCGGAGTGTAGCATTGTATAGGGGCATAAACATGGACATTATGACGAATCGAAGAGAAACGACTAGAAGCAATTGAAATGTGAATATGGAGCATCATTAACCCTTTCTTACCTATAGATACCATATGGCAATAATTAACTTTATAGCATTTATATACTTGTGTGTTACATACGAAGGTAAATTTTGCTGGATAACTTCTATTTCAATACATTTTCATCAATATAGTTTTGTTTCAAATGTTGCCACTCCCATAACTTGGTCACTGAATTGGTCCTAATACAGCTATTTGTTTCAACATGGATTGCTTGCAAATTTAATTTGGGTTAGAAAGGGTTAAGGCAGCAATCACCCGCCCTACAGTCCAGACCTCGCACCGTCTGAATATCATCTCTTCGGACCAATGAAGAATTCCTAGGAGGACAACGCTTCGGTTCGGATGAAGAAGTGAATCAGTCGTGCGCAGGTGGCTATACGCCCAAAAAGCGGGTATTTGAACGAGGTGTCACGATGGGAGAAATGTGTTCCAATGTCGAAGAATATAGGTAAAACCTGTAACTTTCTTGTGCATTATTTCATTTTGCTTACCTATGAAATACGTTGCCACAAAAAATTGCTGTGCGTTACTTTTCCATCCAACCTCATATTTTCCTAAAAGCCATTATTACCATTCTCATAATCTTCCATCCAAGTATTAGACCACGTGGTCCGTTACTGCCTTACGCCATTTCTTAGCTGGGCGTCCAATAGGTCTTCTTCCTCTAGAACAGCGGTGGCGAAAATGTAATCGTGCGCCGAGCCACTGTGTAACCTGCAACGTGCATAGCACCTATGGAGGGAGGCGGACACCCGAAGGGGAAGTGAAGCAACTGTCTGACTTATTAACGGATTTTCATTTTCCTTACGTCAAGCATTTAAATATAATTTTATACAGTACAAGGCTACAAACTAATGTTTAGTACGTATAACGAAGAAAGAAATGAACAATATCACAACCTAAAATTAACTGTCTTCAGAATGTCTCTGCGACAAAGTTTCACAATCAGGAATTATGTCACTTACTGCCAGTCGTAGTTGATCACGAAGGTATTTGTCTGTCAGTCGTATCTAAATTTGGTTTTTACCATTTTCATTCTTGAAAATAATTGTTCACAAACGTAAGTTGTAGCGAACATGGCTTCAACAGAGCAAGCGAAAGAACGAAGCTTCGGATATTTATTTTTTGGCAGAGATTTGAAAGTTCAACATTTGTCAAGTCCTTACATCTAGCTTTCATTTGACATCACATAGTAAATCAGTGAGTTCAAATTGAAGATCTAACCGCATTATTCGTACATCTGCTGAAAAAGGATCGACGTACAGAGATGATGATGATGATGATGATAACACTTAACCTTTTAATGTTTCATCAGTAACATGTAGTAACTTATAATGCCGTTTTATGTTACACAACCGTTTTCCTCGTAATACTTGTGAACAAATCATACATTTAATATTCTCATCATATTGACAGCAAAGAAATGCGTCCTCCCATCCAACTTGGAACTTTCGTACATCGTTTCGAGAGAGACATATGCCACTCGCAGGTCAGAGACAAATACAAATGGAACGGAGTTTGACTCCAACGAGTGAGAGGGTGGGGGTTGGCGGAGGTTAGAAGCAAACGAAATGTACAGCTATCACTGCGAGCCACGTCTCGCGAATCACGTTCTCGCCACGGCTGCTCTAGAACGATACTGCAAGATCTCCTTAGGGATTCGTCGCTTAGGGATTCTGTTTACATAATATGTCCAGTTATTCTTTAATCTTGTAATGAACTCCAGTACGGATTCTATCCTTAACTCTTCTAGAATACAAGAGCCATGAATGAAATTTGGAACATCACACAATTATCGATCAGCACAGCTATGGACCTGTTCCGGATAAAGATATTACCCGTCCTGACGTATGGCCTAGAATCAGTGGGAGAATACCTCACATACAAACAGATGGAAGAACTAGAGCGGGTGAAAGCTAGGTATTTGAAGAGAGCTCTAGGACTACCACAGAACGCAAGATCGAGACTAGTGTACAAACTAACCAGAGAGACCTTTTTGATAGAGGACCTAAGGTGCGAAATAATGCTCCCAGCGAACGACGCCTACAAACGGCTCCCACAAGATCTGCACGAGAAGAAAACCAGCATACCGGAGGAATTCTACGCAACGTGTGCGATGCAAGATAGGACCTGGACGGAAGCTAATCATGAAATGAGACACGTGACGACAAGATTGACAACCCATGGCTTCCACCACAAGGTCTGCGGCAACAAGACTTACCACGAACCAAATTATAAGTGTGTGTGTGTTTTATGCTCAGAACTATGTGACAGATATCATATTATCAAGTGTAAGAAGAGACAGAAATCCATCGCAGCTTATAGTAAAGACAAGTAATGTTTCTTACCCCATGCACGGTGTGTGCGCATTTCAACTTATTATTAATATCTTTGTTCTTTTTAGATTCCATTTTGTGTAGCCAGCAGTGTGTCTCATAAATCGCGTTGTTTGTCGCCATTCCTTCCGGAAATTTTATATATATATACAATTCATGAATGCAATAAAAAGCATGAAGATTACTGTGTAGCTATCCGTCAACCCTGTAGCTCGCTTAGTTCGTGAGTCAAGTTATTTTTAGCATGGAATAAACACACGAACATAAAATTAGTAGGTGCTCTCGTACTTGTGACGGGCTTAATAAAGAAGCTGACTAACAACAGAATATGTTTCCCTCGTTTCTTTTAGCTCCAGTCCATTTATATCCCCTCCTACGGGACTCCTTGACATGCAGCAACAGAGAGCGTCCTCTACAGTAAAGCCAAAGTAATGCTAACTCAGCAGCTAACAAATAAATTTCAGTAGTGGCTCACGCCCTGGCATGTGGGTGAAATGCAAATCAGAAATCGAACACGGAAAGCATCATAAAATATGTATGCAGCTTTTGATGAATTTATGCATCAAACGCTAGCTGCTCTTCTATTCAGGCGGCCCGAGTTCGAAACCCAGCTAGTTTGTGATGGATTTTTTTTTATTTTATTGGGTTATTTTACGACGCTGTATCAACATCTAAGTTATTTAGCGTCTGAATGAAATGAAGGTGATAATGCCGGTGAAATGAGTCCGGGGTCCAGCACCGAAAGTTACCCAGCATTTGCTCGTATTGGGCTGAGGGAAAACGCCGGAAAAACCTCAACCAGGTAACTTGCCCCGACCGGGATTCGAACCCGGGCCACCTGGTTTCGCGGCCAGACGCGCTGACCGTTACTCCACAGGTGTGGACTTTGTGATGGAAGTCAGAGGGATTTTCTCTGGACACTTGCGTATCTCTATATAATTTCAGCAACACACTTAAACTTTCCCTCACTTAATCTACTATCTGCAATAGTTAAAAATAGACAGAGGTGAAGTAGTTCAGATTTCCGTAGATGATACAGAAAAATTCGGGTTTCCGGACACTGGGGCTTATGAGGAATTCGTTTTAGAATGGGAGCTGATTCTATCAGAGTTAAGGCAGAGTGGTACACCTGTCCGCTTTGGATTCACGAATGTCACCTTGGCCGAGACTCTGTGTTTGTCTGTATGAGTGAAGTAAAGAACCAGCTGGCGGTCATAGCCAAAGGAAAATGAGAAAGTGAATGGTCAAATGTATGTATGTATGTATGTATGTATGTATGTATGTATGTATGTATGTATGTATGTATGTATGTATGTATTATTATTATTATTATTATTATTATTATTATTATTATTATTATTATTATTATTATTCAAAAAGCACATACTGGCTTCGCTTTCCTTTTTGAGAATCAGACTCGAGATAGATCCTTCCTGATCCATCTATGGACCCATCGATTCACCAAAGTATCAACCACAGATTCATTTATCTACCAACCAATGGATTCATCTGTGTATCAACTCACCGATTTATCTATCTATGAATCTATCGATTCATCCGTTCATCATCTTATAGATTCACTCATCTATCAAACTACCGAATCATCCATCGATCAATCTATCGATTCATCCGTTCATCATCTTATAGATTCACTCATCTATCAAACTACCGAATCATCCATCGATCAATCTATTGATTCATCCGTTCATCATCTTATAGATTCACTCATCTATCAAACTACCGAATCATCCATCGATCAATCTATCGATTCATCCGTTCATCATCTTATAGATTCACTCATCTATCAAACTACCAAATCATCCATCGATTCATCCGTTCATCATCTTATAGATTCACTCATCTATCAAACTACCGAATCATCCATCGATCAATCTATCGATTCATTCGTCTACTAATCCATCGATTCATCACATTAATTAATTCATCCATATTTTGGTTATTATTAAAATATTATCATATAACTAGTTACACTTTCTCTGATTGAAGTTCTGGCTAATACGTAGGCCTACATCTATTAACAGGCAGTACATCTCATTCACTTGACGATATGTGTCAGAGGAAGAACAATTCTTTGTATGCATCTGAAACCTGATTGGTGAAATATGTAGCTAGTCGGCGATGTATGCAATGGAGGAGAAAAGGAACTGACCACCCTACCCCATTATTTCCTGGCCTAATTGCCTCATGAGTGATTCCTTATTGTTACCACTTGTAAGGTTCAGACCTATCTTCGGAAAGTTGACTAAACAACAACTATAGCTAGTTACATAAATATTCAACTTATTTTACGTTATTTAAACTTAATCCACTATTATCCATGTGATATGTTGCACTTTTTTATTTTTGTCATATCACTTTAGCTTATTTATAACACCGGTACACATAATTTGTATCAATTAAATTATAGTTTATTATTATGTTATATTCTGTCATTTTATTTCTTTGTTTGGTTACTTACTTACTTACAAATGGCTTTTAAGGAACCCGAAGGTTCATTGCCGCCCTCACATAAGCCCGCCAGCGGTCCCTATCCTGTGCAAGATTAATCCAGTCTCTATCATCATATCCCACCTCCCTCCAATCCATTTTAATATTATCCTCCCATCTACGTCTCGGCCTCCCTAAAGGTCTTTTTCCCTCCGGTCTCCCAACTAACACTCTATATGCATTTCTGGATTCGCCCATACGTGCTACATGCCATGCCCATTTCAAACGTCTGGATTTAATGTTCCTAAATATGTCAGGTGAAGAACACAATGCGTGCAGTTCTGTGTTGTGTAACTTTCTCCATTCTCCTGTAACTTCATCCCGCTTAGCCCCAAATATTTTCCTAAGAACCTTATTCTCAAACACCCTGAACCTATGTTCCTTTCTCAGAGTGTGAGTCCAAGTTTCAGAACCATAAAGAACAACCGGTAATATAACTGTTTTATAAATTCTAACTTTCAGATTTTTGGACAGCAGACTGGATGATAAGAGCTTCTGAACCGAATAATAACACGCATTTCCCATATTTATTCTGCGTTTAATTTCCTCCCGAGTGTCATTTATATTTGTTACTGTTGCTCCAAGATATTTGAATTTTTTCACCTCTTCGAAGGATAAATCTCCAATTTTTATATTTCTATTTCATACAATATTCTGGTCACGAGACATAATCATATACTTTGTCTTTTCGGGATTTACTTCCAAACCGATCGCTCTACTTGCTTCAAGTAAAATTTCCGTGTTTTCCCTTGGTTTGTTTCTTTGTTTGGTTTATTTATATAATTCAATTTTCTTACATATTCATTTCAATTTTTATTCCTTGACCTACCTTTACGATTACTTTTAGAACAGATTTCTTCACATTCGTGATATATCATGGCATTTCAAAAACAGTCTCCTCTTAATTAATCTAGTCGATCTTGTCGTCCAACTGCTAAAATATAATAGTATATTTGCTAGTTTTGTGCTCATATGCCGCACATGAGAAACAATTTGAATGAAATCCTTATACTTATCTTCTTGTTTGTTGTTTAGTCAACTGTCAAAAGACAGATTTGAACCTCATAAGTGACACCAATAAGACATCATTCACGAGGCAACTAAGCCAGGAGATGATGGGGTGGGATGGCCCCTTAGAATATTCTTATTCCATTATGAAAAAATCAAAATTCCAGCTCTTCCATCACTGATTCTTTTCTCGAACTCTATGTGGATGTAACATTATTTTTTAATATCAGGCACATAAATCTTTCGACAGTTTTCTCTTATTTTGCATCTGTTGTAAGTTGCCTGTTTAAATACAATGTGAGAAACACAGTTTATTTTGAATTAGTTTTAATCCTCAATTTTGTTGTTTCATCATTTTTCTCATCATAAGGAAGTATTGCCTGTGTCATATTTAATTACCACTTGAATATCACCTCGTAAATTTCAAGCGCAATAACAATTAACAAATAATGTCCATGGCTTATCAATATATCTTTTCATTAATAAACTTCCTCGTACGTAATAATGAGAATTTTGTAACTAATTCGACAGTTCATAGCATAAATACGAATCAAAAATGACTTTCATACTTCATCGGCAAGTCTATCGTGTTATTAAAAAGGGGTGCGTTATATGGCAGTAAACATTTTTAATAGCCTCCCTATGGATATAAAAAATGAAACTCAAAACGTAAGATTATTTAGTGCCAAATTAAAGAAGTACCTAATTTCTCACGCCTTATTTTCTGTAGGTGAATTCATCAACAACGCTTCATGAATATTTCTGTGCTTTGATTTCAAGTAGTGAAAATGGAATTACATCTCTGATTAGTCTAGCAGAAAGTAACCTTTCTACCCTTGGTTTGGCTATTAACCCTAGCAAGTGCAATCTAATAGCGATTAAAAGTGGTGTCCTATCCCAGTTTAATGTCATGTCCGCTAATGGTTCGCTCATTCAGTCCATTTCTAATCCTAATGACCGCATTAAATACCTTGGTATTAATTTTAATGATGAAATCGTTTTTGATAAATGTGCAGTTTTTACCACATTCAGTAAAATATCTCTAAACTCTGTCTCTCCCCTTTATTAAAACCTGATCAGAAGGTAACGATTATGAATCAATATCTCTGGCCCACTCTTACTTATCCCTTACAATGTGCTCCACTCTACCAAATCAAAACCAAATTTCTTAATGATTTAGATAAAGTTACCAGAGGAGCATGCAAAGAGCTTATTGGTCTTCCTCATGACTGCCCAGACGGAATGCTTTACTCCCCTAAAAAATATCGTGGTCTTTCGTTAATGAAAGCATCTTGGGAAGCTTATGTGCAACACATAAATATCTGTAATACTCTTCTTCGTGTTGATGACTCCCATCTCCACAATGTTAGGGACCTTGTAAGTGAAAAAGTTTCTGCTCTGTCAAAATTGAATATCACCACTATTGATACTATCAACTGGTCAGGTCGTAAAATTCGTAAACACTTAAGAAATGACGCATTCCAAACTTGGACAAACCATACCTTGCGTGGTAAAGGGGTTATTGTTTATAGTGATCTCCCCAAGGCTAACTCATGGGTAAGCAATCGAAAGGGCCTATCTTCCTCAGAATGGACCAATGCTTTACAAATGTCAAGCAATATTTGGGCGGTTCGCGCAATACCGGGCAGAACTCTAAGCACAACCCGCTGCCGTCATCCAGACTGTAGCGAGCTTGAAACACTTGGACACGTGCTTGGACAATGCCCCAAAGGCGAGCTGCTGATCAATGCTAGACATCATCGTGTACGACATGCTTTGGCGATATCGTTAAAAACTTTAAATTGGGAAATTCATGAGGAAGTACATTGTGTATCATCAGATGGTTCTTTTAGATGGGCAGACATTATTGCTATCAACGGACGCTTAAAACGGGCTCTTGTTCTTGACCCTACTATCCGTTTCGAAAGAAACCTAAATCAGGCCACCGAGGTTGATATTGAGAAGAAGTCCATATATGAACCTTGTCTGCCGTATCTTTCTCAAAAGTACAACGTCCCTCTTAAACAATGGTCCGTCATTGGTTTGCTGTTTGGCAGTAGAGGTTCAATCACAAAATTCACGTGGAATTATCTTAAGGAACTTCACATTCCTTTTGATTATGTAATGTCTATTCTTATAAATATTATCAAGGATTCTCTTCAAATATTACATCATCATCTCTATTTCAATTAATCAACTTATATTTGCCTTCAACAATTAACTTTCTTTTTTCTTTAATGTATCACATCACATTATTTTGCATGTTTATTGTATTCAGGACCCTTGTGGTCACTCAAAATTCTTTGAGCTGATGTCTATAATTTAGAAATTTATTACTAAAACTTTGTGTTGTACTAGTAGACTATATTGTAAAACTCTTCTGTATATAATGTATTTCAACTAGACTGTGACCTAAGATTAGTACTATTAAGATTTTTTTTTTCGTTTCACATGTTTCATATTCTAACTGTGAAGCGATGTACGAATACCATAGAATGTAAATTAATACAATACAATACAATACAATACAATACAATACAACACAACACAACACAATACAATACAATACGATACAATACAATAATTGTTGTCAATTTCAAGGTGATTCAATCTTTTATTAATTATTTGTTTTATTAATTTTTTTTACATCCGTAAGTATACATTTTACTTTTAACGCAATATTTTATTTTAACTTATTTTAGAGGATGGAATAATTCCTACTTTATTCTTAATTTTTTATTCAGATTGCCAGGAATAAAACAATTGAATTAAATAGAAATAACTACTAATAAAATTATATTCTACCTGATATGAAAATTTTAGGACCTACGGCACATAAACAAATATTAAAAAAGAAGAATCCTAAATGTAAAAATGTCACGCATTACATTGACAACCTAAACTGCATGTTACTGGAATACTGTCCACTTTATGTATGTTTATATGTATTCCATGATGAACTCTTGTTTTACCGTAAGTGCAATCGATCAACAAGTCAATCAAATAGTTTGTGCTGTTTAACGAGGTAGTTAACATCCTTTTTGATCGCATTTTCACAGGGACGGATGTAAGTGATGGTTTGTCTAGTGACCCAATCAGTAACACCTGTTATTCCTATTTGACGTTAATACGTGCGGCTTTCTATTTGGATTGACTGATTATGAATTTGATATAATGACATTCAAACCATTTTGGTGGAAAGTATTGAAAATGGCAGTAGCTAATACTTCTGAATAACACTGCACTTCGAAGTGAACACCAGAGTTATATAGTCGGAACTGCTATAGTAAAAAGTATGTTCACTTCAAAATTGGTCAACTCACAAAAAAGAGCTTATAAGAACCACTAGATTGTGTTGATTATACTTCTACTATGTCATACTACTTTGGACCAATACAACGGTACGGAACGACGTGTTTGAACCTGCAATTTTTATCACCTCCCTAGCATTTTGTTTTTATCACCTCCCTAGCGTTTGTTTCTTTGTTTGACAACATTCTACTTTCAATAATTACACCTTTTAAAATGATTCATGTTCACTTCATTATCTTAATTAAACATTTTTTTATAATTTATCTCGTTTATATTATTTAGGTTATACTATAACTTATGCTGTATGAGATTATGGATAGCCACGTATCAGAGATTGTTTAAAGGGAGGCAGAGGTGAATATTTCAAAATCCACAAAATTTATCCGATTTGTTTGAAATTGATTATGGATACTAAGTATGTTATTAGTAATGGACATACCAAGTTTCAACTTTCTAAGTACAATAGTTCTGTAAATATTAATAATTTTATAAAACTTTATATCGTTTGATATAAAATGCTCCATGCACCATATTGTAAGAAATTTTCAATATTTCTTTTTATTTATATGTTCAGAGAAGGTATATAAATAATGGTAAGTATTAGTTTATTATGGGAATAATATGGTAATACAGTTATCTTGGTTTTAATTTCATACTTTTAAGGGCACAAAATCAAAAACTAACATCGGAATATCAAAATAAAGATAATAAAAATGGAAAAAACCAAATTTTCATTTTTTCTTCAGTTTTGTTCGAAAATTTCACCTCTGCCTCTCCTTAATATACAGGGTGATTGACGAGAATTTACAGTCCCTTACGGAGCTTATTTCCGAAGACATTCTGAGCAAAAATGTCATATAAACATTTGTTCTAATTTCAATATTTTCAGAGTTACACTAATTTGAAGTTGTTAGTAAAATACATTTCTTTCTTTAGATTTAAGGGTAAAATAATATTACAAATAGAGAATGAACTGTTCAGAAGTACCATTTCTTTATTTGGCTAATGTTTCGAAGCTAAAAATGTGTTGTTAATTGCTTTGTACAGATTTTGTTTTTCAATTTTGAACTAAAAATTACAGTATTCTTATGCACTTATCACAAAAGTTATCACAAATCATACGACTTTACAGTTTAATTATGCATACTAATGTACAGTCTTGAAGAATTTACAGGAGTGGCGTGATTTGTAACAATTGTTGTGATAAATCGTAAGGAAATGTAATTTTGTAGTTAAAAATAAAAAAAAATAAATAAAAATCTATACGAACCAACTATGGAATTCACAACACATGTTTAGCTTCAAAACACTATCTAATTAAAAAAACGATACTCCTGAATAGTTAAATCTTTTTCTGTAATATCCTTTTACCCTTAAAACTAAAGAACATGGTATTTTGCAAATAACCTCAAATTAGTGTAATTCTGAAAATATTGAGATTAGGAAAAATGTTTATATGACATTTTTTTGCTCAGAATGTATTCGGAAATGAGCTCCGTAAGGGACGGTAAATCCTTGTGAATCACCCTGTATAAATCAGACTTCGGATTTGATCTTTGCATATAACGCATGCTTGATTTCATGAGCATATATCATTCAATAATTCGAAGACAGTCACTTTCAGGCACCTACGAAAAATACCGTTTCCTTTGTTACTTCTTTTCAGTAAAATACATATTATAAAAAAATCGTTATATTTGATTTCAATTTGTGAAGAAGTTAATGAAGATTAATGATACAAGCACGCTGAATGGATATCGCCTGAAAACGTTTGTTAATAGCAAACAAATATTTATGCATTTATCTACAGGTAGATGTGGTATGCCTACAGAATATTTCAGTAACAGTTTACTAGTTTTACTCTTATCAAGAGTCCTGATTCGTGGAATTTATCAATGGAGGGACTAGTCCACCGCTGTGGAGTAACAGTTAGCCTTCCTAACTGTGAAACGAGCGGGCCCGGATTTGTGTTTTCCGAGGTTTTCTCCTAACCACGTGAAGCAGAATTCCTGGGTAGCTTTCGGTGTTGGACCTCGGACTCATTTCGTCTTCATTAACATCATTCCATTAGTCATCCTCAATAGTTACAGGTGTACATGGCGTACATGGTTCCATGATCCCCCTACAGATGACATATGTCTGCAGTAGTTGCACATTTCCCAGAGAAGCTGCAGAATCTTCAATATGCGGACTGCAGTAGACAGGGGGAGTGTAGCTCCCTCGCATAGATGGCGTTTTGGAGTCGTGGAATCGAAGGCGGCGTGTCCCTCTGATTAAGGATGCAGCAGATTCATGCACGTGAATTGCGAACAAATGCCATCGATCTGAGGAGGCTGCAGAGGAACATCGTAGGGAGGTGGAGGGGCGTTTCTGTTCACGCGGACTCGTCAGACCTGGGTGCTGTGGTCGAATAGATAAGATGGCGTCAGACAGTGAATCACGTGCTTGATGAGCAGTCCTAAGGACTTCAAAATCATCAGAATATAAGGAGGTTGTACAAAAGCCTAAGGCTGCGGCGTTTGCTTCCTCCGGAAGAAAAAAAATTGAGGTTCTAAGAGACTGAAATAAAAATGAGAAACAAAGAAATTGAAATTTTATAGGGGAGAGGATGGTAATTTTTTTTAACTTTTTTCCTATTTGATGTAAAATATTAATTTTTTGTATGTAGAGAGCTCATATCTGTAGCAACTCAACGAAATATAAAAAAAATGAAAAAAAATATTTTGGGGCCCAGATTTGAAAAAAAATATATATACCCAATGCGGGATTTTACTAAAACCGATATATCTAAACCATTTTTAAAGATATATTCAAACAGTTTTTTGCAATGTATTTGAAAAAGCATCCTCTACAAACTGTCTGTAACAGAATTTTGATATTAGTTCCTACGTTTGTAAAATAAACAATTAAATTTAATAACACTTTTCTTATTTCCTTTCTTGCAAACAAACGGACATATTTTTTAAATGAAATCAATTAACAAAATTCTGTTACAGAGAAAAGTTTCCTCATAATCTAAAGAATGTGTGTTCTAAATATTATGCCTGTATCTTTAACAGTTCAGAAATTATATCCATTTTTGTCTGGCAATGTAGCAAAAAAACGAAGTTACCGTAAACCGATAAAAGCGGGCGAGTGATTTAAAAATCCATAACGCAGGAAGTTTTAAAATGACGTCTCAACATCCGATAAAGACACAAATACCCACAAAATGTTATGCAATGCAGTCCACACATATCAAAGAGTATTTTAAAGAAAAAAAGAATTTTTGAAAATTAAATTTACCGGAAACAACAATAAAAGGATGCGAGTGATTAAAAAATCCATAACGCAGGAAGTTTAAAAATGGCGTCTCAACATCCGATAAAGACACAAATACCCACAAAATGTTATGCAATGCAGTCCACACATATCAAAGAGTATTTTAAAGAAAAAAAGAATTTTTGAAAATTAAATTTACCGGAAACAACAATAAAAGGATGCGAGTGATTAAAAAATCCATAACGCAGGAAGTTTAAAAATGGCGTCTCAACATCCGATAAAGACACAAATACCCACAAAATGTTATGCAATGCAGTCCACACATATCAAAGAGTATTTTAAAGAAAAAAAGAATTTTTGAAAATTAAATTTACCGGAAACAACAATAAAAGGATGCGAGTGATTAAAAAATCCATAACGCAGGAAGTTTAAAAATGGCGTCTCAACATCCGATAAAGACACAAATACCCACAAAATGTTATGCAATGCAGTCCACACATATCAAAGAGTATTTTAAAGAAAAAAAGAATTTTTGAAAATTAAATTTACCGGAAACAACAATAAAAGGAGGCGAGTGATTTAAAAATCCATAACGCAGGAAGTTTAAAAATGGCGTCTCAACATCCGATAAGGGCACAAATACCCACAAAATGTTATGCAATGCATTCCACACATATCAAAGAGCATTTTAAAGAAACAATTTTTTTAATTAAATTTACCGGAAACAACAATAAAAGGAGGCGAGTGATTTAAAAATCCATAACGCAGGAAGTTTGAAAATGACGTCTCAACATCCGATAAGGGCACAAATACCCACAAAATGATATGCAATGCAGTCCACACATATCAAAGAGTATTTTAAAGAGAAAAAGAATTTTTGAAAATTAAATTTACCGGAAACAACAATAAAAGTGGGAGATTGATTTAAAAATCCATAACGCAGGAAGTTTTAAAATGGCGTCTCAACATTGGATAAAGACACAAATACCCACAAAATGTTATGCAATGCAGTCCACACATATCAAAGAGTATTTTAAAGAAAAAAAAATTTTTGAAAATTAAATTTACCGGAAACAACAATAAAAGGAGGCGAGTGATTTAAAAATCCATAACGCAGGAAGTTTAAAAATGGCGTCTCAACATCCGATAAAGACACAAATACCCACAAAATGTTATGCTATGCATTACACACATATCACAGAGTCTTTTAAAGAATATGTTTTTTTAAAATTTTACTCATTTTTCACCAAAAAATACCAGCCTCTCTCCTCAAACCACACACACACAGTGATTACATGTGTTTGAGTTATTCATTTTGACTTCACTCACAGCGGAAAAGTCAGCTCATACACACAGGATTTCAAAGAAATAAACATTTTTATTTACTTCATTTCAGTCACTATGGATTCTTGCAATTTTCGCTCAAGCTTGCAACTACATTGTCAACATTGAGTAGTTGTTGGAGGAGCTCCATCGAGATTGTCCTGATATTTCATGTTACATTATGCAAGCGTCGATATGTGGAACTTGGAATTTTGTTGAAATACAGTATATCACAGCTCAATTATTGAAATGAATTCGTCGGACAAACGCAAGCAAAGGAGGTGTTTTAAATTATATCCTCAGCAGTTCGGAGCCCCAGGGTCCTCCTCGAGCATTCGCCACTGTTATATAGTTATCCTCCAATCTCGATACGGATATGAAAATGCAGTCCTTGAAAGAGAAGGTCAAAAAATAAAATATTTTAAATTCGTTCCGTATATATTCATTTTTCAATAATCATTCCTTGCTATTTCTAGTCCTTCCTTAAAAAAAAAAAAGATTTTATAGATCAAGGAAACATTTTGTTTCGAAATCATAAGAAACCTTACTGTCTTTTCTCCATCTTTCTATTTATCTGGTTCGTGATTTAGCCCATCCTATTTTCTTCATATATTCACATACTGTATCCAATCATTTCACTTTGATTGCACTTAAGTACGTTTAATTCTGTTTTGAATTCCACATTTTTTATTAAACAAGCGAGTAATTTTACAGAGTATGTTTGATTTTAACCAAATAAATTTGTGAACTTTACATTCTGTCTTAATTTCTTTTTGGATAACCTTGGCAATAGTTTTACTTACCACACAAAGCATAGGTACAATTACTGCCTTATAGAATATCATTATCATTTCATTTCTTATTTTGTTCAGCAAAGGTCCCTGGATGTTTCTGCAATTCATTTAGAATGTTACTAGTCAAGTATTTATGTATTTTTTTAAAGTGAAACCTCTATGAGCTTCACATTCGAGAAATCTGGATATACCTTCTGTTAATAAAGTGACGTCAACCCAGAGCGCAACGTCACGCAAGCTGTTTCGCTTAGGATGGTAATATACACCGTAAAGGCGTAAAAGTAGATGTAGAAGTTTAACAAAACATAAAATTTAATTTTAATCTAACCAAAAAATTATTATTACTTTTTCAGTAATGAGGGTGATTAATGAATGTGGGAGAGAATAAAGACACAAATAGTTCTGTTAATTTAACATAGTCTGTTTTTGAACTACTTAACTCTGATAGACTAAGTTCCAAATTAATAAAGTTCTGTTTAATAGCATTATTATTTACTTACTTACAAATGGCTTTTAAGGAACCCGCAGGTTCATTGCCGCCCTCACATAAGCCCGCTATCGGTTCCTATCCTGTGCAAGATTAATCCAATCTCTATCACCATATCCCACCTCCCTCAAATCCATTTTAATATTATCCTCCCAGCTACGTCTCGGCCTTCCCAAAGGTCTTTTTCCCTCCTGCCTCCCAATTAACACTCTATATACATTTCTGGATTCCCCCATACGTGCTACATGCCCTGCCCATCTCAAACGTCTGGATTTAATGTTCCTAATTATGTCAGGTGAAGAATGCAATGCGTGCAGTTCTGTGTTGTGTAACTTTCTCCATTCTCCTGTAATGATAGCATTACTATTATTGTTATTATTATTATTATTATTATTATTATTATTATTATTATTATTATTATTATTATTATTATTATTATTTGTACGAAATGGAAATATAAAAATTGGAAATTTATCCTTTGAAGATGTGGAAAAATTCAAATACCTGGTAGCAACAGTAACAAATATAAATGATACTCGGGAGGAAATTAAACACAATAAATATGGGAAATGTATGTTATTATTCGGTTGAGAAGTTTTTATAATCCGGTCTGTTGTCAAAAATTCTTAAAGTTAGAATTTATAAAACAGTTATATTACCGGTTGTTCTGTATGGTTGTTAAACTTGGACTCTTACTTTGAGAGAGGAACATAGGTTAAGGGTGTTTGAGAATAAGGTTCTTAGGAAAATATTTGGGGCTAAGAGGGATGACGTTATAGGAGAATGGAGAAAGTTACACAACACAGAACTTTACGCATTGTATTCTTCACCTGACATAATTAGGAACATTAAATCCAGACGTTTGAGATGGGCAGGGCATGTAGCACGTATGAGCGAATCCAGAAATGCATATAGAGTGTTAGTTGGGAAAAGACCTTTAGGGAGGCCGAGACGTAGATGGGAAGATAATATTAAAATGGATTTGAAGGAGGTGGGATATGATGATAGAGACTGGATTAATCTTGCTCAGGATATGGACCAATGGCGGGCTTATGTGAGGGCGGCAATGAACCTCCGGGTTCCTTAAAAGCCAGTAAGTAAGTAAAGTATTCATTTATGTTGCTAGTTTGTCATTGTTATAATTTTTTTGTAACTATTGCATTGTTGTTTCGTTTTGTTTCTGGCTAAGTGGTAGAGAAGACTTGAGCTTAACTCTGCCAGAATAAATAAACAAACAAATGAAATAAATAGTACTACTGCCACCAATACCACTACCACTACAACCATCACCTTCGTGTAAATTCCAGGTGCTGATTATGCCTAGATGCAGGAAGAGTACAGTTTTATTAAAAGAGAAATTGCTAAGTACTGTTCTTAATATACGGGTATTAATAAAATGTTAATGTTACCTACTGTTCTAGCGAGAGTTATGCCACACGGTTGTTGATGATATGCGGTCTGCTTCAAAACTGTTACATAGCTTAAAGCCGACATTACATTTTTATCTTCATCTTCATCAGAGTTTCGCTGCCATATCGACACAGCTATGTAAAAGTTTTATTTCGTTCATTATATTACATACTTTACTGTTCAATTTATATTTCCACAACACGTATGATACAATATTCTTCAATTTTTGTATAACTAATAAGTTAATTAACAAAACAAAAATTTTCAAATAAAAAACTTACGATTAGCATCAAAAGAACTTTTACTGTGGCTGAATCTGGGCGCATTCAGCTACAAATTAAAAAAGAACTTGGTTCGATTATTTACTGGCAGAGAATTTGAAGATATTCTCTGTTTTATAGGTAGATCATGTTCCTTGTCTTGTAGCCTATCTACCCTTTGTTGTAACAAGAGGTAGAGCAGGATTAAGTGACTAAGATTGGGAGCATGAAAGGGTAATAAAATTGTCATCGAAGGAGAGCACCTCTGTCCTTTGTGTAGGAAACACATTTTATCCCAGTGTGGAGAAAATATCTACTAACCTCGATGCCAAGTCAGAATAGGGATTCGCTTGCATGTCTTGACCTCATGGGGAATAGAGAATGGGAACAAGAGACTGGATTGTTCCTCTTGAAGGCGAGACAGATTAGAACTTCAGCTGTTTAAGTTTGTGATGCGAATTGACGAAGGGATGATGGTAACTTTTATGCCTGTTTGTATGTTAAGTTAGGATATATTATATATTGTCGGACCATCGGATCTGTGCCCCTTCAGCGCTGTCGTCGTTCTTGAAAAAGTTAACGCCTGTACTCACTCCATTCCACCCGCTTTCCTCCCACCACGTTAAACAGCAGGCCACGAACCTTGCCGAATAGGGATGTTGCCAAACTTCCGTCAAACGGTGTTATAAATAACTGGTCCTCCATGCTACAATATCATTTCTTTCAATCAAAATACATCTTATATTTCTACATTTTTTAAACCTAAATCCCATGTCTCGAATCACTTTCAGCAGCGTTTCTCTCCAACCTTGGAAAATATTGTCCCTCGCAACCTTCAGCAATTTCTTCAATGTCGGAACTTCATTCTACACGGTATACAATTCTTGTATCTTTCTTCTTAAAATACATCGGTTCATATCATCTACAAGAATTAAAGGTTCCCTTGGTCTGTTCTTCCCTGGTGATTCTAGCTTTTCATCTCCTGCACAGACTCCCTCTCTCCTGATTTTCTTTGTTAGGCGCTCTGACCTGCCTTTATAAGTTACATAAAATGTTGTATTATTAGTATTAGTTAAGTAAGTAATTTTAATACGTAATCAATTGAAATAAAATAAGCCCCAACTGTGATCGCAGCTGCTCTTTTCGTTGCCTGATTTATAGGAAACAGATATTGACCTGTTTGTTACTCTTCATCGCAAAATGCTATTGCGTACTTGCTTAATAATATTTCTTTCGCCACTCCGTGCTACAGTATTCATGTTGAGTTGATAACACTGGACTGCAAGTACAAGTATTGCAAACTGTCCCGCAAGAAGGCTCAAAATTGTGAGTAGTGGAGGAGAGAAAGGGAGAGAGATAGAAAAGAGAGAGATAGGAATGCAAGGAGAGAAATGAATTACCGAGGCTGAGAAGGAATTAGGGTTCAGTTTGCATATCTTACGGGGGGACAGATCCGATGGTCCGACAATAATGTGTTTTGTTTGTGTCACTTTCATATTAATCTGTGTGTTCTTTTGGAGAGAGGTTGGATCTAATCATACCTAGGTGAAGGAGGTGAAACCTACAAAATATTATTTGTTTTTATACAGCACGTACGGTCAAAAGATCCGTGCATTGGATTTAAGAGAAAATTATGATAGTGTAGTGCATCTGTATGTATAATATTGCTGAATAAATCCATCTATCTATCTAAAACCAAGAGATAATCTTACTTCATGTCGAGGAGATCTGTTACTAGTAACTGTGTAGTGTTGGGTCAAAATCCTCAACAGGATGAAATGAGCCGAAGGATCCAATCATCATGATCATCATCATAACAACCAAATTTAGCATTTTACTATACGCCAATAAAGATAATTATTTTTTGCATGTACACCCCTGTATTTATCTGGGCATGCATCGTTCCCCGGACCATCCAATAGTCCGGTAGTGATTTAGCTAATGTTCGCTTGTCATAAACAAAACACCCACGGCCCCCTCCCCCCGCCCCAACCCGTCCCTCCCTCCGACGTTGTGAAGCTCGGCCATGTTGGCACAGTCGCCTGTCCCTTGCAGGGCCACGAGCCCTGGAGCCCTTAAAGGGGAACACCGGTAACGCATCGGTAGTCGATCACGACAGTTCAGCCAAGATCACGATACTCCTATCTTTATGATTCATCCGGCCGCACGGATCCTCTATCGAGATACTGACGAGAAAGTCGTTGTTCAATGACGCTGAATCGAGTGAAATGCTGGCTGATCTGGATCTGATTAGTATTATCTCCGTCGTGTTCCTTCGCAATCTTTATTCATTGCAATTTCACAAATTAAATTGAATGAAAATTGAAATCCTCAGACATGAAACTTTCTCTGTACTAGAGGCATAAATCTACATCTTTTATACAGGGAAATCATTTTATTTTTACCAAAATTTCTAATATTAATCTGGCTATACCTTTGGATCAACGGTTGATACCCCCTTCCACGACTGGCGTTTGATGATACTGGCGTAATATACAAACAAATCACTTTACTAGGTAGGGGAGACTGTTGTGCCTTTAGCATAGTGTACCTTTGAACATTTTTTGTTTTTTAATTTTTGCTGTTACCTAGAGGATTCAAATTGAAGTAGATTGTAGAGAAAGCCACTAAGTAGCTCTAGTCGTACTTTCGGTTTGATTCATTGCAAAGTGTGAGTTCTGTGGACAAAACAATTTTTTAGTACTAAAAGTAAATACTTCGGTCATTCTTATATGTTTTCTAACACAAAACCAAATTGTATTTGTTACTATCAATATAGTATAGTGTGTTCCCTATCATCTGATGAGTAATAATCTATATATATAATTTGAACTAGTCCACATCTGTGGAGTAACGGTTAGCATGCCTAGCCGCGAAACCAGGTGGCCCGGGTTCGATTCCCGGTTGGGGCAAGTTACCTGGTTGAGGTTTTTTCTGGGGTTTTCCCTTAACCCAATATGAGCAAATGCTGGGTAACTTTCGGTGTTGGACCCCGGACTCATTTCACCGGCATTATCACCTTCATCTCATTCAGACGCTAAATAACCTGAGCTGTTGATAAAGCGTCGTAAAATAACCTACTAAAATAAAAATAATTTGAACTGGTAATGGAAATTACGGGAAAACGGATGAACGGATTTTAATAAATGGCCCCTCATTTTGAAGCTTGCAACACAAAGTTTTTCGGAAAAGTAGTAGTTTTCAGTGAAATGTCAATTTTCCTACATAATTTTCCTATTTTCCAAAATCCATCTGTTGTCAGTTTTGAGAACTAATTTTATCGAATCACGGCCGACTTGATTGAATTTCAGAACAAAACACACACTACAATAAACAAATAGGCTATTACACGAAGGCCATGACCTGCAGGATTGCCGACATATTTAGAGCTCAATTCAATTTGTTATTAAAAACTGATTCTGCAGTGTATAATAATTTTCCGAGTACAGCTGTGTATTGGATATTCAAATCTACGAAACTTGAGGTGGTTTGATGACATTATTATCATTAGAAATTAAATATTATTATAGTTAATATCATGATGCATCTATTTTTCATTAATTGTACATAATATTGGTGCTATATTGATGATATGAAAGTGAAACGTTTTGAGGTTATGTAAGTAAATGTAGAGATTATCTTAATTTAGATCTTCATTTTTTATAATTTACCGAGTGGCTGCTATATATAACTACAAAACTTAAGTAAGATAATAATATTGTTATTAAAAATCAAATATTTTTATACTTATTAGCCCAGTGGGGTTGGGTTTTTTTTATATACTTAATGGCGGTGTAGTGTAGATATTGATATGTGTCATCGTCTTCAGTATTGGCTCGACAGAGCGCAAAAATTACAGTTCCTAAGGAAAGATCAAAAGGTATTACTTACTGATAAAATAAGAGGCCTAGAAAATTTTGTAGTCTCCAGATCATTTCAGCAAGATCTCTTAGTAGGATAAAATGATTTTACGCTCTACATTTCAAGTTCTATATGCAGCAGCTATACGAAAATGCTATTGTTCGAAAGCTTAGCAAACCTGACATTTTTTTAACTTTTGCCTACAATCCACAATGACCTGAAATAGCTACGGCTATCGTCCTGGCATTGATACTTGCGTTTTCGCGTTGAAACTCAAAAACTGAAGTTGGATAGGGTCAAGAAAAAGTATTTGGCCTAAAAAAATCCATTCAGAGGGAGTATGTTTCATTATTATGGAAGCAAATAACTATCAAAAAGACAAGTATTCTCCATTGAAAATAAAATGAAAAATTTTTATTTGAACGTCTAACGAACTTAGTTTGCAGCAGCATTTGCTGCACAAGCCACTAGTATACTTTAATTTCCATGATTTATTTGAATCTCTAGTTTTGGGAGCCATGTTTGTTTAAACGTGCATCCTCTTGTACCTCTGAACACAAACCATCTTGTACCATGGCACATGTTCCAAAGTACACGATACTATCGGTTTTTGTTTTTCTTTTATTTTAAAATCATGTCACGAAGTAAGTCCGGATTTAAGAGACCCCCAATTGATCCGGATGTCTTGAAGAAAGCTGTTGAAGCAGTTATTCCTCCTCCAGGAAATAAAATCTCAATCAGAGAAGCCTGTTCTGGTTTATGATGGCAAATACATTTTAAATATGATTGTCAGTTTTTACAGCTATATTCCCACCTATATTCCATGTGTTCCAACTTACAAGAGTGTATGTTCCAAGGTACGTGAACCTGTTGTACCTTTGAACACATTACATATCCCTTTATTTTATTTTTTTCATCCTTAATAAATGTGTAAAACAGGAAAATACGTACAGGAAGTTGTCAAGGAATCTTCAATAATTATTGCAAGCATTTTTTCATTTAAAAAATTTTATTTCCTAACATAAAAAAAAAAATGTCTGAAAAGTGTATGAAGGTACAACGGTCTCTCCTATAGGAGAGAAGAAAACTATTTCATCCATTTACGCAAACTAGGAAATATCACGCTTTTGACTTTGACAATTTTCATTAGGTTTTTGTTTAATCAAAATACAGTACAGTATTAACAGTAAGTGTTTTTACTCACGAACTGAGCTGTCCATGCGGACGTATTCATTATGCAGTGTATATTATACTATCTACAACACGTTAGCGTACAATATAGAAAACGAAGTTAAATTAAAAAATAATCATAATATGGATATTTAAACACATTTTCAAAATGGTGACCGTTCATTTCGATACAGGCTTCAGTTCTAATGTGTGTAATTCCAATTACCAGTTTCGTCCTTCGTACTAGTAACTCATGTTGAAATAATTCTGTACCTACTCTCAGAGTACCTTACGTACTGTAAATTCAATCTTCACTTCTGCTCGTTCCGAAAAGATAAAATTACTCAGAGATGCTATCTACTGTCCGTCCAAGTGGTTTTGTCGCAGGGTCGTAGAAAGGGGGGAAATCACGAGACAGTTAATTACTTAACGAGGAAGTTTCAATGCTCAATGGCGTTCGAAAGCATAAAAAATTACGCAATATACTCGTATAATGGTAGCACCCTTGAACTTCAATTCCATGCAAATTTTACAAGCTGTTTTCTCACACTTTTTTTTTCAGAACATTTCGTCAGGTTAGAAGTGTAAAGGCTCTTACAATTTTGATGCTAGAAACACGAAATTTTTACTCCATGTTCTATACACTGTGATTAACAAAATAGCTCATATGATGAAGCATGAGTGGGACAGAAAAAAATTCTCTCCGGCACCGGGATTTGAACCCGGGTTTTCAGCTCTTCGTGCTGACGCTCTATCCACTAAGCCACAACGGATTCCCATCCCGATGTCGGATTGAGTCCTCTCAGTTTAAGTTCCACCTCTTGGGTTCCCTCTAGTGGCCTACCCTCATGCACTGCGTCATAGATGTATGCCAGTGGCACAATGTCCACACATGTGCAGAGGTGCATCCTTCATCATATGATGACGCAGTATTTCTGCACGGAAATATCATATGTACTGCGCAGGGAACGGATTTATATGGACTAAAAATATATGAAATATGTAAATATATATGTAGTTATTTTTACCAAAATATGGAATTAAATATGGATTTTTACCAAAATATGGAATTAAATATGGACTTAAAATTATAAAAAAATGACTACGTACGTTAAATATTGGTACATTTTAATCAAACTAAACAAAAAATATAATGGACGTACCTTATCTTCCAATGTAGTTTCAACAAAACACAATTTTTATTGTCTGTTACCATAACAATAGGTTACAAACATTTCTTTCAAGTGCTGAAAAGTGAATCTTCTTCTATTGTCTCTGAGGATAGATTTATACTGACTAAAAGAGCGTTCGACGTCACAAGAAGTAACTGGTACATAATTCAATTTCACAATGTCTGCTGGGGATAAGTCCAAGTTAATCTTCACTGTTGATTCACCACTCATCACAGCAACAACCTTTTGTAGTTCTTCATATCCAGGGTTTTTTGAAAGTACAGTGTCCACCTTAGCTCTTACTGCATCTGCAACTTTACCTCTACCACGATTCAGTTGTTCCACAGTACTATTTATAATTTCAAAACTTTCAGATAGTGAAAGGTGCCTATTTTGGAGACTTTTGAGCGTTTTTATGATGCATGAAAATGTATGCTGAATGTGAGCTAAGTCATTCTTCACACTTATGTCACAGGTAACTGTTTTCGCAGTATCAATTGAGACTGCATCTTCAGAGTCCAATGCAAGGAGAACATTGTTAATAGAGTCTATATGTTCGGCATAATATTCAACTGCTTCTAGCCATGTACCCCATCTAGTTAAAATTGGCTTTGGTGGCAATGGAATTTCAGGGTACATTTCTTTCAACACGTTAACTCTACTGGGAGCTTTGAGAAATACTTTTTTCACTGATGAAATCAACAAATCTACTTTAGGGAAATTGTCTCTGACCACTTCTGCCACACGATGAAATGCATGCGCCACACAAGTAAAATGAGTCAATT
The DNA here is from genome assembly GCF_040183065.1 of Periplaneta americana. Lineage (NCBI taxonomy): Eukaryota > Metazoa > Arthropoda > Insecta > Blattodea > Blattidae > Periplaneta > Periplaneta americana. The sequence continues at coordinate 15,046,307 of NC_091119.1, forward strand.
TAGGATATACAACAGATAATGCTTGTCCAGCTTTGACCATATAAGGGGCAGCATCGCTAATAAAGAATAACACATTATCGTACATAATACCCTTTGGCCACAGGATACCCATAGCTTCGTTGAACAGTTTAACTATAGTTTTGTTATTGCACTTTTCTAGAACATCACAATGTAAAAGAATTCGTTCAGAATATTGTTCACTTAACAAACCGATAACTACATTACCAACAAGTCTACCTTCTTTGTCGGGAGTCTCATCAATGGAAACCCAAATTGAACTATCTTTAATTTCATCTCTTATCTTCTGTATTGTCTCATCGTAGATGGATGGAGCATACGTCTTCCTAAGTGTTGACTCATCCGGGATTGTATGTTGAGTATATTTTTCAAGGAATTCCCTGAAGACCTTATTCTTTAGTTTGTAGAGAGGAATATCAGCAGAGATGAGAGAACGGCACAGGTCGATGTTAAACTCAGATCTTACATTCGATGTTGTTGGTTGTGTTAAAAACAATTGTCTCTGCTTGGAATTTAGTTGTTTGTTGGCCTGATGTTTACTAGTTGTAATGTGTTGTTGCACCAGGAACTTTTGTGTAGATGATACTGCACACTGACACAAATTACAAAATAATATTTTATTGTCAGTTGATAAACCATCTTCTTTAAATTCTGAAATGTAACTTGTTAGTTTTGATTTTAAATTGACTGAATGACGTACTTTTGGCATATTTACCGTCTTTATAGTATGATTTACAAAACTGAACCTATGTGTACTCTGACTGGCATTTAACTGTTGAGCTGCACAACTGAAGTCTGTTAAAAATTTTAAATTAAATTAATACAGTTTTGTAACTTACTTTCCCATTGTTGATAGGACTGCTAATTTTCAAATAACTCTGATGTTAAAGGGATTACTGAACATGTGTTTAAATCTCTATTGTTGAAATGTATTTTTAAAAGTTAATGGAATTTTGTTTTGTTTTATTGTTAAACCTAATATAATATGGACTGTTTTATATGAAATATGGAAAATATATGGAAATTAACGAAAATATGTACTAAACTCTAAAATATGGAAAAATATGGAAAATAAAAGTAGGATTTTTCAACCCTACACATTGTGAAACATAAAGATAATGCAAAATATAAATTATATTAGCTTTATAAGTAAATATGTATTTACATATAAATCCTTTCCCTGGTACTGCGGTACGTCGTAATAATATAAAATAGCTCATGGTTAAATATAATTGAATGAATACTTTTAGAAATAAAAAATGAAATATTTATAGTGACAATTGAAAATTTCTATTTTTAGATATGCAGTGCTTATAAAAAGCTCCCCCTCCTTCTGTAGTAAAGATATAGGAACACTAATGCGTGGTATTTTTGTAAATATGTCACTGGTCTTGCAAAAAATTTCAAACATTTTACTAGAAAATCTAACTACACATTTCATTTTGAAATATCAAAATTTGTAGAATATTTGTGTTAATAACGCAGAATCTAATTGACTCACAGAAATGAAACATCACCCACGTAGGAGACATCCGACCCATATCATTTTTCCACGATGTTCCAAAAGTTAAGGGAAGGGGGGCACGTGGTGCCAAATTGCAATTCCACTTCCACGCAACTATTTTTACTCATAACTTTCGACTCAGTCATTTCCGGACCAGGGTTCCTTATCTCAAATTGATAGATTTGCCCTTCGCCATCATCCCTGAAAGTTTGTAACACCACCTCGGAAATACCCTGTATATAACTTATATATATATATATATATATATATATATATGTATGTATGTATGTATGTATGTATGTATGTATGTATGTATGTATGTATGTATGTATGTATGTATGTATATACAGTAGAACCTCTATTATCCGTGGTAATGAAGGGGGTGGACTGAACGATTAATCGAAAAAATCGGATAGTCCGTACCATGAAAGATTTTCGTAAATTAAGTGAATAATACTTGAAGTTTCGTAATTTCTCCTCCGTGGTCTTGCGTTCAACACGCTAGGCAATGGATCAGAAGTTCACTAATTCAAGTTCGGTTGTCAAGGACGTGTTTTTAAGGGGCAAAGAAATTCCTTCTGATAGCTGTAAGCGGAAAGATAGGAATAGTAGAGGTCTCATGTTATAGATTTACATACTCTATACATTTTATCCTTAATTTCTATTAAATCGCGCACAGTTGTAACATCAGTCTCGTATTCTGATGGGAGATGAGCCACAATTTCTCTTTCCCCAAATCACTGAATTATATGCATTTTTCGATACTTAGCACAAAAGTTTTCTTTTCACATTCATGCAATATATTTTAGGAGAGAGTCGGGTAATATCGGACAGTGAGTTCCTTTCATCTACCACACGATGATAGTATCTGATTGACACGGTTACGTTTCTGTGATGTCGCATAGAGAAACGTAACCATGTCATTCAGGTACTACCATATGGTGGTAGATGAAAGAAACGCACTGTCCGATATTACCCGATGTCCGATGCTATCCGACTCTCCCCTATATAGAAATTGTACAGTTTGGCAGTACGAACAGTAGACCAAACTGGAAGTGTAAAGGCTTGTAGGCTAATAACACTCTCTAGAAAAAAAAAACCGTACTAATATAACGCACAGTTGTACTCCATATGTTTCTGTAGCAAATAAAAAAAAAGGAAAAAAAAAAGAGCGAGCAAAAGACAGTCGGATAATCAGTTAATCGGTTAATAGGGTGTCGGATAATCGACGTTCTACTGTATGTATATACAGGGACATCATTTTATTTTTACTAACATTTTTAATATTAACCTGTCTATACCTTTAGAGAACCGGAAACACCGCTTGCTCCCCCCTCCAAGACTGGAGTTCGATGATACTGGCGTAAAAAACAAATCACTCTACTAGGTATAGGATTGAAGAAAAGTAGTTCATCCATTTACGTAAACTAGGAAATATCGCGATTTTGAGTTTGATAATTTTCATTAGGTTTTTCTTTAATCAAAGTACAGTACGGTATTAAGAATAAGTGTTTTTACTCACGAAGTGAGTTGTCCATGCGAACGTATTCATTATGCAGTGTATATTGTCTACTGCACATTAGCGTACAATATAGAGAAAGAAGTTAAATTGAAAAATAATCATAATATGAATATTTAAACACAATTTTGAAAATGGTGGCCGTTCATTTCGATACAGGTTTCAGTTCTTTTGTGCATATTATCACAATATAGACTATTGCATCTAATTCCAATTGCCAGTTTCGTCCTTTGTACTAGTAACTCATGTTGAAATAATTCTGTACCTACTCTACGTACTGTGAATTCAATCTTCACTTCTGCCCAACCCGAAAATATAAAATTACTCAGACATGCTATCTACTGACTGTCCAAGTGGTTATGCCGCAGGATTGTAGAAAGGGAGGAAATCACGTGACAGTTAAGTACTTAACGAGGCCCTTTTATTTAAGTTAAATTAAACAGCTGTATAATATTACGTAAACGTCCAATTCCTAAGAGAAATTAATGTTTTCAGAAAAGAGCTAAGACAGCCCAGCTTTTACAGAGGGGCGAGCAGAAGCAGGTGGGGGAAATCGGGATGCGACGTAGGCAAACGGACAGTACCTGTGCGAAAACATGATTCAATATTGAAAGCTCTTTCGTCACTGGAAAACGCGAACATATTTCTGGAACGTACTATACTCAGTAACTCAGTACTGCTTACTATCTGCGGTCTTGGTTCTGTGTGGAGTTGGATCTTCCTTAGTAGAAGGGATGGGAGTGAAGTACATTCAAAAACTCAGGTACAATAAAAATTGAAGTAAAAATAAAATGATGTCCCTGTATATATTGTGTAGATCAATTTACCGACAGAGTCGTTGCCCAGGGCGCGCTATAGGAGACTGGTCTACGCTACACCCGAGACGAGACGAGATGATGGAGATTTGTTGGGATGCCACAGGGAAACCGGAGCTCCCGGAGAAAATCCCTACGTTGCCTGAACCACAGGCTTGTACAATACAAGTTGTAAATAGGGGATTACGCCGGTGCTCGAACCTGGGTCGACAGGATTATAAGTCTAGCGCCCTAGCCGTGGCGACAAACAAAAATATAGGCCTATTATAGACGAAGTAAAACGACTTTAAGCCACTGTTGCCCGGATGAGTGCCGGCTGCGTGTGCAGCAGACGTCCAGGTCTCGTGTTCTCGGTTGACTTGTGTTGCTCATAATTTATTCGTTTCTTCTCGGACTGCCGAACTGCGGAGGAGTCTGGATTTCTCTGAAATATCAAGAACTCACTCGTTCTCTCTCCGTCTCTGTTCTGGACGCAAGGCATATTACAATAATTATATTTCGTGCAATCCGCCCAATTCTGCTGCACGTTCCCGCCGGATACATGCATAAGCGGCTCATCCGAGAGTTTGCTTAATTTACTTGTGTATGTCTGGACGTAATGTTTTGTTTGTACACGAATTAAGTGGAACACATCCCCGCTTTAGGTGAGTATTATATCACCGCCGTGTTATTTAATGCGGCTGTGATGCAAACGATATGTTGAGTTAATGATCTAAGCAATTAATAACCCATAAGTCACATACGCGTTAAATCGGACGGATAATGATTTCAAAGCATTACTTAGTTGTTTGTATTTACATCTGTTAATTCTAGTTTAGATCCGCCGAGTTACAAATCCGAGGGATCTGGTTCGATCCAGTGAAGAGGAAATGCAACTTCCTTATGCAGGAAATGTGTTTGTGTGTTTTTTTCTAAATAGGGGAGTAGTGGGTACAGTGAGAGACAAAATATTAAGACATAATAATATTATGTATGGGCTATTCCATATGAAATCGATCAGTAAAAAACCTCGCATGTTTTTTTACTCTAATTTTCTCCCTACTTATACGAATTTACCTCGAGCATTGTAGGTCTTATAAATTGTGTGTGTGTGTGTGTGTGTGAGTGTGTATATTCCCCTTATGTTATGTAACTGAGTTTGATTATGTGTAATTTTCTACTTTATTTTATATATTATGTAACCGATCTTGACTATTTGTAATTTTATATTATGTAACTGATCTTGTCTATTGTAAGTTTCTACTATATTTTATGTAATTTCTAAGGTATTTTCTTTTGTGTTGTTTTGTAATCTAATTTTGTATTTCATGTATATTATTGAAACCTGGTTGAGTGGAAGAGAAGGCCTCATGGCCTTAACTCTGCCAGGCAAAATAAACCTATTACTACTACAAGGTGCTGAGGGGAGTGCATTTTCAAAAATATACTATCGAAAGTCAAACGGTTTTCGTATTATTGAGCGACAAATTTAGCGTATTTTAGAAAAACAAGCCTCTTTCAGCGCTCAGAACTCTGGAACCATTTACTGCAGAACATTGAACGAGAGCTTATTTTGAAGCTGACATTTGGTAGGCTATGTTAAGAAGTAATCCTTATTTTTATTGTATACAGAGAGACAGATAATCTGATTTTACTTGCTTTTAGGCTTTTTGGCCATTTGTAAAAACGTAAAAAAATATTGAGAAAATACCTTACATTATTAAGAGGGATTCGGCATTGTTTGTTTAGTGGCTCGGCAATAAGTTTCGAGGGTATTAGATTATTTTCACACGCCTAGACTTGAACGGCGCAGTACCCCACTCACTGGCCGAGAACTGAAGATAAGCGAGCGTTAGGCGTCATTTTACTCCTATGTTTATGAAAACTTGTAATAAAGCTAGCACAGCCATGACTGCTAGACGACACATCACGTGTTTGTCTCCTGGCCTCGCTTGTCTCGGCTAAGCTCCCTCCTCACAGTCAGCTGCTTAGTTCAAGCGCGTACTATTTATTTTCTTTATTTGATATTTTCAATACTTTCTTATCAGCATACCATCAGTAAAAAATATGTGTTTATTTGTAATTTCAATGCGGAATCTACCTATATATTTTTTAAACATTTTTTTCTAGCCAAAGGCGTCTTAATGAGGAAAAATCTAAATTTCTCCATTTCCATACAAAGTAAGAAAATCTGTTTATATGTCAATATAAACTTTAATTTCTCAGCATCAAAATAAACCATGATTTTGATCATTGGGTGAAAGGATTTCGGAGCTACAACAGTTTAAATTTAAATATTTTTAATTTAAACACTATGAAGTTCTGATGCCTCAAACTTTGCACAAAGCATTGTATCACAGTTCTCTACGTACAAAAAAGTTTCATTGTATTTAGAAACTGTAAGGTCAATTTTCTCTATATTTCGGTCGATTTGAGATGGAATAGCTCGTATGTAAGTAATAATTCAAGTATTTTTAAAATCAAATGCAATAGAAATTGACATTAAAACATGGAGTACAATAATACATAAACAAAAATGTTAATAGGTAAAGGATATAATATACAATACGTGTTTGTCAAAAAAAAAATGCAAATATCTTACTGTTCCCATTCAGGAGGGTACAGTGAGACACCACAGTGTCTATTAACGGACATTGAAATGATTTACATTTATTTCAAAAGAAAGGAAAGCTTGCTGTCTCTTTATCTTGTCATGTTAGAATCATTTTGATGTCTGACTTCGAAACCATTGAAACATCTGTAACATTTGGAAAAGTGAATTATCCAAGACATTTCAAACTTTTTCGAAAAAATGAAATGAATTTTTGGTGACAACTTTTTTCGAAAATTTAAGAATTCACAATCTCCTATGTACCATTGCCATAGCATGAATGAATGAATGTGTTTTTTCTTCCTACTGAAAAATTTTATATTTTGCACATAGGAGTTATTCCAGGAACAACGAAGATATGAGATGAAGTACATAGTTTTCTGTCCAAGGACAGGTCTTTCACTGCAAACCCAGCATTCTCCAATCTTCTCTATTTTCCGGCTTCACCTTAGTCTCCGCATACTATAATATTATCTTAAAGTTGTGCATCATCTGATATGCCATTAGGAGAGTCCAGGATAACAGAGAGGGTTTGGAATTGAACGGGTTACATCAGCTGCTTGTCTATGCGGATGACGTGAATATATGTTAGGAGAAAATCCACAAACGATTAGGGAAAATACGGGAATTTTACTTGAAGCAAGTAAAGAGATAGGTTTGGAAGTAAATCCCGAAAAGACAAAGTATATGATTATGTCTCGTGACCAGAATATTGTGCGAAATGGAAATATACAAATTGGAAATTTATCCCTTGAAGAGGTGAAAAATTCAAATATCTGGGAGCAACAGTAACAAATATAAATGATACTCGGGAAGAAATTAAACACAGAATAAATATGGGAAATGCCTGTTATTATTTGGTTGAGAAGCTTTTATCATCCAGTCTGCTGTCAAACAATATTAAAGTTAGAATTTATAAAACAGTTATATTACCGGTTGTTCTTTATGGTTGTGAAACTTGGACTCTCACTTTGAGAGAGGAACATATGTTAAAGGTGTTTGAGAATAAGGTCCTTAGGAAAATATTTGAGGCTAAGAGGAATGAAGTTACAGGAGAATGGAGAAAGTTACGCAACACAGAACTGCACGCATTGTATTCTTCACCTGACATAATTAGGAACGTTAAATACAGACGTTTGAGATGGGCAGGGCATGTAGCACGTATGAGAGAATCCAGAAATACTTATAGAGTGTTAATTGGGAGGCCGGAAGGAAAAAGACCTTTGGGGAAGCCGAGACGTAGATGAGAAGATAATATTAAAATGGGTTTGAGGGAGGTGTGATATGATGGTAGAGACTGGATTAATCTTGCTTAGGATAGGGACCAATGGCGGGCTTATGTGACGGCGGCAATGAACCTCCGGATTCCTTAAAAGCCAGTAGGGCCTAAGTATTAAGTATCATCTAATATCTCCTTCTGCTCCTAACTTTCCTACCGTTCACAATTACTTCCAGTACATCCTTCATTATGAAGTTTTTTCTTAGCCAGTAATCCAGCCAATTTCTTTTCATCTTCTTGCTCAAGCTGGGTAGACGAATTCATTCCCATATCTCAAAAGAAATGTATATATTTGAAGAATTAATATGTAGCAATACATTATATACAGATCGTACTGGATATGGCACGTACAGTGAACGGTTAATGACACGACCTAAACGGAGGATAAATTTGAGAAGATAGAATAAAGAACTGATTGAGGCTGTAATAGGCAACGAGGCATAAAAACGGGAAAGGAGGAAGAGGGAGAGGAAGCGGATAATGATGATGTCATTCACAGGCATCTACTTTCTACTTCTTATTATTGGTACGTCATTCTATTGACGCATTCTTGCTGTTTGAAGCAATGGAACAAACGACGAGAGCAGAGAAAAAAATGTGAAGATATGCGCGATTCTCGCGTCCTTGCAAGGAATTTTGTAACTGTTTGAATAACTATGTGAGCTCCAAGCCTGAGGGCCACTAGTCTCACTCCGGAAGTATAAACAAACTAAAGCGGCTTAAGGGGGGAATGGTATTTTTGGTGAAAAATGGGTAAATTAAAAAAATGTTCTTTAAAACACTCTGCGATATGTGTGGAATGCATTGCATAACATTTTGTGGGTATTTATGCCCTTATCGGATGTTGAGTCGCCATTTTTAAACTACCTGTGTTATAGATTTTTAAATCACTCGCCCACTTTTATTGTTGTTTCCGGTAAATTAAATTTTCAAAAATTTTTTTTTCTTTAAAATACTCTTTGATATGTGTGGATGCATTGCATAACATTTGGTGGGTATTTGTGCCCTTATCGGATGTTGAGAAGTCATTTTTAAACTTCATGCGCTATGGATTATTAAATCACACGCCCCCTTTATCGGTTTCCAGTAACTTCACTTTTTTTTGCTACATTGCCAGAAAAAATGGATATAATTTCTGAACTATTCAAGATACACGCATGAAATTTAGAATTCACATCCTTCAGACTATTAGGAAACTTTTCTCTGTAACAGAATTTTGTTAATTGATTTCATTTTAAAAATATGTCCGTTTGTTTGCAAGAAAGGAAATCAGAAAATTGTTATTAAACTTTAATTGTTTATTTTACAAACGTAGGGACTAATATCAAAATTCTGTTACAGACAGTTTGTAGAACATGCTTTTGGAAATACATTGCAAAAACCTGTTTGACTCTATCTTTAAAAACGGTTTAGATATATCGGTTTTAGTACAATCCAGCATTGGGTACTTTTTTCAAATTTGGGCCACCAAATATTTTTTTAAGTATTTATATTTGGTTGAGTTGCTACAGGTATGAGCTCTCTACATACAAATTATTAATATTTTACATCAAATAGGAAAAAAGTTTTGAAAAATACCATCCTCTCCCATTAAAGACTTTTGAAGTCGAAAAGAATTACTTACTTACTTACTTACTTACAAATGGCTTTTAAGGAACCCGAAGGTTCATTGCCGCCCTCACATAAGCCCGCCATCAGTTCCTATCCTGTGCAAGATTAATCCAGTCTCTATCATCATACCCCACCTCCCTCAAATCCATTTTAATATTATCCTCCCATCTACTCTTGGCCTCCCTAAAGGTCTTTTTCCCCTCCGGTCTCCAACTAACACTCTATATGCATTTCTGGATTCGCCCATACTTGCTACATGCCCTGCCCATCTCAAACGTCTGGATTTAATGTCCTAATTATGTCAGGTGAAGAATACAATGCGTGCAGTTCTGTGTTGTGTAACTTTCTCCATTCTCCTGTAACTTCATCCCGCTTAGCCCCAAATATTTTCCTAAGCACCTTATTCTCAAACACCCTTAACCTATGTTCCTCTCTCAGAGTGAGAGTCCAAGTTTCACAACCATACAGAAGAACCGGTAATATAACTGTTTTATAAATTCTAACTTTCAGATTTTTGGACAGCAGATTGGATGATAAGAGCTTCTCAACCGAATAATAACACGCATTTCCCATATTTATTCTGTGTTTAATTTCCTCCCGAGTGTCATTTATATTTGTTACTGTTGCTCCAAGATATTTGAATTTTTCCACCTCTTCGAAGGATAAATCTCCAATTTTTATATTTCCATTTCGCACAATATTCTGGTCACGAGACATAATCATATACTTTGTCTTTTCGGGATTTACTTCCAAACATATCGCTTTACTTGCTTCAAGTAAAATTTCCGTGTTTTCCCTAATCGTTTGTGTATTTTCTCCTAACATATATTCACGTCATCCGCATAGACAAGAAGCTGATGTAACCCGTTCAATTCCAAACCCTGCCTGTTATCGAAAAGAATAATAAAAAAAAAATCAAACGTAATCTATTATAACACATAAAGGACTATATTCAGTCTCTCTTTTCAAAATTATTTAATTCCCCTCAGTATGTCACCATCCCGTCAATTCCATATCATGCTTGGTATTGCATTAATCTCCTCACAAGAATTAAGATACAGTGAACCAAATACCACAGCCTTAAGGGAACTGGGTAGTGGTGCTTGTGCGATTAAAAAATTTCAATACAAAAGTTTAGTTCAGTATTTATAAGCTTCTAGTGGTCAGAATGGAATAAAAATTTCTAGGATTATACAATCAATCATTTTGAATTCAGTGGTATAGAAGACAACTAATTTGTTTTGTATCCAAGTGCGAAAGAAAGGTCCTAACTGATAACCTGTTTTCCCATGTTGCTAAGTGTACCTGATTCTTCAGGTGCACCTTATTTGCTACAATCTTCTCTCATATGCCTTGTACTTTTTATAATTATCTAGTAATGTGCATTGTAAATTCTAAAGCAAAATTTATTTAAATATTTCACCCCTAGTGAAGCAGAAAAAAATACTGAACTTTGCTTAACATTTTTTTACAATTTTGTTCAATTTATATACATTTTTTCTCGTGTTACGTGTGTGATATTCTTAAACCCGTAGGTGTACTATGTAGAACACAGGCTGCAGATAACACTGTAAAAGTTTCATGTAAATTGATTTAGTAGTTTCAGAGAAAAATGTACTTAAGTTTGAAAAATATCAACTTATGGAAAACTGCATTTTAAAAAAAGAAGAATGAATGAATTACATGCACCACCTAATTTAAAGAGATCATTTAAAAGGCTTAAGTTATATGCAGAAAAACCCCCATAATATTTATATTGTTTTAAAGAACAGTTTTGTACTTTATTTTGAAATACAAAATTAAAAATCACTACCTGGTTCCCTTAAAGAAAATAAGAAGCAAAATCATATAGAGATAAACATTTCTGTGCTGCGGATCATAACGGTACGAGGTAAAGGCTCGAGATGAATCTGTTGAACTCAGAAATGCCAGACTATAAATCAATGATTGCTATATATATCAACGGAACTTACAGCCACTCTTGCACTGAAGCCCTAGCACGTCCAGATACACAAGCAGACATAGTTTTACCTGATTTTTACATTTTTGCTCAGGGCTAAGGGCGTCCATTTTTTAAAAAATATAGTAGGCAAGAGGTGAAGTTAGGAAGGGGGATGAGAGATATCAAAATAAGGGGGTTAGATCAGGTGCGGGTGGCTAGATATTAGACAGGAATTCTGGGGAGAGAGAGAGATTTTTCTTTAAGCTTTTTTATTACGTGGCGGCCCCAAGCGGTGGGGCTATTAACATAACGCCGCCCAGCAGAGCCGGCCGTGGAGCTGCTAGTAGTCACTGCATCGGCGGGCGTTATTAGATGATGCGTTCCGCGGAGCGCGCTCGCTTCCTTGCGTCTAGCAGAACAGGAGACAGACCCATTAACACCGCACTGTCAATACAATCGATATCAGCATCTGGTTCAATGCACTAACAAGTCAAACACCATTCTCATCCTTGCCTCTTCTCCTTCTTCTGACACTTCTCCCTTTCATCAGTATCAGTTTCAGTCTTCCCATTATCCTCCTCCTCGTAGACATTCTTCTCTTCAAACTTCTCCTCGTACGCATTCTCAATTCTCTTCTTCATTATTCTTCTCATACGCATCCCCATTGCTTCCTTTCATCCTTCCCATAATACGCATTCTCAATTCCCCTCTTTATCCTTCTCGTCCAACACATTCTCAATTCCCCTCTTTATCCTTCTCCTCCAACACATTCTGAATTCCCCTCTTTATCCTTATTCTCGTACATATTCTCATTTCTTCTCTTGGTCCTTCACCTCCTACGCATTCTCAATTCCCCTCTTTATCCTTCTCCTCCAACACATTCTCAATTCCCCTCTTTATCCTTCTCCTCCAACACATTCTCAATTCCCCTCTTTATCCTTCTCCTCCAACACATTCTCAATTCCCCTCTTTATCCTTCTCCTCCAACACATTCTCAATTCCCCTCTTTATCCTTCTCCTCCAACACATTCTCAATTCCCCTCTTTATCCTTCTCCTCCAACACATTCTCAATTCCCCTCTTTATCCTTCTCCTCCAACACATTCTCAATTCCCCTCTTTATCCTTCTCCTCCAACACATTCTCAATTCCCCTCTTTATCCTTCTCCTCCAACACATTCTCAATTCCCCTCTTTATCCTTCTCCTCCAACACATTCTCAATTCCCCTCTTTATCCTTATTCTCGTACATATTCTCATTTCTTCTCTTGGTCCTTCACCTCCTACGCATTCTCAATTCCCCTCTTCATCCTTCTCCTCATATGCATTCTCAATTACCCCTTCATCCTTTTCCTCGTACACATTCACAATTCTTCTCTTTATCCTTATTCTCGTATGCATTCTCAATTCTCCTCTTTGTCCTAACCCTCCTACACACTCTCAACTCTTGCCTTTATCCTTCTTCTAAGCATTCTCAATAATCCTCTTTATTCTTCTCATCCTACACATTCACAAATCTTCTCTTTATCCTTATTCTCGTATGCATTCTCAATTCTCCTCTTTGTCCTAACCCCCCTACACACTCTCAACTCTTCTCTTTATCCTTCTTCTAAGCATTCTCAATTCTCCTCTTTGTCCTAACCCCCCTACACACTCTCAACTCTTCTCTTTATCCTTCTTCTAAGCATTCTCAATAATCCTCTTTGTCCTTCTCATCCTACACATTCACAATTTTTCTCTTTATCCCTATTCTCGTATGCGTTCTCAATTCTCCTATTTGTCCTAACCCCCCTACACACTCTCAACTCTTCTCTTTATCCTTCTTCTAAGCATTCTCAATAATCCTCTTTGTTCTTCTCATCCTACACTTTCACAATTCTTCTCTTTATCCTTATTCTCGTATGCATTCTCAATTCTCCTATTTGTCCTAACCCCCCTACACACTCTCAACTCTTCTCTTTATCCTTATTCTCGTATGCATTCTCAATTCTCCTCTTTGTCCTAACCCCCCTACACAGTCTCAACTCTTCTCTTTATCCTTCTTCTAAGCATTCTCAATAATCCTCTTTGTTCATCTCATCATACACATTCACAATTCTTCTCTTTATCCTTATTCTCGTATGCATTCTCAATTCTCCTCTTTGTCCTAACCCCCCTACACACTCTCAACTCTTGTCTTTATCCTTCTTCTAAGCAGTCTCAATAATCCTCTTTGTTCATCTCATCATACACATTCACAATTCTTCTCTTTATCCTTATTCTCGTATGCATTCTCAATTCTCCTCTTTGTCCTAACCCCCCTACACACTCTCAACTCTTGTCTTTATCCTTCTTCTAAGCATTCTCCATAATCCTCTTTGTTCTTCTCATCCTACACATTCACAATTCTTCTCTTTATCCTTATTCTCGTATGCGTTCTCAATTCTCCTATTTGTCCTAACCCCCCTACACACTCTCAAGTATTCTCTTTATCCTTCTTCTAAGCATTCTCAATTCTCCTCTTTGTCCTAACCCCCCTACACACTCTCAACTCTTCTCTTTATCCTTCTTCTAAGCATTCTCAATAATCCTCTTTGTTCTTCTCATCCTACACATTCACAATTCTTCTCTTTATCCTTATTCTCCTATGCGTTCTCAATTCTCCTATTTGTCCTAACCCCCCTACACACTCTCAACTCTTTTCTTTATCCTTCTTCTAAGCATTCTCAATAATCCTCTTTGTTCTTCTCATCCTACACATTCACAATTCTTCTCTTTATCCTTATTTTCGTATGCGTTCTTAATTCTCCTCTTTGCCCTAACCCCCCTACACACTCTCAACTCTTCTCTTTATCCTTCTTCTAAGCATTCTCAATAATCCTCTTTGTTCTTCTCATCCTACACATTCACAATTCTTGTCTTTATCCTTATTCTCCTATGCGTTCTCAATTCTCCTATTTGTCCTAACCCCCCTACACACTCTCAACTCTTCTCTTTATCCTTCTTCTAAGCATTCTCAATAATCCTCTTTGTTCATCTCATCCTACACATTCACAATTCTTCTCTTTATCCTTATTCTCGTATGCATTCTCAATTCTCCTCTTTGTACTAACCCCCCTACACACTCTCAACTCTTCTCTTTATCCTTCTTCTAAGCATTCTCAATAATCCTCTTTGTTCATCTCATCCTACACATTCACAATTCTTCTCTTTATCCATATTCTCGTATGCATTCTCAATTCTCCTCTTTGTCCTCACCCTCCTACACACTCACAACTCTTCTCTTTATCCTTATTCTAAGCATTCTCAATAATCCTCTTTGTTCTTCTCATCCTACGCATTCACAATTTTTCTCTTTATCCTTCTCCTAAGAATTCTCAATTCTCCTCTTTGTCTTCCTTCTCCTACACATTATTTATTCTTTTCTTTATCCTTCTCCTATGCATTCTCAATTTTCCCATTTTTACTTCTCTCCTACACATTCTTAATTCTTCTCTTTATCCTTCTCCTTCTACCCATCCTCAATTCCCCTCTTTATCCTTCTCCTACGCATTCTTAATTCCCCTCTTTATCCTTCTCCTTATACGCATTCTCAATTCTCCTCTTTTTACGTCTTCTCCTACACACTCTTAATTCTTCTCTTTATCATTCTCCTTCTACTCATCCTCAAATCCCGTCTTTAACCTTCTTCTTATACGCATTCTCAATTCTTCTCTTTACGAGTATCCTTATCCTAAGCATTCTCAATTCTCCTCTTCGTCTTTCCCCTCCTACCCATTCTTTATTCTTTTCCTCATCCTTCTCCTATGAATTCTCAATTTTCCTCTTTTTACTTTTTCTCCTACACATTCTTAATTCCTCTCTTTATCCTTCTCCTCATACGCATTCTCAATTCCCGTCTTTATCCTTCTCCTCCTACGCATTCTTAATTCCAGTCTTTATCCTTTTCCTCCTACGCATTCTCAATTCCCGTCTTTATCCTTCTCCTCCTACGCATTCTCAATTCCCATCTTTATCATTCTCCTCCTACGCATTCTCAATTCCATTCTTTATCCTTCTCCTCCTACGCATTCTCAATTCCCATCTTTATCCTTCTCCTCCTACGCTTTCTCAATTCCCCTCTTCATTCTTCTCCTTCTACGCTTTCTCAATTCCCCATTATATCCTTCTCCTCCTACGCTTTCTCAATTCCCTTATTTATCCTTTTCCTCCTACGCATCCCCAATTCCCCATTATATCCTTCTCCTCCTACGCTTTCTCAATTCCCCATTATATCCTTCTCCTCCTACGCTTTCTCAACTCCCCATTATATCCTTCTCCTCCTACGCTTTATCAATTCCCCATTATATCCTTCTCCTCCTACGCTTTCTCAATTCCCCATTATATCCTTCTCCTCCTACGCTTTCTCAATTCCCCATTATATCCCTCTCCTCCTACGCGTTCTCAATTCCCCATTATATCCTTCTCCTCCTACGCTTTATCAATTCCCCATTATATCCTTCTCCTCCTACGCGTTCTCAATTCCCCATTATATCCTTCTCCTCCTACGCATTCCCAATTCCCCATTATATCCTTCTCCTCCTACGCTTTCTCAATTCCCCATTATATCCTTCTCCTCCTACGCTTTCTCAATTCCCCATTATATCCTTCTCCTCCTACGCTTTCTCAATTCCCCATTATATCCTTTTCCTCCTACGCATTCCCAATTCCCCATTATATCCTTCTCCTCCTACGCTTTCTCAATTCCCCATTATATCCTTCTCCTCCTACGCATTCCCAATTCCCCATTATATCCTTCTCCTCCTACGCTTTCTCAATTCCCCATTATATGCTTCTCCTCCTACGCGTTCTGAATTCCCCATTATATCCTTCTCCTCCTACGCTTTCTCAATTCCTCATTATATCCTTCTCCTCCTACGCTTTCTCAATTCCCCATTATGTCCTTCTCCTCCTACGCTTTCTCAATTCCCCTCTTCATTCTTCTCCTTCTACGCTTTCTCAATTCCCCTCTTTATCCTTCTCCTCCTACGCTTTCTCAATTCCCCTCTTTATCCTTCTCCTCCTACGCTTTCTCAATTCCCCTCTTCATTCTTCTCCTTCTACGCTTTCTCAATTCCCCTCTTTATCCTTCTCCTCCTACGCTTTCTCAATTCCCTTCTTCATTCTTCTCCTTCTACGCTTTCTCAATTCCCTTCTTTATCCTTCTCCTCCTACGCATTCCCAATTTCCCATTATATCCTTCTCCTCCTACGCTTTCTCAATTCTCCTCTTCATTCTTCTCCTTCTACGCTTTCTCAATTCCCCTCTTTATTCTTCTCCTCCTACGCTTTCTCAATTCCCCTCTTCATTCTTCTCCTTCTACGCTTTCTCAATTCCCCTCTTTATCCTTCTCTTCCTACGCTTTCTCAATTCTCCTCTTCATTCTTCTCCTTCTACGCTTTCTCAATTCCCCTCTTTATTCTTCTCCTCCTACGCTTTCTCAATTCCCCTCTTCATTCTTCTCCTTCTACGCTTTCTCAATTCCCCTCTTTATCCTTCTCTTCCTACGCTTTCTCAATTCCCCTCTTCATTCTTCTCCTTCTACGCATTGTCAGTTCCCCTCTTTATCATTTTCCTTCTACGCTTTCTCAATTCCATTTTTTATCCTTATCCTTCTACGCTTTCTCAATTCCATTTTTTATCCTTATCCTTCTACGCTTTCTCAATTCCCTTCTTTATCCTTCTCCTACGCTTTCTCAATTGCCTTCTTTATCTTAATCCTCCTACGCATTCTGAATTCCCTTCTTTATCCTTCTCCTCCTACGCTTTCTCAATTCCTTTATCTTTCTACTCCTACGCTTTCTCAATTCCTTTCTTTATCCTTCTACTCCTAAGCATTCTCAATTCCCCTCTTTATCCTTCTCCTCCTATGCATTCTCAATTCCCCTCTTTATCCTTCTCCTCCTACACATTCTCAATTCCCCTCTTTATCCTCCTCCTCCTACGCATTCTCAATTCCCTTCTTTATCCTTCTCCTCCTACGCTTTCTCTATTATTATTATTATTATTATTATTATTATTATTATTATTATTATTATTATTATTATTATTATTATTATTATTATAAAGAAATGTATTTAAATGTACTTTTTGATTATAGGAACATCGGAAAGAAGAGCCGAGAAAGAAATGTAAATCTTGTGAGAGAAAAGAGATAAGATAAGGATAAGTGACATCTAGTAATGACATTTTTAATGTAACATCTAGTTTTTTCCTTTCCTCACAGATGGCTGCTCTCCTCAACATAAAGCTCCGCTCGAATGCTTTTTGTGGTTGGAGAACGTTCGGCAGTAGTTCACTTATTCTGGAGAATTAGCAAATACGCAAATATATGGCTAAAGGAGGGCCGCATAGGTCAGAAGACATTTTGTATACCACTTGTGAAGCCACGGAGCAACATTCCAATAAGAGAGCGCTGACTTTCTCGCTGTTTTTAAAGCACGCTGTTCCATCAGTTGCACAGACACGAACGCAACATTAAATTATTTACCAAACAACAACTCTAAAATTAATTGATTGAGATGTTTGTTATGGTAGTCCAATTTATACCGCCTCATCATTCATACTGGTGCCTGATATATAGAGGAGCGGCCCCGTTCCATTGATCAAACACCCCCTCCTCGCTGTACTGGAGTCAGCAGGAGATTGGACAGTAATGCACGCAACACAGACTCTTTGCCACTTCAGAGCCCCCTATTACATGCTCACTGTTAGGATCAGACACGTGTTTTGTTTTTTTAAAAGCCTGATAAATACTATACAGCAGGAGGCCATTATTAAATGTTAAAAAATAATTCAGTGTTCGAAATTAAAAGATTCTCGTGGTAGTTATATATTAAAAGTTACGTGATGCTCTATAGTCAAATAAATAAACCCGCAGTTAGTGTTTGGCGCTAGAAACCCTGTTCTGGATCTGGTGATTATTCATTTTCTGGCACATAACGCGTTAAGGAATTTGTAGCATACCGTTGGTGGGCCTTCTAGATTCATGAGATACTTGGTGCACGTGTTAACAAGGTTGGCCAACCTTGCTTATTACGGAATAATTCAACTGGCGGGTTTTGTGTCATGACGATACGGTTTCCGTTCCCCTGAGGAATATGATATTTTGTTTTATCACTTATTTTCCTCTTAGTCTAATTTCAGTTCAAGTAGCTGGTCAGATATGAAAACCCTATGTATAAAATAATAATAATAATAATAATAATAATAATAATAATAATAATAATAATAATAATAATAATAATAATTAGGACTCGAAAGTTTATGAAAAGAAATAAAGAAAGAGAGAAAGAAAATATATAAATAAAGAAAGAAAATAAAGAAATAAAATATGATATAAAGATATAAAGAAATAAAGAAAAAGAAATAAAAAAAGAAAGTTAAAGAAAAAGAAAGAAACATAGACATAAAGAAAGAAAGAAAGAACTATATAAATAAAGATATAAAGAAATAATGAAAGAGAGAAAGAAAAGATATAAATCAAGAAAGAAAGGAAATAAAGAAAGAAAGGAAAAAAAGAAAGAAATATATAAAGCAATAAAGAAAGAAAAGAAAAGAAATAAAGATATAAAGAAATAAAGTAGGAAAGAAAGATATAAAGAAATAAAGAAAGAAAGATAAAGAAAATAATAAATATAGACATAAAGAAAGAAAGAAAGAAAGAAAGAAAAAAAAGTTATAAAGAAGGAAATAAAAAAAATATAAAGAAAGAACGAAAAGATTCACAGAAATAAATCAAAAAAGAAAGAAAAGATATAAAGAAAGGAAGAAATATATAAAGAAAGAAAGAGAAATAAGGAAATAATAAAGAAAGAAAGAAAAGAAGAAAGAAAGAAAGAAAGGAATAAAAAAAGAAAAGATATAAAGAAATAAAGAAATTAAAAACAAAAAAGAAAAGATATAAAAATTAAAGAAAAAAAGATATAAAGAAATAAAAGAAAGAATGAAGAAAGAAAGAAACATGTAAAGAAATAAATAAAGATAAAAAGAAATAAAGAAAATAAAGAAAAAGAAGAACGAGAGAAAGAAAGAAAAAATAAAGATACAAAGAAATATAGAAAGAAAAGATATAACGAAATAAAGAAAGAAAGAAAGAAAGCAAAAAGAAAAAATTAAGATATAACTGAATAAATAAAGAAAGAAAGATATAAAGAAATAAAGAAAAACGATATAAAGAAATAAAGAAAGAAACAATGATAGGAAGAAAGAAAGAAAGAATATAAAGAAAGAATATAAAGAAAGAAAGAAAGAAAGGATATAAAGAAAGAAAGAAAGAAAGAAAGAAAGAAAAAAAAAGATATTCGAAAATAAATAAAGAAAGAAAGGATAAAAAATGAAAGAAAGAAATATATGAATAAAACGAGAGAGAAATAAAGAAAAAAAGAAAGAAAGAAACGATATAGTGATATAAAAAACAAAAGTAAAAAGAAAAAGATAAAGAAAGAGAGAAATAAAGAAAGAAAGGAAGAAAGAAAGAAAGAAAGAAAGAAAGAAAGAAAGAAAGACCTATATAAATGAATAAATAAATATATAAAGTATAAAGAAAGAATGCAAACAAGAAAGAAAGATAGAAAACGAAAATGAATGAATGGGAGGAGAAACATTTTTAAAAAGTAGGCCTATGCGAAAACGCGTCCTTGCAAGAAAGTATGGAGCTGAGAAATATCAAATAGGGCCTATGTGAACTGCAAACCCTCTATCGACATCGCACATGGATGGTTTAGATCTCGCGAGTCTACGATGCCATGAAAGAAGAACCATACAGGACGAATCGACAATCGAACTCTGGTTCATTTGATGAAAAGTCTGAGACATAGATCTATTTATCAGAATGTCTCTGTCTTCAAAGCGACCATTTCATGAAGTCTTCAACCAGACCGCAACTTAGCCAGTAGATTCAGAAGAGAATGAATTTCCAATCGTGCGATACCTTCAGTGGAGAAAGTGGCTACGGAACAGATTTTTCTTCTAATTGTTCCCTTTCTCCAGTCATCAATCCATAGTCGCCATAACATCACCTGCAGACTCCGAAGTTTGAAAGGGTCGTTAAACAAAGATTTATCATCTTCATCACCACTGCCCAATAACCAAGTAGCCGACCTTGCCAGCCGCATAAAAACAGAACCTCTAGCACAGGACTTCATTTATGGGAGGAGGTGAAACAGAAATACAAGAACTTTGCTTAATACATATCCCAGATCTATGGAACGAATAAGTGCGGTGCCTTAGCATTCCGCCGAAGACGCGAACGATGGTCCTCGAGTAACTTAGGGCACGGATCTGTAATTGTTGTCAACGTGATGTATGGTATTGTCTTACAGGCTAGTGGAGACCAGACATACATCGAACATACGTACAGTAAGTTGCCCTAATCACACCATAGGTTTATGTCTGCTTTATATCAAGTCGCAAAAACCACGAAAATGAGGGTTAAAGGTGAACCATGACAGGCATATGACCATACGTAGGCCTACATACACTACACTCATTCTTACATACGTACATACAGTACACACATACATACAGTGACATACATACTTATATGAGCATGAGCTCACCCAATAGTACGTCGTGTTATAATAATAATAATAATAATAATAATAATAATAATAATAATAATAATAATAATAATAATATATTATTATTATTATTATTATTATTATTATTATTATTATTATTATTATTATTATTATTGTTGTTGAATGTCTACGAAATCAGGCCAATACTTACTTACTTCCTTACTGGCTTTTAAGAAACCCGGAGGTTCATTGCCGCCCTCACATAAGCCCGCCTTAGGTCCCTATCCTCAGATTAATCCAGTCCCTATCATCATATCCCACCTCCCTCAAATCCATTTTAATATTATCTTCCCATCTACGTCTCGGCCTCCTCAAAGGTCTTATTCCCTCCGGTCGCCCAACTAACACTCCATATGCATTTCTGGATTCGGCCATACGTGCTACATGCCCTGCCCATCTCAAACGTCTGCACTTAATGTTCCTAATTATGTCAGGTGAAGAATATAATGCCTGCAGTTCTGTGTTGTGTAACTTTCTCCATTCTCCTGTAACTTCATCCCTCTTAGCCCCAAATATTTTTCTAAGCACCTTATTCTCAAACATCCTTCACTTATGTTCCTCTCTGAAAGTGAGAGTCCAAGTTTCACAACCATACAGAACAACCGGTAATGTAATAATAATAATAATAATAATAATAATAATAATAATAATAATATTGTTATTGTTGTTGTTATTCAATGTCTCCGAAATCAGACCAATATTTATTTACTTACTTCCTTACTTACTGGCTTTTAAGGAACCCGGAGGTTCATTGCCGCCCTCACATAAGCCCGCCATTGGTCCCTATCCTGAGCAAGATTAATCCAGTCCCTACCATCATATCCCACCTCCCTCAAATCCATTTTAATATTATCTCCCCATCTACGTCTCGGCCTCCCCAGAGGTCTTATTCCCTCCGGTCGCCCAACTAACACTCTATATGCATTCCTGGATTCGCCCATACGTGCTACATGCCCTGCCCATCTCAAACGTCTGGATTTAATGTTCCTAATTATGTCAGGTGAAGAATACAATGCCTGCAGTTCTGTGTTGTGTAACTTTCTCCATTCTCCTGTAACTTCACCACTCTTAGCCCCAAATATTTTCCTAAGAACCTTTTCCTCAAACACCCTTAATCTCTGTTCCTCTCTCAGAGTGAGAGTCCAAGTTTCTCAACCATAAAGAACAACCGGTAATACAACTGTTTTATAAATTCTAACATTCAGATTTTTTGACAGCAGACTAGGTGATAAAAGCTTCTCAACCGAATAATAACAGACATTTCCCATATTTATTCTGTGTTTAATTTCCTCCCGAGTATCACTGATATTTGTTACCGTTGCTCCCAGGTTTTTGAATTTTTCCACCTCTTCAAAAGATAAATTTCCAATTTTTATATTAATAATAATAATTATTATTATTATAATTATTATTATTATTATTATTATTATTATTATTATTATTATTATTATTATTATTATTATTATTGAATGTCTCCGAAATCACGCCAATGTGCATTTAAATATTAGTAGGAACTGAAATTCCCAGACATATCTCTTATTGAGCATTGCAGTAAAGAGCCATCGTCATTCGTATGGTTTCGTGTTCGAAAGATCGCCGGTTGCTTTACTTTTTTTTCGGCATTTTTACGTTGTCACTTGTGATATTCAATGTGCTGACTGCGGGCACTGCAGCTGCAATATTTATTCTATTGCGCTGAATTGGGGAACCATGTAACACACGTGATCAAGAGTCAAGGCAACCATAAGGAAAATTTCTGCATGACGCAATCGAACTGCGTAAATAGTCTGCAGTAGGTTGTCGACTATAGACGACTACTCTATAAAAAAAAGTCCGTTCAAAAGCAGAAAAGGGCAAAATTGCTACATAAAATAGAACAGTCCCTAAACAATGACCAATAGATAATAACTTTGGTTGGAGGGAAAAGGCATATAAGTAAAAAAAAAAATGCAGGAGAGACTTCGTTTTTAATTTACTCTTAACTGAATATAAGTATAATAATGAAATTCATGTACAGACGTGGACAAATTATTAACAAAAATTGACGAATTTTATAATTCTATTTACAAAATTTGACCTTTCAATTTAAACTACAGTTGACAAATGTAGGCTATTCTGAATTGAAGAGTCAAATTTTGTAAAAAAATATAATAAAATCTTCAATTTTGCTAATAATTTGTAAATATGCAAAAATGTCGTCTGCCGTCTTAACTGAAGAGTCAAATTTTGTAACGATATATAATAAAAATCTTCAGTTTTGCTAATAATTTGTAAATATGCAAAAATGTCAACTGCAATCTAAATTGAAGAGTTAAATTTTGTAAAAATGTATAATAAAAATCTTCAATTTTGCTAATAATTTGTAAATATGCAAAAATGTCAACTGTAATCTTAATTGAAGAGTCAAATTTTGTAAAAATATAAAATAAAAATCTTCAATTTTCCTAATAATTTAGAAATACGCAAAGATGTCAACTGTAGTCTAAATTGAAGAAAAATGTTTTGTAAAAGTATGTAATAAAAGTCTTCAATTTTGCTAATAATTTGTCCACGTCTGTATGTTAGTTAAACTAAGACACCATTCAATTTAACATATAAGCAATTTTATTTAAAAAATTAGAAAAAAATACTTGACTTATGTGATTAGGTACAACAGAAAAATCGAGTTTTTTGACTTAAGTACCTTTTCTCGCCGACCAAAGATAAATGACAAAAAAAAGTGCAATATAAAAATAGGCTGTATCGGTGCGTATTGAAGTGAAACGAGTTCACATTGCATCCCGCATTGTCTGTGATGTCTCAGAAAAAAATACGATATTTCATCAACTTCCGAGCCCTACTGATCGTAATAAATGATGGAAAAAATTTAGTTTTGTTCTTTAAATGTGTAGAAATTTGATCCGGGCAAATGTAATTTTTCGTCCTGCAAAGTAATTTTAAAATGTTACAGAAGAGAGACGACAATAGAAAATATGTAGACCTATAGTTCCTTAAATTTCGTGACTAGTGATGGAGGAAATAAATTAAATACCGTTATTTTGATATTGCAATATATTGCAAACCTAATTTCGATAAACAATATATATCGCAGATTATCGATATATCACTATTTCGTAAGTAAATTGCATTTTGAGGCGTACAATTACTGTATTACAACAAAATTACTTCAATTTTAGCATTCCTTTTTACCATTGAAATTAACATCATAACAGTCAAAGGCATAAATGTAAAATTGTAACTATAAACAATACATTTTCAGTACCATATGATGTAGGTCCTAACCTAAATAAAAATTATGGTGGAGGTAAGGTGAGCTTAAATGATATAGTGGGAAAGAGTTAAGTGAACTCTACATGGTTGAGTATTTGATATTTGAACACGATTCAATTATTATAATTTTATATAGGATTCAATCCAGGACACAGATATACCTAACAACGTAATCATTTTTAAATGTTAGTAAACAGAACTTGTAATTATTTTTAAATGTAAGTAAACCGTACTTAGAATGTTACAAGCTTTAACAAACTTCACTGTTGATTTGATACAATCCTTCTATATTAAGTTCCCATTGCAAGTTATTGTTACACCCCAACAGGGATAGAATTTTTATGCACTAAAAATATAATAAGAAAACAGAATGTCAGCACTAGGTTGTGCATAGAAATCAATGACGTAAGAAATGTCATGTCGGGATTAAATCCTTGTTTCTCTTTCCATTTCACAATATATAAATAAAAGTTTTGATAACTTTTTTGAGGTCGAAAGGTTTCCTTTCAGGGTGGGAGTTGCCCCTGCCTTGTAGAACATTAATAACAATATTAAAACAGTAGTAGATAAACCTCCCGTCCGTCTCACGTTCGCACACGCTGCATTTTGAATTTGGTGCTGCATATTAAACAGTTTGAATTCGAATTCCAGTCCAGCCAATTAGAACAAGGTATTGAGTGAGGTTGCACAATTATGTAACTGTCCACCTTCAGTAGCGCCATCTCTCGTGAATTATCGGAGTCGTCTAGTGTGGATTTTGTTGTTGTTGATAATGTAATACGAGTAGTTCCACAAAAAATCGATTAATTTATATTTTAAGATATATTGAATTAAAATTCCTATATCGATATATCGCTATATCGAAACGAAAATATCGGTATTTCGTAAAAACCCATATATCGTCCCCATTTCTATTCGTGACTTAAAACCAACTGACCTAACGTTTCTTCCAATAAAATAAAAGTAGACTGTAACCAAGATTTTTTTAAACAGAATTTCCATGTGGTATACAGGCAACATAGAGATGCTATGCAATGTAGAGGAGTTCGGTTGTTGCAGAAGGCAGAGAAGCTGGGGCGATTGTTTCCTGACGTTATCGATTATCTCAAGCAGAAACGCGGGCGGCTTCCTGCAAACAAAGACGCCGTAACGAGCCCCAGTGACATGGGCAACCAACCACAGGGCCTTGTTCCACAGATTAATTAACCTTCCGATGTCTCCCTCAAGAACTCACGAGCAAAAATAAGCCTACTGCACTTTCTGGCGAGCAGCGTTGTGAGGTAACAGCACACAAGTGTAGCCTACTGCTCTGCAGTCACGTAGTTCGGATCTGGAGGATTGAGGTCCTACCAAACATAGGAGCGTTCTACTGACAGTATCTCAACCAAAGGCCGGAGTTAAATCTGCGGTAGATTTTCTTCAATTGACCATTTATTTTGTACAGGGACATCATTTTATTTTTACTTCAATTTTTATTGTACCTCAGTTTTGAATGTACTTCACTCCCACCCCCTCTACTAGTAAACTTCCAACTGTTCTCCATACAGAACCAAGGCCTCGTATGCAGTACTGAGTTAGTGAGTATAGTACGTTCCAGAAATATGTTCGCGTTTTCCAGTGACGAAAGATCTTTCAATATTGAATCATATTTTCGCTCAGGTACTGTTCGTTTGCCTACGTCGCTTCCCGATTTCCCCCACCTGCTTCTGCTAGCCCCTGGGCTGTCTTAGCTCTTTTCTGAAAACATTAATTTCTGTTAGGAATTGGACGTTTACGTAATATTATACAACTGTTTAAAATAACTTAAATAAAAGGGCCTCGTTAAGTAATTAACTGTCACGTGATTTCCCCCCCCCTCCTTTCTACGACCCTGCGACAAAACCACTTGGACGGACAGTAGATAGCATTTCTGAATAATTTTATCTTTTCGGATCGGGCAGAAGTGAAGATTGAATTTACAGTACGTAAGGTACTCTTTTATAGAGCAGGTACAGAATGATTTCAACATGAGTTACTCGTACGAAGGACGAAACTAGTAATTGGAATTAGGTAAAATGGTTTATAGTGCGATAATATGCACAAAAGAACTGAAGCCTGTATCGAAATGGACGGCCACCATTTTCAGAAATGTGTTTAAATGTCCATATTAATGTATGATTATTTTTCAATTTAACTTCATTCTCTATATTGATAGCTCAATTCGTGAGTAAAAACGCTAAGTGTTAATACAATACTGTATTTTGATTAAACAAAAACCTAATGAAAATTATCAAACTCAAAATCGCGATATTTCCTAGTTTACGTAAATGGATGAACTACTTTTCTTCACTCCTATGCCTAGTAAAGTGATTTGTATTTTACGCCAGTATCATCGAACTCCAGTCGTGGAAGGGGGAGCAAGCGGTGTTTCCGGTTCTAGACCTTTCATCCAAAGATATAGCCAGGTTGATAGTAAAAATGTTAGTATAAATAAAATAATGTCCCTGTACAAGGGTAGTAAGTGCAGTATAACAGAAAGCATCTCGTTTTTTTTTTCTTTCAATTTCCGAGATTCTGTTACGCATTTAACGCACGAGTATTACACACTATTTTTTTTGGATGACGAACATTATCAATATTAATTGAAATATTAAAAGAGTATGGCGATTAAGGAGACAATCCACTAAAAATGACAACTCTTTTCCTAATCATTATTTTCAACAAAATTTTGAGAACATGTTTACTTGTAAAAAACTAACAAAATCCAAATTTTGAACTTCCAAATATTTTTTTTAATTTTTATTTTTTTAGAAAGATTTTCAAACTCAAATTGTTAGTAGGTCATCTCAATTTTTAAGCTTCCCTTTTTGGTTACATTCACAAGACATAAAACAAACATTTATGTTCATTCATTTTAAGAAATAGGTATCTCATTTATTCTCTTTCAAAAATTTTCTTGAAATTTGAATATGTTATTTTTCTATATTTCGTGAAAAAAATGGACTAGCAGGATTTTTTACAAAATAAATGCATAGAAACATGCAGCGATATGTTGGTTCGCATTGACGAACAAACGACAAGTAGGCCTACGTCATTTAATGTATACAGGGTCATTCACGAGGATTTACCGTCACTTACAGAGCTTATTTCCGAAGACATTCTGAACAAAAATGTCATGTAGACATGTATTCCTAATCTCAATGTTTTCAGAGTTACAGTAATTTGAAGTTGTTTGTAAAATACCATCAACAATTGTTGCAAATCACGCCACTTGTAAATTCTTCATGACTGTACATTAGGATGCATAATTAAACTGTAAAGAATCAAGTTCTTAAAGTCGTATGATTTGTAACAATTTTTGGCATAAATGCGTAAGAATAATGTAATTTTGAGTTAAAAATTGAAAAGCAAAATCCATACAAAGCAATTAACAACATAATTTTAGTTTCACAACACTAGCTAATTAAAGAAATGATACTTCTGAATAGTTCATTCTCTATTTGTAATATTATTTTACCCTTAAAACTAAAGAAAAAAAAAGGTATTTTAATAACAATTTCAAATTAGTGTAACTCTGAAAATATTAAGATCAGGACAAATGTTTATATGAATTATTTTGCTTAGAATATCTTCGAAAATAAGCTCCACAAATGACGGTAAATCCTCCTGAATCACTCTATATATTTAACCCATCGTCGTTCCGATGCCGGAACATGGGCATCCCCTGGCGGAGGTTTCAGCACCTACAATAAATTTAGTTACACTTATTTGCCGACAGGGGCAGAGGGACAAGTGGTAACAACATAGCGTCAAATGTCACCTAGTACTCAGCTAAGGTATTACTAAGACGCGAGAGAGAAAAAATTTGTTCTAGAGGCTCTAATTTAGATCTTTAACGTGTCGGAAAACTCCAACATGGCGAAAGGTCCCTCCCGCAGGATTTGCACCCTAAATTTTCTCGTCCTGAAAAATCCATCGATCCCAGACCGGTTTGAACTCTCAACGCTTGGGTCTAGAGAAGAGTGCTTTACCCATAGACTACTGGGGGCGACAACTAAGTCACTGGCTCATCTATATATATAATTTGAACTGGTAATGGAAATTACGGGAAAAAGGCTGAACGGATTTTAATGAATGACCCGTCATTTTGAAGCTTGGCATCCAAGGATTTTCAGAAAAATAGTAACTTTCAGTGAAACGTTAGTTTTCCTACATAATTTTCCTATTTTTCAAAATCCATCTTTTGTCAGTTTTGAGAACTAATTAATTGCATTTCAGTATAAAACAAAACACACACTACAATAAACAATAGACTATTACACGAAGGCCATAACCTGCAAGATTGCTGACATATTTAGAATTCAAATTCAATTGGTTATTAAAAATTTCAAGACTTACTAGAAATGAGTTACAGGTCTGATTCTGCGGTATGTAATTTTCTGAATACAGCTGTGTATTGGATATTAAAATCTACAAAACTTGAGATGGTTTGATGACATTATTACCATTAGAAATGAAATATTACTATACTTAATGCCATGATGCGACTATTTTTCATTAATTATAAAAACTAATGCTATATTGATGAAATGAAAGTGAAACGTTTTGGGGTTATATAAGTAGCTGTAGAGAATATCTCAAATTAGATCTTCATTTCTATAATTTACTGAGTTTATACGTATAAACTACAAAATTTACGTAAAATAATAATATTATTATTAAAAATAAAAATTTTTTATAGTTATTAATCAAGTGGGATTGGGTTTTTTTCATATACTTAATGGCGGTGTGGTGTAGATATTTATATGAATCATTCTCTTCAGTATTGGCTCGAGAGAGCGCAAAAATTAGATTTCCTAAGTAAAAACAAAAAGGTATTAATTACTGATAAAATAAGAGGCCTACAAAATCTCCCGATCATTTCAGCAAGATCTCTTAACAGGATAAAATTATTTTACACTCTACATTTCAAACTCTACATCCAGCAGTCCAAGATGCTATGTCTATTGTTCGAAAGCATAGCAAACTTGATTTTTTTAACTTTCACCTACAATCCACAATGACCTGAAATATTGCTTTACTCCTACATGAAAAACCCACTGATCGTCCTGACATTGTTACTTGCGTTTTCGCGTTGAAACTCAAAAACTGAAGGTGGATAGGTTCAAGAAAAAGTATTTGGCATAGAAAAAAAACATTTAGAGGGAGTGTGTTTCATTAATACGGAAGCAAATAGGCTAACTTTCAAAATGTCTGGTATTCTTCACTGAAAATAAATCTGAAAAATTTCATTTGAACGTCTAATGAACTTAGTTTGCAGCATTTGCTGCACAAGCCACTAGTATTAATTTAATTTGCAATTTGTTACCTCGTACATATATGTTGATACCCACAGACGGCTACTGACCGGGGTGATTTTGAATCGATATGTTCTCACTCTTATCCGTCAAAGGTCTCTGTGATCATTATTACAAATATTGCATCTGGGTACAGTGATATCTGTTCGTAAAACACGAAGAGAAAAAGAGAGTAAGAGAGAGAGAGAGAGACTTGCTTTAATAATCGTCATTGTACGTCACCCCGTAGGGTCATAGTGTTTGGAAGACCCACTTAAAGTATCCCGAAAGCTACCAGTATACAAAGCACTACACTTGCAACAAAAAAACAAAAACAAAACTCTAAAACAAAATAAAAAGTATAGAGACAAGAGAGCGAGTGAGATAGTTTTAGTTTTGCTCCGAGGCTCAAAGGGTGGGGTCCTTAATCGTGAAAAATTCTTCCCTACTCGAAAACAACAGCCGGCATGGGTGTAGTAGTACTTGGATGGCATGCCAAGATCTCCACTGATTGGTCCGCGAGTATCGCAGATAATTATAGGGTATGGTGCACAGTGGTCGTTACGAAGCATCTCTGGGTAATATGGGTGGGAGGATGGAGTATGATGTAAGGGTCTTGCCTCTCTCGACTTCTTGTTTTGTAAATTATAAACCCCCTCACTTGTAGTATAAGCGACCTATGGAATGCCTTTGTAACTTGCTTCTGATGTGCAGTAACATCCAAGAGTTATCTGCTGCTTGTCATTTGTTTGGGAAGGGCCCACACCTGCACGCAAGTAGAGATTTACTCGTGACATTCTTTACCTCACTGGAGAAGAGTAGGAACTTCAAGTAATCTCAGAGCTCAAAATATCCGTCGCAAGTTCAATAGTAATATGCGTTACAAGAGCGGTATGTTGACGTTTTCATGTTCGAGGAAAAGATTGAAAAAGCGAAACGTAGTTCAGCTTTTTTAATTTCTGAGAACATGAAAACAAACATACCTCTCGTGTATCGTACATTATTTTGTGCGAAGATCGTTTATTACATACCTGAAAGAGGAATTTCTAATTAGTTGCAATGAAATCTCCATCTTGGTTTCTGTTGAATGACGGCAGCTTTTAAAAACTAAAATATCTATCTTTAACATTGTTGCTATAAAATGTTTTCTGTGTTTACTATATACCAGCAGGCCGTGATATACGTCTGTCTTTTTTTTTTCTCCCAGTCTATAAATGCGAATTTAAAACAAACGGTAAGGTTATGTAATGATTTATTTTTCATTTTAATATTTTAACAATATTATTTATATAACATATTGCAGTAATAACATCGGCATCTGGAATCTTGTTGATTTTTTCACGGCTTCTTTAATGTTACTTGCATTACAAATGCAGTAACTTTTGTGGTGTTGTAGAGTTTACTTAATTTTTGCAAATATTTAAAAACAATAATTAACATTGCAATTTAGGTGAAATTGCAGTGGTAAGTTTCCAATTTATAATTATTACTATGTTAAACGTCTCTAAAAATAATATGTTAAAAGCCTAAAGCAGTAAAATGAATGTCGCGCTTAAGCGGTAAGAAGAGGGAAATTGCTATGTGTGTTACGTTGGGAATACTGAATGTGGTATTTCACACTTACCGCGTATTGGTTCTGTGCGGAAAACAAGCAAACACGCACGATCTCGCACAAAAGTGTTTTCGGCATTAACTTCGATGAGGAGTCTAGTACTTTCATCCTGCCATCTTATACAGAATATATCATAAAATTTGGAAACTATTTCATGGGTTGTTTCAGTACGTATAAACAATTAAAATACTAACATAAAAAGTTGTTTGATTTTGTCTTTTTTTCACCCATGTTAGTTATTTTTACTTACTTACTGGCTTTTAAGGAACCCGGAGGTTCATTGCCGCCCTCACATAAGCCCGCCATTGGTCCCTATCCTGAGAATTTCCACGTTTTCCCTAATCGTTTGTGTATTTTCTCCTAACATATTCACGTCATCCGCATAGACAAGAAGCTGATGTAACCCGTTCAATTCCAAACCCTCTGTGTTATCCTGGACTTTCCTAATGGCATATTCTAGAGCGAAATTAAAAAGTAAAGGTGATAGTGCATCTCCTTGCTTTAGGTTAGTTATTTTTAGCGAGCTGAAGCAAGGAGATGCATTATCACCTTTACTTTTTATATTTGCTCTAGAATGTCATTAGGAAAGCGTAGAAAAACGGGTCTACGATTTCTCGTCACCGGAGATGTCGTCATTATACCTTCTTGACACCGATTACATTTTAGTCACCGGAACTCTCGTCATTGTACCATCTAGTCACTGCAATTTTGTCACCCGGTGTTTTGGTCACCCGATATTTTCGTCACCAGTACACATTTTCTTAAAAATAATAATTTATTTTGACAAGTGAAATATCCATAGGTACACTGTATAAAATGTTATTTGATTAATGTTTCAAAATTGCCACACTGCATAAAATCTTACATGATTTAGGGGAGAGTCGGGTAGTATCGGACAGCGGGTAATATCGGACAGTGAGTTTCTTTCATCTACCACACGATGATAGTACCTGATTGACATGGTTACGTTTCTGTGATGTCGCATAGAGAAACGTAACCATGTCATTCAGGTACTACCATATGGTGGTAGATGAAAGAAACGCACTGTCCGATATTACCCGATGTCCGATACTACCCGACTCTCCCCTATATTTCAAAATTGCCACCGAAATTGTGTCCGATGGCTCTGAAGTACGTACGAACATCACCATATTTTTTATAATCAGAGTATCCTTCTGTGATCCTACTAATCCTTCTATCTAAATCGTAAATTGTTCCAATAAAACATTAATAAATCATTAAATGTAATCGGTGACGAGAACGCAGATTAATCCAGTCTCTACCATCATATCCCTATCGCTTTACTTGCTTCAACTAGAATTCTCAACCGAATAATAATAGGCATTTCCCATATTTATTCTTCTCCAGTTCATCATTCCTTCCAGTGCATCCTTCAGTAGGCTGTTTCTTCTCGGCCAGTAACCCAACTAATTCATTTTTCTCTTCCCTGATCACTTCCAACATCATTCTTTCTTCATCTACTCTTTCCAACACAGCTTCATTTCTTATTCTGTCTGTCCATTTCACACGCTCCATTCTTCTCTATAATCTACATTTCAAATGCTTTTATTCGCTTCTCTTCACATCGTCATAATGTCCATATTTCTGCCCCATACAATGTTACACTCTTAACAAAGCACTTCACTATTCCCTTCCTTAGTTATTTTTTCAGAGGACTGCAGAAGATGCTCATCTTTCTATTAAAAACCTCCTTTGCCATTTCTATCCTCCTTTTGACTTCTTGGCAGCAGCTCATGTTACTCCTTAAAGTACCTTGAACATGACCACTTGCTCTACTGTCTCATTTAGAATTCACACGATTACCTTCTTTATTTTTCTTCCGATAACCATGGTCTTCGTCTTGTTGGCATTTATCTTTATCCAATACTGCTCACAGTTGCCATTTAGCCCCACTAGCTTATCCCTTAGTATCATCTCCTCTTCTGCTGACAACGCCATATCAGCAGCAAATCGTATACACTTTATTCTTATTCCTCCTACTATCACCCCTCCCAAGTTTGGCAACAGTTCTTCACTAAATCATGATCATGTTTCCCCGTCTGTCCAAACTCTGTCTTGGCTAAGGCTAAGCGATCGGCGAGCCCTGCATTCTCTTGTTCTCTTATTTCAAATTCTGCGCACCGCTACCCCAATCTATTTGGCTTCTCGTTTTCAAAATTTATCCGCATATCATCAGCTAAGTACAAGATCTCATCATAACAATTTACTCATTATACCCTACCACAAGACATCTTTATATTCTTCATCCTATACAGTTTCAGTTGCTAGAAATTGGAACTCGCTTCCGAGTGATATAAGGGGTTGTTGGACAATAACTTCATTTAGGTCAAAATTACATAAATTCTTACTTAACAGATGAATTGCGGATTAATATTTGTTACTTATAATGAAACTAACATCTGTCCATTCTTATTATTATTATCTTTAATTTTTCTAAATAGATTTACAAAACCTCTAATGGCAATTGCATTAATATTCTCATTATAGAAATAGAAATATATATATATTCTCCCTGTAACATAGTCCTAGTAAGCTTATATTAAATTAATTTTCATCATTTTACTAGCTATCTCAAATATTAAATTAATTATAATTCATTGAATTAAATTAGCTCATAAATTAAGTTACTACTTTACCTTATAGATTTATCTAAATTTAAATAAATGTGTAGTGAAGAATATTGCTGGAGAACCTTTTAAGTGTAGTGTAAATATTTGTAATTTAAATTTATCTATTGTATTGATTAAGGCTGGTTGAGTGGAAGAGAAGGCCTTATGGCCTTAACTCTGCCAGCGAAAATAAAACATTATTATTATTATTATTATTATTATTATTATTATTATTATTATTATTATTATTATTATTATTATTAAATCCTGACAGTAGATGTTGAACAGGGTAGGTGATAAAAGTCACCTTTGTTGTACTCCTCTCTCTATTTCACTTCCTTCTGACATTTCTTCTCCTGTCCAGACTTTAACTGGTTTCGTTTATTATGTTACTTATGTATAAGTAATATTTCATAAAGTCTCGCGCTGTAGCTACGTGGTCTAAGACGTTATGCCTGGACTTGCTTTACGGAATGACCGCTAGTTCGAATCTTGATGTAAAAATATTTTTTTCATGAAATTTTACCATCTCTATTTAATATGTTTTTAATTATTTTTAATTTCCTCTCTGTGTTCTAATCACCGTACTCTTCTCTTCTGCCTTATACTTCTTCGCTTTTTTTTATCTTCGTCTATTATTTGTTTCTACTTCACGTAAGAAATTTTTATGGCAGAGTTATGAAAATTACATATAAATACTGATATCAGAATTCCTATTATCAAGCCTTCTCAATTAAAAATATCTGCATAAACACAAAATACAAATGTAACACAAAGGCAATATGTACAAAACATTTGAAGTATTGCAACAGCCATTTCGAATGAATATAATAAATCAAAGTACAATTCCAATTAGAGTTAAATACACAGAAATAAAATTAATACAGCACTGTCTTTATCAAGAATGGCTGTATTCAATTTTGTTTCCTGTGTTTTTAAACAAATGATTTGGTATTAAACACCATTGTGATATTTAAATAGACTGACATATGGAACAAAGGGAAATTTTCTAATCTCTTAATTTCATATTTTAATTGCCTATTTCAACATGACGTTGCTATGTAAAGTTATAAAACCATGGTTATAGCATTATATCAAAACAATTTCACACAATACATTAATTAACAGATTTATATTGATTTATATCTAAGGATGAAGTATAATTTATTAATTTTAGTACAACCTACAAAAGTGAACAATCTGGCGAAGCAGTGAAACCATAGTAATTTAAATTTTATTGTCAGATGAAGGAACATTTGTAAACGAATTTAAATATTTTGCTGCATTAATTTGTATTTTAGAGTATAAAGTTAAAACAATTGAAAATCGTTTCAGTATTATAAGGAAACCTTTACACGAAAATTTCAAAACTGAATCTATCATGAAATCTTACACGTTCTTGGCAGATCCCCTATTGCTTTACGAATCGAAATACGCGCCATTGACAAAGAAATAATGTGGACTACAAGTAGCTGAAAAATGTTCTTAGGAATGACTACAAACCATAGAGGACTACAACACGTCAGAAATGATGAATTGAGAAAACAACTGAGAAATTTTACTGCAAATTTCTTCACAGTATTTCAGTCTATATTTATCATAGGCCTATTATGTGAACACCTTACTATGCGGATTAACGCTTCTGCTTTTATTATTATTATTATTATTATTATTATTATTATTATTATTATTATTATTATTATTATTGAACATTGTGATAAGGCTTGGCTATCTAAACTGATTAAATTATATTAATTTCTTTCGAACATGTTAAGTTAAAACTGAAGATACTAAAATGAAACAGGGTGGAAATGGTATAAGATGTTTTGTGATCAAAGGTACAAGAGGGTGCATCTTTAAACAAATATGACTCTCTAAACTAGAGATAAGAATAAATCATGCAAATTAACATATGCATTTACTCATCAGATAGTAGGAAACACACCGTACTTAATTGATAGTTACAAATACAATTTGGTTTCGTGTTAAAAAAACATATAACAATGAACGAAATATTGACTTTTGGTACCAAAAAATTGTTTCTTCCACAGAACTCACACTTTGTAATAAATCAAATCGGAACTATGGCCAGAGCTATCTAGCGGCTTTCTGTACAGTCTACTTCAGTTTGAGTCGGCTAGGTAGCAGCAAAACACTTACTTTCTTACTTACATACTTACTGGCTTTTAAGGAACCCGGAGGTTCATTGCCGCCCTCACATAAGCCCGCCATCGGTCCATATCCTGAGCAAGATTAATCCAGTCTCTACCATCACATCCCACCTCACTCAAATCCATTTTAATATTATCTTCCCATTTACGTCTCGGCCTCCCCAAAGGTCTTTTTCCCTCCGGCTTCCCAACTAACACTCTATATGCATTTCTGGATTCGCCCATACGTGCTACATGCCCTGTCCATCTCAAACATCTGGATTTAATGTTCCTAATTATGTCAGGTGAAGAATACAATGCGTGCAGCTATACGTTGTGTAACTTTCTCCATTCTCCTGTAACTTCATCCCTCTTAGCCCCAAATATTTTCCTAAGAACCTTATTCTCATACACCCTCAATCTCTGTTCCTCTCTCAAAGTGAGAGTCCAAGTTTCACAACCATAAAGAACAACCGGTAATATAACTGTTTTATAAATTCTAACTTTCAGATTTTTTGACAGCAGACTGGATGATAAAAGCTTCTCAACCGAATAATAACAGGCATTTCCCACATTTATTCTGTGTTTAATTTCCTCCCGAGTATCATTTATATTTGTTACTGTTGCTCCAAGATATTTGAACTTATCCAGCTCTTCAAAAGATAAATTTCCAATTTTTATATTTCCATTTCGTACAATATTCTCGTCACGACTTGATTGATAGTTACAAATACAATTTGGTTTCGTGTTAAAAAAAACATATAACAATGAACGAAATATTGACTTTTGGTAGCAAAAAATTGTTTCGTCCACAGAACTCACACTTCGTAATAAATCAAACCGGAACTATGACCAGAGCTACCTAACGGCTTTCTCTACAATCTACTTCAGTTTCAGTCGGCTAGGTAGTAGCAAAAATCAGTAAGAAAAAAATGATCCAAGGTACACTGTGATCAAGGTACAACAGTCTCCCCTATTAGCATTTTATTTATTGCAGGAAATGAGCCTAGACAAAATTAAAGAACAATTACCATTTCCAACACTCTTCCATGTGGTCGCGCACCACAGTTTGACGACCGCTCTGCAATTAAAGATTAGTGTATTTAATTTCACCTGCGTCTGCAGAATCCGTGCTGGGAGCAACGCATTTAAGATTAAACAAGGGCGGCTTTGTTCTGGCGAAGCGCCCTCGACTGGGCGCCGCCCGGGGCACGTACTCCCGTCACAGCATCTTCGCCTCCGTTCTCAGTCAGTTCAGCGTCTGGAAACTGTGGACGGCGAACCGTATTTCACATATTCTATCTGATAAAGCAATCCCTATAGATATTTCACACAGGCAGCCATCCACGGCGTACGCGGTCGTGAAGGCGCGCAGCCTCGAAGGCATGGGGATGCCACGGTATAGTGTTGAATGCAGCCTGGCATAACCCACTGTCCATGCGATGTCATGTGACATCGCTTGTGGAGATTACGCCGACGTTCTCTTGCCAAATTTCTACAGTAGTAACTCTTGTCAAAACTGAAGGCTATAGTAGTAAAAGACACTTTCAAGGTTACTCAGAGTCAAAATTCTACAGTTCGAAAAAATTACTGACTAATTTCGTCTGGAGCCATCAAGGATAAAATTCTTTTAAAAGCCGTAAATGTACCACATGGAACCTACAACTTCCCTTCATTCTCAAAATAAGCGTTAAGAGTTTTATCGAACTTTTAAATGAATCTGCATCGGCGAGGTTTGAACTCGCGATTCTCGGATCCAACGGACCAGTGAGGATGATAATATATACGATTCAGTTGTCTCTGAATGGAAAATATTATTATTATTATTATTATTATTATTATTATTATTATTATTATTAAGCAAGCAATACGTAACAATGCAAGCAACGAAGTAACTATGTAGGCCTAAGTAACAAAGTAACTAAACAAGCAAACTAAGTAATTAAGCAAGCAATAAATTAATTAAGGAAGCGAAAACGTAAATAAGCAAGTAACTAAGTGCCTAAGCAAACAACTAAGTAACTATGCAAGCAACGAAGTACCTAAGCAAGCAACTAAGTAACTATGCAAGCAACGAAGTACCTAAGCAAGCAACTAAGTAACTATACAAGCAACGAAGTACCTAAGCAAGCAACTAAGCAACTATGCAAGCAACGAAGTACCTAAGCAAGCAACTAAGTAACTATGCAAGCAACGAAGTACCTAAGCAAGCAACTAAGTAACTAGGCAAGTAACGAAGTACCTAAGCAAGCAACGAAGTAACTAAGCAAGCAACTAACAAGTGACGGGTTTCGGCTCGAACAGGAATTTCGTATCAACAATTTTTATACAGGCCCATCTTTACATCTCTGTAAAGCTCACAAAAGCATTCGTTTGTGTAATGTGTGGTTTGTCTGTTAGACCACTGTACAAATTAAGGGGATGGGACACCTTATCCGTAAGCCTACCCTAGCCCATTTAAAAACATTTTTATCCAACATTCTGTCCGAAAATATTGCAGCTAATCAAAAATGTACACTGTTGTATGAGTCATTGATTGTGCACAAGGACACGTCCTTAATAAATGGATCATTCCAATGCTAGGACATGGAATGTATGATCATTCCACCTAAAAAATCTAAATATATCCAGCCTCTGGATATCTATTTCCTTAGACAATACAAAATATATGCTCGGAGGATAACAGATTGCATAAGAACCTCTTGCTGAGAATCGAGAACTTAACTTGGAAATCGAGTGTTTATAATGAAAATGCACTCTGTTATTCATAACCAGTTGTCTGCTCCAGTATACAGCCCTATGCTTCAATATTCCTGGCAGTCAGCTGGTTACGTGACTCCTGAAGAAGTCTCGGATTTCAAAAATGTAATTCAGGTGGCATTTGATTTTTCAGCATGGAGTGTGGTTCAGCAGATTGTTCAGGTGTTGCTTCTGCGTGTTGTGCTTATTGCTCTGCTCCATGCTGTTTCATGCATTTTATAGAGAATCCTCATGTACATTTTTAAAGAAGTGTATTGACCAATGCCAACCAAACGGAGAGTTACACAAATGAATGCTTTTACGGTCTTCATCACCATTGTGAGGTAAGTCTCTGCACAAATTTTTAACCAAAAATTCCTGTTCGAGCCGAAACCCTTCCCTTGTAAGTAACTAAGTAAGCAAGCAAATTAACAAATAGTATTATTCCACTTGACTTCAATACGAATTCCTGCCTCCGTGATTTTCTTTGTTCTTTCGGATTCATTTTTATCATTCATATTACCAATTAAGGTACCTACTATAAATATTATGCAAGTTATAGCCTATTTGCATTATACATTTGTTATAACAGCTTTATTATAAGTGTATAAATGAACGAATATAATTTATTATTTCGGCAGCCTACCAATGACATGGAAAACATTATTTTAATAATCTAATAGTCAAGTGGAATAAACTACTAATTAAAAAATTAATCGTGAGTCTCTAAAAATGTAAAACTTTTAGATTATATGTAACGACTTACTCATAGATGTATCAGATATATAAGTTTATATTAATAGCATGTTTATCCATTACAAATAATCACTTTACAGAGTTATAGCTCCTAATTACAATTTCAAATTTTGTCAGTTTTTAATGTGAAAATAAATTGATTCTCACAGTAATTTTTCTTTGATTCCCTTGAGATTTTGTATTTCATTAAAACACAATATAGGTAACTATAGGTAACCCTAGCAGCACATGTGCATGGGATCATCAGTTATGACCTTGGAGATGTCTCTTCAGGTGATAGTAACCTGTCAATATAGGCCTGTCACCATATTTAAACTATATTTAATAGACTAATATAAGGGATTCGCTAAAGTCAGGTCCCGACATCTAAACATGAAATAACTCATAATTTATGCTTGACTTCAAGCACTTCTGAATTCACTACGGAATTTTTTTTAGTTAAACAGTTTTGTGATGGACGGTAAGGGACTCTGATGTAATTGGGGTGAATGAGGTCCCATTTTGGCGAAAGTATCAGTCCTTTATTATTTACGTCGTTAGTGTGCCCTGAAAATCACAAGAGTTTGAGCTCTAATTGAAAAGTGATGCTAGCCAAAGAATTACACCTTCTTGAGTCACTGTAATGCATTAAGTTGTACTCGCTTTACAGTAAAGTCTAGCTGCGGGTGGTGTGATTCATGCCGACTATTGTATTACAGCCTTGCATTTAATCTTCATTTTGGTAGCAAATAAAAACAAGGAAAGTTTTATTTCTGAGAATGCTCCATATAAAAGGTAGCGCCTACTGACTCCCAGATCACGCCGAATTGATAGAGGAAAACCTCAAGATATTGCGCTCGAGGGAAGGAATAATTTGGCTTGATTCGTGGTCAAAATAAATTCTGTACAAGTTGGACTGTTTTCCTATCTGAAGACACGCCAAGCAGGTTATGATAGATGGGGCTGAGCCAACTGGTTCACCGTACTTTTAGGCCTACTAGCGACGCATAGCAAATCTACATACTACTTAACAAAGATCTCATTCTGGTCTTCAAGAACTGGAAACATAGGCCTTCTCTTTAGCTGACGTGGTACAGTTCCTGACTGCAAACCCGAATAATTCAGATTCCACTTTCAGGGATATGCACTATGAGTGATGTGTTTTCTTCGTTCTATTTGTGTTATGTTTTAAGCGATGATTATCGTCTACAATAACCATCTAAGCTTATATAAGTACAGGAAATATCAATATTTGTGAACGCATAGCCTACTTTCCTTTAAAAATTTAAACATGCACAATGAACAGAAAAAAATTATGAAAATAATACTATAATAATAATAATAATAATAATAATAATAATAATAATAATAATAATAATAATAATAATAATAATAATAATGGGAAAACGCGGAAATTCTACTTGAAGCAAGTAAAGAGATAGGGTTGGAAGTAAATCCCGAAAAGACTAAGTAAGCTTATATGATTATGTCTCGTGATCAGAATATTGTACGAAATGGACCTATAAAAGTTGGAGATTTATCCTTCGGGAGGAAATTAAACGCAGAATAAATATGGGAAATGCCTGTTATTATTCGGTTGAGAAGCTTTTGTCATCTAGTCTGCTGTCAAAAAATCTGAAAGTTAGAATTTATAAAACAGTTATATTACCTGTTGCTCTGTATGGTTGTGAAACTTGGACTCTCACTTTGAGAGAGGAACAGCGATTGAGGGTTTTTGAGAATAAGGTTCTTAGGAAAATATTTGGGGCTAAGAGGGATGAAGTTACAGGAGAATGGAGAAAGTTACACAACGCAGAGCTGCACGCATTGTATCCTTCACCTGACATAATTAGGAACATTAAATCCAGGTGTTTGAGATGGGCAGGGCATGTAGCACGTAAGGCGAATTCAAAAATGCATATAGAGTGTTAGTTGGGAGGCCAGAGGGGAAAAGACCTTTGGGGAGGCCGAGACGTAGGTGGGAAGATAATATTAAAATGGATTTGAGGGAGGTGGGATATGATGGTATAGACTGGATTAATCTTGCTCAGGATAGGGACCAATGGCGGGCTTATGTGAGGGCGGCAATGAACCTCCGGGTTCCTTAAAAGTAGGCCTAAGTAAGTATAATAATAATAATAATAATAATAATAATAATAATAATAATAATAATAATAATAATAATGTTACTCGTGATACAAGACTGCCTTCAAGCCTGAGTTCGAATCCCAATTACGCTGATTACCTGGTTTCTTCCTTTTCTAACATATGTCCCAACTGTTCGGCTAATTTCGGATAATCCTCGTGATCATATTATGAAAATATCATCTCACTAGCACCAATTTCACCGCCACTAAATAACTGCGCATTTAATGCAGTGTCCTTACATAGCTACTAAAATAATAATAAAAAAAATAGTTATCTACATTCATATCTTCAGAAAGCTGTGAATTTGGATACTTGACACACTTCCATGATTATTGGATTCATGGTACCTTAATTTTATATACTGATAAACTGATATTCAAATGCATATCTCTTTTATTATAATTCATGAGGCTCATACAATAACGCGTAATTAAATATTTTTTTATGATTCCAGATATTTTAAAACATTGAGATGACAAAAATAAAATAAAATGAAATAAAAATTAAATAATGTAAAGTAGAGTAGAGTAGAGTACAGTTGACTAGAGTAGAGTAAATTGAAGTGAAATAGAGTAGAGTAAAGAAAAGTAGAGTAAATTACAGTAAAGCAGAGTAAAATAAGTGAAGTGAAATGAAGAAAAGTAAAGTAAAGTAGAGTAGAGTAGAATAAATTAGAGTAAAGTAGAGTAAAGTAAAATAAGGTGAAGTGAAGTAAAGTAAAGTAAAGTAAAGTAAAGTAAAGTAAAGTAAAGTAAGAGTAAAATAAAGTAAATTGAAGTGAAATAGAGTAGAGTAAAGAATAGTAGAGTAAATTACAGTAAAGCAGAGTAAAATAAGAGAAGTGAAATGAAGAAAAGTAAAAGTAAAGTAAAGTGAAGTGAAGTGAAGTGAAGTAAAGTAAAGTAAAGTAAGGTAAAGTAAGTAGTAAAGTAGAGTAAATTAGAGCAAAGTAAAATGAAGTGAAGTAAAGTAGAGTAGAGTAAAGTATAGTAAATTAGAGTAAAGTGAAGTGAAGTAGAGTAGAGTAGTCTAGACTAGAGTAGACTAGATTAGACTAGACTAGAGTAGAGTGAAGTAGAGTAAAATAAACTAGAGTGAAGTAAAATAGAGTAGAGTAAAGTATTGTAAATTAGAGTAAAGCAAAGTAAACTAAAGTGAGGTGAAGTAAAGTGAAGTGAAGTGCAGTAGAGTAGAGTACAGTATAAAGTAAAGTAAATTAGAGTAAAGTGAAGTAATGTAGAGTAGAGTAGAGTAAAATGAAGTAAAATAAAGTGAAGTGAAGTGAAGTGAAGTATATTATAAACTAAGCTCAATTTATATCTCTCACTTTACGGTACAGGTATATAAGCATACTGAATATTAAGATTTAGAATTAATGTTACAGTCCTATAACTCAAACACCTGACGTGCTATGATAAATCTGATTACAGATCTGGAATCAGCGCATCAATTTCAATATAAAACACTTGAAATTTTTCAGTAGCAGACAAAAGTTTTTTATTGTAGGCCAGTGTAATTTAAAATTTTATATTAGTTTTTGTGTCAATTTATTCTTTCAGTAGTTATTAAAATTGCAGGTCGAAAAACTCTCCTATCAAGGTGAAGATAGATTGAGCAATCATAATCATTTTGCAGAAAATTATCTAGCGTGACTTCGCAAACCCAGTACAATATGCGAATACGACAAGAACAGACTCGTCACATGCCTTGCTCAATTTACCTACGCGAAACCATAGCAACTGAAGCATCTTCAACTCGATGAAGAAAGAAGCAAACCACACTCAGAAATAAAAATAAAAACAAAAGAAGGACGTGATTCTGAACAATTTTCTTGCACACGTAAAAAAAAAAAAAAACAAAAGCTATCGCATCATCTGCCAGTCAATTGGAATAATTCGACTGTATTTTAAAATAGATTATGCATATATGGCGCTCATGTCTGTAGCGGGACACAAGGGTTATTCATGCATAATGAGTGAACAACTGAAGCTGGCGGCCAGGAGGAAGGAGGAGGGGGGAGCTACTGGCCAGATTCCCATAGCTACAGAGCTACATTATAATATTAGAAACCCTGAGGGGGGTTCATGGGGCAGAGGAGGAGAAGGGGGCGGAGGTAAGAAGGGGGCAGATCCCTAGCATGGTCCGCCCATCAGAAGACCAACAGAAGACTGCTCTGCTGTACTGCAACACACATCCAAGATGGTGGTCCAGCAGTTGTTATATATAGCAGCATCCTCAGCTCCCATGCCGAGACGAGCGTCGGTCTAAATTTTGGAAAACTGTTACGAAACTAACATTTATGCAGGGCCAAAAAATTACTACTGGTTCCGGTTATTGAAAATCGTGAGATAGGAGTAGAAATACGAAAGAAATCAGAGGGCATAAGGCAGTAACAGATGTTTTGGATCTGGAGATCAAACATCTTTTATAGTTTTTAGGAAAATTATATGCAAATTTATATTGATTTACGCAAATATAATGGGGTTATATATTCATATGCGGATGATACCGTAATTCTTTTTGTAGTAGTAGTAGTAGATTCTCTCTTCTCTTCCACTCAACCAGGTTTCAGTAATACAAATACATGACATACAAAATTTGATTACAAAATAACACAAAAGAAAATAACTTATAAATTACACAAAATATAGTAGGAAATTACAATAGACAAGATCAGTTACATAATATATAAAATAAAGTACACATAATCAAAATCAGTTACATGACATAAGGGGAATACACACACACACACACACACACACACACACACACACACACAAACACACAATTTATAAGATCTAAAATGCCCGAGACAAATTGGACGATTAATTTACATGAGATATATTATTCACTTAATATACTAATTGGAGAATACATATGGGTGACAAGACATAAAATGTTGATTAGCAAAGTCCTACTAAATGGCATACAAACACAAATGATTAAGTAATATATGAAGATAATAAAAAAAAAGAAAAGAGAAAAAAAAAGAAGAGAGAGGAGAATAAAAAAATAACAACTTGGTCATTTAAGACTATTTAGAAACTTCCGCAAGAGTCTAGTTCTGTTCATTAAAGACATTTCTAAGTAGAGTGTACTTAAAAGATTTTAGACTCCGACTGCTCCTGATTTCCTGTGACAAGGAATTCCAGGAACGAGCTGTGTGTATTGTGAAGGAAGCAGAGTAGAGAGATGTATGATGGAGTGGAATTGATAGACATGGTTATGCTGTGAACGTG
This sequence comes from Periplaneta americana, assembly GCF_040183065.1. Classification (NCBI taxonomy): domain Eukaryota; kingdom Metazoa; phylum Arthropoda; class Insecta; order Blattodea; family Blattidae; genus Periplaneta; species Periplaneta americana. Next base: position 15,091,019 of record NC_091119.1, read on the forward strand.
TATCACGGTTGTGGTGGGATGCTAAAAGTGTGAAGCGAGGAACTAGGTAAATAGGTGTGGAATTATTTAAAATCTGATACAGCAAACAGAGTGAATGAACTGAACGTCTCTCCCGTAAACGAAGTCAAGATAATTGAAAGAAATACTCGGAGACATGATCATAGCGACGGCTGTTAAAAATGAAACGAACACAAGCATTATGAACACGCTGAAGCCTCAATGACAATTCAACACTAAGATCACTATACAAAACGTCGCAATAGTCAAAATAAGGCATCACCAGGGTCTGTATCAAGATCTGTTTCAGTTTAGAAGGAAATAAATTTTTCAGTCTTTTCAGAGAATGCAAGATTGAGAAAGTTTTCTTACAGACATATTTTACCTGTGCATTCCAGCTGAGATTCGAGTCGAAATGGAAACCTAAGTTTTTAACCGCAGTACTGAATGGTATTATAGTATTATTTAAAGTCACTGGCAAAAGTGTATTAATGTTGAACAATCTTGGGAAGGCACCTATATTAATGCGAATAATGAATTACAGGTAATTAAAGAGTGGTTTGATTCAAACGCTCTTTCCTTAAACACATCCAAAACAACTGTTGTTCCATTTTCACTAAGGTCCAGTGGTCTTCAATCTCCTCAATCTTCCTTTAGGCTCAAAATTCATCATTCAGATTGTTCTTCTCAAAATTGTGAATGTCCCATATTAATCGAATCCTCAGAAGTTAAGTATTTAGGCATTACGATCGACCAACACTTACGATGGAACAAACATATTACATATTTATGTAATAGATTACGTAAAACAATTTATATCTTTGTTATACTTCGGTCATATTTACCAATTAATATTTTACGTCTCATTTATTTAGCTTTATTTCAATCCATTCTCCAGTATGGAATTTTAGGGTGGGGAAATGCTTGTAATTCTAATCTCACTCCACTAATACTTATTCAGAAAAGAATCATTAAAATATGCCTTAATAAACCAATTGAGTACTCATCCGAGCTTTTGTTTACTGATTTTAATGTTTTGAAAATTAAACAGATTTATTATATTGCCTTATTAATCTTCATACATAAAAACAGTAATAAATTCAAATTGTATCATAAATATGGAACTAAAAGATCCGATTTTATACGACTAGAGGAACCAAAGTGTTTCACAAGCACAGCTCTGAGCCATGGTACCTACTTTGGTCCAAGGTTATACAATAAAATAATTGATAAATACACAAATTTGGAAAATTTTAGTATCAGGAATTTCAAAAATAGCGTTAGGAATTTAATTTTTAAAGAATATATATTGATTTAATATGTATATGTATTTGTATGATTTAAATTGTTAAAATTGAAATTGTATTTTTAAATTTAATTTATTCCTTTAAATTTTTTTTCTTGACCAAGTTTGTGTCAAAGAATTATCTTTGTGTTTAGATATCTCCCTGAGCACGAGTTTTTTACTCCTTCAGGGAAGAACTAAGATTGTATTTCTGTCAATGTTATTTTATTAACAACTAGTCGTACCCGTGCGCTCCGCTGCACCTGTTAGAAATAAATATAAAGTAATTACATAATTAAAATAGGACGTTTGATCCAGGGGACATTCGTGTTTGATAGAAGGATAAATCGTTTAATATGTTACTTAATTTAAATTGCATCCAAATAATTAAAATGCGATCATTTTGGTCCAGAGACACTCATTTGGTGCAATGACAATTCCTTTAACAAGTTTCTTAATTTTTATTACATGCAACCATAGTTTAATGAAGATTGACATCATTTAGATTTAATGTGTATATTTTATTTTACTTGTTATAGGTTTCCATTGAATTATGGTAATAACTTAATTTTAACCCTTGTTTTCTACGAATTCAGTGAATGGCGCTTGGCCCATTATGGTTCTGAACCCTTCAAATAACTTAAATTATATAATATAATATTACATATTATATTATATTATATTATATTATATTATATTATATTATATTATATCAGAAGTTACTGTAATAACATTATAGCATTATGTCCATCTAGAGCAACTACACTTTCCAATGGTGAAATAATAATTAATTATACAAATCGGTTAATTTAGCTACCGATATTACTTCATACGAACACAGAAACATTCTCTGTAGGCTATCTTTCATAGCTTTCGATTGTTGCTGTCCAAGGCCCCTTATAGACGAAGTCATTTGTTTTTTAATTCATGACACGGCCTTAGATGGCAGTTATTTTAATTTTAAAACACATTTATCTCATTAAATATCAGTCCTATCAAAATTTTTCAAGGAATAAAACTTATCGCAAATTATTTTTAAAGAACCTTTCGTTATGTAATATTTTTCACAAAAATCAATAATAAGCGAGATATTTAGATTTATTTAATTCAGGTCACCTTATAACCCCCTTTTAAATAATTTATTTTGAATGCCATATAGCCTGAAATCTAAGTTACAACGAACTAAATTTATATTCCAATTTTCATCGAAATCCGTTCAGCCATTATCGCGTGAAAAGGTAACAAACATACAGACAGACAGATAGACAGACAGACATACAAACAAAAATTTCAAAAAAGCGATTTTCGGTTTCAGGGTGGTTAATTATATATGTTAGGACCAATTATTTTTGGAAAATCGAAAATTACCAGAAAAATTTCGGCTACAGATTTATTATTAGTATAGATAGATAAACAGTAAACTAGAATAAGAAATTTACATGTGAGAACGAAACGGATCATAGTACTCAAAGCCTGACTGCAGATTAAAAATGACAATATTTCGTCGATAGATAAAAAAGCAATTATTAATTTTATTAATCATGTCTTTTCAATTTCAGGATTATGACGTCAAAAGTACTCCCATTCGTTCATACCAATCTGCAGTACAAATTGTTCTGGGGTTGTGATACAATTTAACAGCAGTAACGATGCAAATAAGTCTTCTCAATTGCAGGAATCAACTAAAAAGTCGCTTGGGAATCATTTCTGCTGAACGCAAATCGCATCAATTGTTTTCAGTTTGTACTGTTCCTACACAATTTAACACTTTATTTACTGGAAGTGCCGTTCAGAAAGACGGAGGTTTGTAAACAATAAATTATACGTTTAGGCAGCAGGCTATGCATTTACAGACACGTTATTTTCGATGATCTGATGGTTACTTTGCTTGCTTTCAGACCAATATATCGTGGGTTCGAAAATGCTCCCGGCTCTAGAGCTATAGAATTTCAGGTGAAAATAATCACAATATGTAGCCTACTCAGCCACTGCTTTCGTCGGAAGTTTTTTAAGTAGGTTATTTTACGACGCTGTATCAACATTTTAGGTTATTTACCGTCTGAATAATATGAAGGTGACAATGCCGGTGAAATGAGTCCGGGGTCCAACACCGAAAGTTACCCAGCATTTGCCCAAATTGGGTTGAGGGAACCCCCCGAAAAAAACCTTAACCAGGAAACTTGTCCCGACTGAGATTCAAACCCGGGCCACCTGGTTTCGCGGTCAGACGCGCTAACCGTTACTCCACAGGTGTGGACTCAATACAGTGATATAACACTACTGGGTGTTCATTTCAAAGTGTGTCATGACGTCACTGCTGTTGGGTCACCGATTTGAAGCGAGTTTCAGCTGATATGTTAGAGAAGTTGTCTATTATTTAAGGCGTTCTTCAATCTGAACTTGAGAACGTGTACGGTATAACTTGAACGTCGTAGCAACAGATGGCGGTCTGTACGGTCTGTGTGCTACCATAACCTCTTTCGAACTGTGTTTTGCGCCGGCAAGTCGTACGCAGGGTATTTGTTATCATCGGTTGCGTACGGTAACATTCCACAACACAAATCAAATGCTCCGTGTCCATGTTGACCGTCGAAGTTAATGTCAACAAATACGTAAGTAATCGTCTTAACCCTCTCCCCATATCCCGACAGTACGTATTTCCAAACAGTTCACATTCCTGCCACTACCGGCGTTACCGTACGTATCGGTGCGTACTCTTCAGAATGAACGCCGTACTTGCTAGCCAACTTCTCTGCCTCTTAGATTATACACCTGAGCTGCGGAAGTGTAGGAAGATTGAATTCTCTAGGCTCATCAACTAGCCACATGACGGCATACAGCGAGCCAAGACACATTTTGAACTGAACACCCAGTATGTCAAAACACTAACTTCATTTCTATGTTGGGAATAGGGAATGTAGGATGACAGAATTTAATTTCGACATAGACGAAAAATGGTTCGTGAATACTACTGGGCCTATCTGGAGTGTTCTGATTTAGGGATAGGTTTATTATAGGCCTATGTAAGCTTATCGTAGATCCTCAAAAAGGGTCATTCCGCTTTATTTCTTTCCAACAACTTATTGTCCTCCAGTCTTTTGGACCTCGGACTGTCAATCACTGAAGACCAAGGACGACGAATCGACGTTTGTCTATCATTTACCCAAGTCACTCAATTGCGTATTTCTATGCTTCGTTTCACAGAGTGGGTGCACAAACACATGAGGTCAGAGACACATGGAACTTTTAAGAATCATAGTTATTCTAAGAATAAAAGTCGGAGTGAAAGGGAACTAGTAGAAGAAGAACAAGCAAAAGAAAGGAAGAGTCTGCCATGGAGCTCTCAAGGCTAGATTCTACTCCAATAGCCGCCATAAAAGTAGTATTTTGTGTTCAAAAGCTGTTATACGGCGCCAAGTTTGGAGATATAAAACTTGAGAAACGTTTCAATAAAAGCAGCTTGTACTGTTGCTTGAGAATACCAAGTCGTGAAGGTGCAGTTAGTCTCTCTTTTAAAAATAGTCTTGCTGTCAGGCCTGTGCCTTGGCTTCCTGCTGTACTTACGGATCGTTATAGAAAGGTGTTTAAGAAATACAGAATAACTTCATTTTCTTTCTTGGGTGACGTTCATTCACTTCTGAACTAAGTACTTAGGCTACGTCGAGCGCTGTTGAAAATTTTGGACACGTACTCTTGCCGTAATATCTTTTAAATGGTGATGGTGGTGATGGTGCTTACTTACTTACTGGCTTTTAAGGAACCCGGAGGTTCATTACCGCCCTCACATAAGCCCGCCATTGGTCCCTATCCTGAACAAGATTAATCCAGTCTCTATCATCATATCCCACCTCCCTCAAATCCATTTTAATATTATCTTCCCATCTACATCTAGGCCTCCCTAAAGGTCTTTTTCCCTCCGGCCTCCCAACTAACACTCTATATGTATTTCTGGATTTGCCATACGTGCTACATGCCCTGCCCATCTCTAACGTCTGGATTTAATGTTCCTAATTATGTCAGGTGAAGAATATAATGCGTGCAGTTCTGTGTTGTGTAACTTTCTCCATTCTCCTGTAACTTCATCCCTCTTAGCCCCAAATATTTTCCTAAGCACCTTATTCTCAAACACCCTTAATCTATGTTTCTCTCTCAAAGTGAGAGTCCAAGTTTCACAACCATAAATATCAACCGGTAATATAACTGTTTTATAAATTCTAACTTTCAGACTTTTTGACAGCAGACTGGATGATAAAAGCTTCTCAACCGAATAATAACAGGCATTTCCCATACTTATTTTGTGTTTAATTTCCTCCCCAGTATCATTTATATTTGTTACTGTTGCTCCCAGATATTTGAACTTCTCCACCTCTTCAAAAGATAAATTTCCAATTTTTATATTTCCATTTCGTACAATATTCTCGTCACGAGACATGATCATATACTTTGTCTTTTTGGAATTTACTTTCAAACTTATTTCTTTACTTCCTTCCAGTAAAATTCCCGTGTTTTCCCTAATCGTTGGTGGTGATGGTAGCGATGATAATGATGATTAACGGCGACGAAGAGCGTTTTTGGCAGTGATGATTGAACATTATAATTATTGACCCTTATAATGAATAAACATTGACGATTATTATGATGTTCATTCGTAATGAAGGATTGATGATGACTGATGATAATGATGTGATAACCATTGGAGATTATGATAACCATTGACTGTTACGATAATAATTGATGATGATGATGAAGATGATAGTGATAACTGTTGCCTACCTACAAATCCGGTCTCTACTATATGTTACATCCATTTTCGGCTTTCCCCCTCGAAATTTTTCTAGCGCTCTTCCAGCGAAGCAGTGAAACCCGAAGTGAGACAAGTGGCCAACAGGCTTGGAGCTCACATATTCAGTTTTTCACATCACCAACTTCCTTGCAAGGACATGTTTTCACGTTCCTTTAAAGTTTATCCTCCCATTTCTCTTTCTTCATTCATTCAGCATGTATTGTATGTATGTATGTATGTATGTATGTATGTATGTATGTATGTATGTATGTATGTATGTATGTATGTATGTATGTATGTATGTATGTATTTACACTGCAAATGGGTATATGCCCGGTGGCAGTGGTAACTAATTACACTCAATAATGACAATTAATAATAAACACAATTATTAAAAGCACAATTAATAATAAATTAATAATAATAACAATAATAATAATAATAATAATAATAATAATAATAATAATAATAACAGGAAACATTCTAAATTAAATGAAGCACGATCACTTAAAATAACATTTAAAGTAAATCTAATTTGTATCTTAACCCTAAGTTCGAACTAAAACCCACGAGTATGATATGTCCATACCTGCACAAGTACCCTTCAGCAACTACGACACATTTCACTGATTCTACCCTGATTTCACTAACGCTTCACAAACATTTCACTGTTCAAATACTTTGCACTGCCACTATAAACTATAAAACTTCACTGACAGAAAAACACTTCACTTACACAACACACTTCACTGGCAACACACTTCACACTTCACCGACACAACACACTTCTTCACTAATACAACACTTCACATAACAAAATATCAATTACACCCTTTAAATAGTGTGTATAATATACTATCGTCTATTAGTAAAGTCCTTAAGCCTATTTTCAAATACACTTTGATTATTGGTAAAGCCTTTAGGAAGTCTGCAGGCAAAGCATTCCAGTCCCTGATAGTAGTAATAGTAATAATAATAATGATTTATTTAACCTGGCAGAGTTAAGGCCATACGGCCTTCTCTGACACTCAACCAGGAGCAAAAACTGCGTTACAGAAACACTACAAATTTACAAAGTACACACAAAACTGAATAAGATAATAATAATAAAATGTAAACAAGTAAGAAGAAATCAGACATAATATATAACATAGAGAAGGAAAGAAAAAAGCATAATAAAATGTGAACAGCAGGTCAAAAATAAATGAGGCCTACAAAGTATAAAAAAATAAGATAGTACGATTGAGAAAAGAAAACTTTTCATTGTCCGTCCTCTGCCTTCTTTCCCTCAATTTATGAGTGGTCGTTCCTTGAAGAGTAATTTAGCGGCTGCAACCTATTTTTTATTTCTCTCCAGGCAGGCTCACATCTGTATGTTTTGAACATTGCGCATAATCGAAAATACCGAGAAAATACATTAAAAATGATCAGCAGGACGAAATGGAACTGTAAGATTTTAAAGGAATGACAGAAGAAACAGAAACATGATTAAAGCGATAAGGCAAAGCTTCAGAATTGTTTCAAGTTTGGATACTCCATAAAAATAGTTTGAAAATCACAGATTCACACAGGTTGTGATCTTCACTATTAACCGACTTTCAATTCTGGTCGATCTCCTTCCCTTCGCCTTCGGCGTCCTTCACTGGAGAGACGGTATCTTAAATTTACCTCCAGGGCCTAAACCGAAAATAATATGACATTTCGTGTACAAATCTCTAAGGATTTTCAATGCAAATAACATCCCAAGTTGACGCGTTATAAAACCCGATTCTTTTGTTAAGTCTGCGTGCGTAATCCTTTTTTAAAAAGGGTCGTTAAATTACACAGCGAAAAATGCACGCAACGCGCGGATTTCCAAGTCCAGTAAAAAGTTGTATTTCTTGAAATCTGGGCCCTGGGGTACGTGATGGGGGCGAACTGCCATAATTTCTTAGTCTGTAAATAGCGCGGGTGCCATATGAGTTTACAACACCTTCCAGGGAAGGGATATGCGTGCATAAAGTTTCACGGATTCCTCGCCGACCGAGGCTTGTGAGGGTTTTTATATGTTGTGGTTCACATAAATACACACCGACCAGACTATACCCTGGGGGGCACCGTACCTTACAGACAGAAAACACTGTCGGGTAGGGGAATTAATTGTGAGAAGGTGTTTACTATTATCGCTAAAAATATAGGCTACCCGGAGAGTTAATATATATAACTAACGTATGAAAATTGCAGAGTAATACAGCATTAAAATATTTACTCCATTATAACAAGCTTGGGAACTCATTCCAGTATTTGATCATGTTATTTCAACACAAAGTTGTGTAATTTGCATATATTTATACTACTTTGTGGTTAGAGAACTGCATGAATGACTATACATTCGAGAACTAGAAGACAGTGTCATCAACATTGTCTTTGCCATAAGAGATTACTGTAATACATCAATTGTGGGTATCCGAATATGTTAATTTCCCGAATTATTCAGTTGGCTAGTCTTCTGTTCAACTTAATAAAAAAAAAAACTAGCTTACGAATTGAATAAATAATATTTTGCTAATCATTTTGTCATGTTAAATTACGATATCATGTTACGATTATTGTATAGCCTAATAAATGTGGGGAACCCTATTTTATCATAAAAATCGTAATAAGTTTGTATTACAGACACATAATTATGACGCAAGACGAAATATTAATTCAACATTAATAGAACCTAAATGTCTCACATCTGCTGGTCTAAAGCATAGCATTAATTTTGGCCCTCGATTGTACAATGCTTTAACTAAATTACACACAGAACTTCTAACATGTAACCCACTAACATATAACAAGAAAATTAGAAACGTGTTAATATCTTCAATTTGATTAAATAAATTTATAGCCTATGTGTATGAATTAATCAACTTATATTATATTTGTATTCTATAATTTTGAAATATATTAGCCCTACTTTTCACGTGCGATATTATTCTTCTCTAGTGTTAATATTATATTATATAATTCCATTTCCGCTGTAATTTAAATTTTAGTTCCTATTTTATTTTACCTATTTATTATTATTATTATTATTATTATTATATTATTATTATTATTTTATTTTCTATATTTCTCTTATATTAATACTGTATTATAGAATTTCTGTAACTGTAATTTTAATTCTATTTCCTATTTGATTTTATTTTATATTCTCTTATAGGCCTATTAATATTATATCTGAACTGCGACCGAATTCGAGCGCTGCTCATTCGGTCTCAAATTTTGTTAATACTACTGTATCTCCTTTTTATATTGCTTGTATTATTTTATTTCTATTTCTCTTGTTTGTTTTGTAATTATATTCTTTATTCTGTATATTTAAATTTAAATAAATGCACAAATGCACTTGAAGCTGTATTAGAATTACAATTGAATCGGTTTTTGTGAAAAGTAAATAAGTCAAAATTTCAAAGTTTGCAGAACAAAGAAAAAACTTTTTTTTTCAATTGATACTAACTGCATGGAAATGATTATGCTTACACATACTTTAAAGTATTCCAGCTTCAGTTACCACTGCATATAAATTGGCTTTTAATTATAGATTTTGATTTTAAAAGTATTTTCGAAAATTGACTTATTCTGTTTTAACAAAAAAAAATCCGAAAGTACATACATTCGTTAAAAGTATTTCTATTAATGAAGTTGTTAACAGTTCCTTTCAAAATATACTCATTACATAGGTTTCTGGTAATGTGCAGAAATTAGAACATTAATATTGCCACTTAAGGGGTTAGGTGCAGCGTACAGCAGTAAAATTTTGGAAATATTCAACATTTTTCCCTCCATTGTTCCTTGTACAATAATGATTACATTTTTATTTTTTATTTATTTATTTTTTTTTCAAAATTCAGTTCACTGTGCAGTGATAAAGCGTTTCCCACATAACTCAAAAACTATCCAACATTCTGTGATGAAATTTTTTTGTGTATTTATGCATGTCATATCTACAATATGATGCAAGATCACTTCTCTGCCTTTGATAGATTGTCTGATAAAAAATAAATTCATTTTAAAAAATGGTCAAATATCAGTATTTTCTTCTAAAAACAAAATTTAAAAAAATATTATTTATAAAGGAATGTAGTTGAAGGAGCATGATATTGTAAACATGAGTTTCAGCAATAAAATAAAAGAGAGAGAACATGAAAAAGTTAACAAGTTTATGAGTTATGAGGGAAACACTTCGTCACTGCACAGTGAACTGCCATCATTTTGCATTTTGAAAACAAAACTATAAATATTTTTTTTAATAGTAAAAATATTTTTTTTTTCATATAGCATAACGACAGTGTTTCAGAGACACACCAATTTTCATTATTGTACACGACACACTAATGGAGGAAAAAAATGTTGAACATTTCTAAAAATTTTACTGCTGTAAGCTGCACCTAGCCCCTTAAGTGAATTGCAAATCGATTACTGTACCCTCAATTTGTCAAAAGTTGGATCGCATTATTTCACATAAGTGCACTATCAGTTCACAATAAGTAACCTACACCTTATTAAGTTTGACGTCTTTTTACAAATTTCCTTCTGAATGAAGTAAAAGGAAGTGTTAATTGTGAAGCAAAGTGCATGCTTATAGGTGTCTAAGAAAACCACAAATAACCCAAATTATTACAGCAAGCCTTAGGGAGTAGAAAACGAAGGATTCTCTCGTGTAAAAGATGTAAACACTGTAACAGCCCTTGCAGGCTTATGGTAATATGATTAATGCCAAAATAATTTACAATAATTTATACTGTACAAGTCCCTTCAGGATACCATAATTAACGGAGTTGCTGAGCACAAATTCAGGGCAGAATACTTGAAAAAATTAAGTTGCATTTAACAGAAGATTGATGTCTCTTTTACTTACTGTTTTAGCAGTAACATGTCACAGGTACAGTGGTTGTGGGATTGTTAATACAACTATTTCACGTAATAGAAATCCAAACCCGGAGAGAACTAGAATTTGTATTAGAGTCTGTATTGTGTAAAACCTCTCGGAGTTCCTCCATTTCCCCCATAGCCTATTCTATCAACTCTATTGGCCTACATCTGGAAGTTACCAGCTTTCATTTGGTCTTCAGTTAAGGGGAGAGAATGGTATTTTTTAAAACTTTTTTTCCTATTTGGTGTAAAATATTAATTTTTTGTATGCAGAGAGCTCACAGCTGTGGCAACTCAACCAAATAAAAGTATTTTGAAAAAAAAAATTATTTGGGGGCCCAAATTTGAAAAAAAATATACCCAATGCAGGATTGTACTAAAACCGATATATCTAAACCGTTTTTAAAGATAGATTCAAACATTTTTTGCAATGTATTTGCAAAAGCATGTTCTACAAACTGTCTGTAACAGAAGTTTGATATTGGTCCCTACGTTTGTAAAATAAACAATTAAAATTTAATAACAATTTTCTGATTTCCCCTCTTGCAAACAAACGGACGTATTTTTAAAGTGAAATCAATTAACAAAATTCTGTTACAGAGAAAAGTTTCCTAATAGTCTAAAGAATGTGTGTTCTAAATTTAATGCATGTATCTTTAATAGTTCAGATATTATATCCATTTTTGTCTGGCAATGTAGCAAAAAAAATGAAGTTACTGGAAACCGATAAAAGCGGGCGTGTGATTTAAAAATCCATAGCGCAGGAAGTTTAAAAATGACGTCTCAACATCCGATAAGGGCACAAATACCCACAAAATGTTATGCAATCCATCCACACATATCAAAGGGTATTTTAAAGAAAAAAAAATTTGAAAATTTAATTTACCCGGAAACAACAATAAAAGTGGGCGAGTGATTTAAAAATCCATAACGCAGGAAGTTTCAAAATGGCGACTCACATCCGATAAGGGCACAAATACCCACAAAATGTTATGCTACACATTCCACACATATCACAGAGTATTTTAAAGATTTTTTTTTATTTACTCATTTTTCACCAAAAAATACCATCCTCTCCCCTTAAGAATACCTGGTTTTGGAAATGGTTACATTTTGTTTCTCTTTATAGTGTAATGAGTTTGATTGCGGACATATTAATATAGCCCTATATACTGTAGACTATCCCTGGGCACAACGGGGAAGTAAAACGGAACTCAGAAATCCCCGTCCATGTCCTTTTCGCTTACACTGCCTTATAAACAAACGCAGAGTATCCACTGTGCAGTCCACACCTGTGGAGTAACGGTCAGCGCGTCTGGCTGCGAAACCAGGTGGCCGGGGTTCGATTCCCGGTCGGAGCAAGTTACCTGGTTGAGGTTTTTTCCGGGGTTTTCCCTCAACCCAATATGAGCAAATGCTGGGTAACTTTCGGTGTTGGACCCCGGACTCATTTCACCGGCATTATCACCTTCATCTCATTCAGACGCTAAATAACCTTAGATGTTGATAAAGCGTCGTAAAATAACCTACTGGAGGGAGTCCACTGTGCATCAGTGATGGACTTCAGGCGACCAGCGAGTGCCGAAAGCCTGTAAGCTATGATTTCTGCTGAGCAATGCTTACCTCCCTGTCTACTGTGGAAGTGGAGAGTTAAGGAGAAATCTGAAGTTACTCGATTGAGGTTTTAGTGGACAGGCTTGCTGTAGACTGTACATATGTCGCCATTTTAATACTTTTTTATTACTTAATGAACGCTTCCGAAAAACGTTGAACAAACCACACAATCATACACTCGAAATCATGGACTTCTCTAAAAAATGACATTTCATTGCTTGTGTCTTGTAATACATTCTAAGCTGGAATTGATTGATATTGGTGTAACGGTCCACAAAAAAACTGTCCAAGTATTATTTTTACATTACTTATTTATTTATTTATTTACTTAAGTTACTTATTTATTTATTATTTACTTATTTTTATTTACTTACGTATTTATTTATTTATTTATTGTGTCTATATATTTATTTATGTTACATATACACTATGTTCTGCAACAGATTTGAACTCCAATTACAGTAACTATATATATAGATAGCCTAGTACACTGGAACAATCATTATACAATAAATGAAAAAGAATACAATAAAATAATACAATAATAATAAGAAAGCAATAATCTAGGATGTGGAAGTGAAAGCGTGGGGGGGAATAAAAGAGGAATAGAAGAAGAAGAAGAAGAAGAAGAAGGAAATAGAAAGAAAGACAGAGATAGAAATAAAGCAGAGACAAGCAGTAAAGAAAGGTCAGAACCTGCGACAGCTGAGGATATAGCAATGTTAATAGATACGATTAATAAATGTGGGGATATGATCAAAAAGTGCTAGTAAAGGGTAATTGTAATTGTAAATGATAGAGAAGTATAGGGGAGCGAGAAAGTGTATAAGCTGATGTGTAGAGAGAAATATAAGATTTATAGGAAGTGAGAGTATTGTGAAAGGTTTAGGTGTAAGTGGAATAGAGAGAAAGTTGAAAGTGAGCGCAAATATGAATGAGTGAAAAGTGAAAAAGGGTTAAAAGAAATGAACAAGTGACAGCATAAAATTAGTACTGACATTTGAACGTTGGAACAGTAAATGAATATAAGAGACAGATAGGAGAAAAGGTCAAAGAACAAGTAAGGCAAATAATTCAATATGATAATTTGTAGAGAATAAGTGAAATTGAAATCTTAGTGAATAGTAGTTAGAGGAAAAAGGGGGTTTGAAAGGCATATATAAATTTAGATATATTACGATTAATGATCAAATAGAGAATAGCAAACGAAATGTAGGAGAAATACTGAAAGGGAGATTGAACAAGTAATAATAAAAAAAAAGTACATAGTTTAATTGGTAGAAGTTGTGTAGACATGTACTGCAAATATGTGTTAATGTAAGTGTTAATGGTGGCACCGGATACAGAAATGTGAGGTACACCATTACATGTAAAGAAGTGCTGTGACCAAATATATCAAATATCAAATATCAAATAAGAAAGCAATAAAGAAAAAGGAAAGAAAATAATAACAATAACATCAAATAAAAAATATTAAAGAAGAGAAAGAAAGATATCTCTACTAATAATGAAGTACAGCATATATGCATAGTATACAATGTATAAATATTATGTTGTAGACATATATAATATTTACCTTTGATCAATTATCTCAGATATATCAAGACATATTTAAATTTCGTATAAAAATAAAGAAATGATCAACTCAAAATCTTACGTAACTCATTATATGTGGAATACATAGGCTAATCGAAAGAGGTGAAATTAAAAGAAAACAGCAATTCCCCATTTCTTGAATATGATGTTTTCGCATTAGGCTGTATTTGGTCAAGTATTTAACTATTAACAAGTAGTTCATTGAATATTTTATAAAGGAACTGTTGTTCAGCTATTAAGCTGTGTGTGATGAGTGACGGTAATTTAAAGTAAATTATGTACTGTACGAAACTTTGTGCTGTGAAAATGAATGGTAGTACATTTAAAATAAAGAAATCACAGGAAACGTTTTTTAACTTTTGAACACGGATACCACGATAGATTTTCAAGGTTCTGAATCATAATACTCAAGGATATAAGCCTGGTAAAAATGGATGAAGTAACTGAAATTATTAATGACGTAATTCCTTTTCTCCATGATATTTAATTATTGGAGAATATTTTTTCAAAGAATCACGCAGTAAGTGTTTTAGAAGAAAATGCTCCATCTCACATAGAAACACACATAAAATCTTTCACTAGCATTTCTAAGAAGTTCTTATAAATCTGAATTGCTTACAACTTCCTAGGAACACAAATTACACATAAATTACATTCCTATTGGCATCAAAGTATCACAACGGTTAACATCTGAGTGTTGATTGATGGTTCACTTTCGCTATACAATATTTATTAAGAATTCTAAGATACAATATTATATTTTCCTTGATTCTTCTGCTGAGAATTCTCTAACAACAATCAGATAACATTAAATTCTTCTTCTTTTGTTTAACGGAAATTATAAGTCTTTTATTTTGTGCGCGTGATTTATCAGGCAAATGTTTGATGGAGGAAAACATAAGATTGTGTGCGTTTCGAGCAGAAAACAAAAGAAATCCATACAATTATAGTTGTATAAGAACTATTAAAATGTACTTTTCGTACACATATTTCCAAAGATATTAAGTTTAGGTGATTTAAAGCGAAACAATCTGAGAATTTATTTTCCTTTCCCCTTCAGCGTGAGATATAACTCCTCAATCAATCATAGTGTAACAACAAACTCATATTTCACACATCTTGATTTCTTGAATTACGGAAAATTAAGTTTATTTATTACATTTCTTAGACATTTTATTCAATATAACAAATGACTGTCCATATTTCTTTTTCGTTGGCTGATGTATTATTCCGAGTTAATAGCTAGGTTACGTGATTACCCGTTCTTAAAGGAATTAGAACAAACTCAAACCTTTAATTTTCGTCATCACATTATCCTCATATACCACACAGAACTCTCCCCACCTCCACTTAACAAAATTCCATGAAAACCTTCAAGTGGGAATAATGTGGGCCCCCAAGCTTCGCTGGGACCTCTCCTCTGGCGATAGGCGGCGGGATTTGTTGTGCTTCCTTTTCTACCTCCCCAACTCAAGTGTCGCACAAGACTAACATTTGAAGATTTAAGTGCTAATAAGGGCAACAACATTTTAATTAGGCATAAGTTGGCGGTTTTTGACTACGCAAAGGGATTAGATTTCCCGAAGATGGTGCGTCGGATAGTTTCCCAGCATTTTACAAGTATTTAGGTATCTCCAGCCATTCTTACTGCAGAAATGCTTTACTATAGCTGATATTTACAATTAACTCGTACAGTGAAAAACCATATTTCTACATACTCATACCTTCTACACAACTGATGCTTGTGAATTGAATTATTCTACTTAAAATGACATGTACAGTTTTATATAGCTCAACTAAAATATGTTTTTATAGTGACAATCTGTTTACTATGCACTGTATATTTTTGTTTAGCATAATTGATGAATTGTATGTGCTATAAATTGAATAGTAGACTGTATAGGTCAACTGATGAATTGTTTAAGGTTATAAATTGAATTAATCTACTTAATATGAATTGTACAATTTTGTATAGCTTAAGGAAAATAAGTTTGTAAATTGAACTAATTTGATTGCATATGTTTGTATAGTTTGGCTGATGAATTGTATATGCTTTTAAAATGAATACTAGTCTGTATAGCCTAGCTCTACTGATGACTTGTATATGCTGTAAATTGTATAGTAGTCTGTATAGCTGAACTGATGAAATGTTTATGATTATAAATTGAATTAATCTACTTGATATTAATTGTACAAATTTGTATAGCTTAATGAAAGTATGCTTGTAAATTGAATTAATCTGCTTACTTTGTATTGTATATGTTTGTATAGTTTTTGCCGATGAATTGTCTTATATGCTTTAAATTGTATAGTAATCTGTATAACTCTATCGATAAATTGTTTGTGTTTGTAATTTGAAGTAGTTTGCATGATATGTATTATCAATTTCTGTATGTCACAACTGATTGTATTGTTTATGCCTTAAATTTAATTAACCTATGAATGATCGTTTGCGTTTGTAAATTTAATAATCTGATTGGCTATGTAATGTATATTTTTAATAGAGCCATCGATGTAGCTCAGTCGGCAGACTCGCTTGGCTGCTAATCCGGAGCTGCGTTCGGGCTTGGGTTGGATCCTCCTTTGAACTCATTGATTGGTTTCTTCCGAGGTTTTCCCCAGCCGTGGGACTGAAGCCGGATGGTCTATGGGGAGTCCTCGGCATCACTTCATTTCATCCCTTTGATCTGATTACCTGGTTGGTTTTTTTCTGAGGTTTTCCTCAACCAAAAGGCAAATGTCGGGTAATCTTTTGGCGAATCCTCGGACCTCACCTCATCTCACTACATCTCGGCAAAATATTGTAAAAAAAATTGCAGAAAATTGTAAAAAAAAAAATGTAGAAAATTACTAAATTGTAAAACTGTAAAAATTGTAAAATTTTGACTTGTTCCACATCTTAAAGCTTCATTGCTCATGTAAGATCTATGGAATATAATAAATGAATGAATGAATGAATGAATGAAAAAGCATGTCCAAAATCATGTTCATCTTTCGGACTAATACAACAGAAATTTTCTTTTAACGTCTTTTAAGTCTTAACTAGGGTACAACGACACGTCTCTTGTGAAATGTTATTCTTTTTTCTCATTTTTTCTTTGTCCTCTATCTCCGAGAAGGAACTCTGAATTTTATTACGTTGTCATTTTTGTTTTTACTATTAATTATTTAAAAATCTTCTCACTATACGTGAGCTGTCACAAGGGACAAAGAGTACTTAACCATATAAATGTTTACAAGTTCAGTGAACCATTAATTTTGTTTTGGCAATGAAACTCTTACAAGTACCTAGCTGCAAATACATTTTGTGATTGGTGGAAATATACCTAGTTTTAGAGAGGCAAGTGTTACAAAAAAAGTAAAGAATGCTAATGAACTTGGTTTCATTTCGAATATAGGTGATGCTTCAGGAGAGCAATTGATCCTTTCAATGCAGCTAAAGTTACAATCGGAATAATAGATGTACCCTAGGTATTCCAAGCCTCTTAAACACATCTTTCATTAAGAGAATAGCGGTACCTCTTGCTCCAACCAGAAGTCCGATTACTTCAAGCTCTTCTAGCTGGTACTTTTGGAGGTAATATGGAATGGAAGGATTGTAGATATTCTTTTTTTTCCTTATCCACTTCTGCTGGCTGTTCCTCATTCGTTTCCAAACGCACAGTGGGATCAATTATGAATCCAGATCTTGTAGATCCCTTGAAAGCCGGAGACACCATGTACTTCTTCAAAGGTGTTGTAATCGGCATCTTTAAGGGCAGTGGCTATAATTGATCGTACTTGGTGGTGTCTAGCGTTTCGCAGACCTTCGCCGTGCGGACAGGATCCCAGGACGTATGCAAGAGTTTCAACCTCGTTGTGGCAATGCCTGCAACGGTTGTCCTGAGATCTTCTCGGCACAGCACGTACTGCAGCAACATTTCCAACTATTTTAATGTCATCTCGCCATTCGCTGTTGGAGAGTCCTTCGTGTTTACAAATCCATTTGTTGGCACCAGGATATTGTTTAAATAAAACTACGCCTTTCCCTTTCTGTGGATGACGACACCAAATATCAAATTCTCTGTTCCTCAGAAGGTTAAGAATCTTTGTAACATTTAAGAAATGCTGCTGCTGCTACTATTACTACTACTACTACTACTAATAATAATAATAATAATAATAATACTGCTACTACTAATACTACTACTACTACTACTACTAATACTACTGCTACTACTACTACTACTACTAATACTACTACTGTTACTACTATTACTACTACTGTTACTAATACTACTACTACTATTACTAATACTACTACTACTATTACTAATACTACTACTATTACTAATACTACCACTACTACTATTACTAATACTACTACTGCTAATACTACTGCTACTCCTAGTACTAATACTACTACTACTAGTACTACTGTTACTATTAATACTACTACTAATACTACTACTGCTACTACTACTACTACTACTACTAATACTGCTACTGCTACTACTACTAATACTGCTACTGCTACTACTACTAATACTACTACTACTGCTGCTAATACTACTGCTACTCCTAGTACTAATACTACTACTGCTACTACTACTACTACTACTACTACTACTACTACTACTGCTACTACTACTAATACCACTACTGCTACTACTACTACTACTAATACTACTACTACTACTACTACTACTACTACTAATACTGCTACTGCTAATACTACTGCTACTCCTAGTACTAATACTACTGCTACTACTCTACTACTACTACTAATACTACTACTACTAATACTACTACTATTACTAATACTACTACTACTACTACTACTAATACTACTACTACTACTACTACTACTACTAATACTACTACTGCTACTACTGCTACTACTACTACTACTACTACTGCTACTGCTAATACTACTGCTACTCCTAGTACTAATACTACTACTATTACTACTACTGCTACTTATACTACTACTACTGCTACTACTAGTACTACTAATACTACTACTGCTACTACTACTACTACTACTACTGCTGCTACTATTATTATTATTATATTAATATCACTTAACGATTCGAATACAAAGAAATTTTTCTGTGTTGTAACTTTACATTTCATAACCCAAGTCCTGAAAATTTCATTTCATTTTCTGCTACAAGGCAAAATGAAACTTTGATTCAATGTCATAAGTCAGCCACGAATAAGTTTGTACTTGTGCATATGTGTGTTTGTGTGTGCGAGTTATTGGATTTTGGCAAAAGCAAAACGGAAGCCATCTGTGGTCTCTACTCCAGCAAATCCGACGTAGGAAATGTCAATCAAGATATCCGGTGACGTCATTGATTTGTTAGAGATGCGGCCAGAGCCATGTTTACATTTCGGCAATGTATGATTTCTGACATAGATCGGTAGAGCTTGTAGATTTCCACGCTGACAAACATTCATCAAACTTCCATGCAGCGATGATCCCTAACTTGGGTCATGCTGCGTACACTGCCCGCCAAATCGCACTAGCAACAAGTCAGGTCTGGTCATGTAGCGTGACTGTAGTTCTGTATACACACACATACTTATACATGCGCTCTCATACAAGAACACGCAAGTGAATTAGCACATGAATTAAATAATCACCATCCTGTTAAACGCTTGGTCATAAGGCCTGTTAGATATCGAGCTTTCTACCTAGATTTTGAAGAGGCGACCGATAAATCTTTTCCAGTATCCAGTATATCGGTGTACGTATGTACAGTATGTATGCATGTATGTATGTATGTATGTATGTATGTATGTATGTATGTATGTATGTATGTATGTATGTATGTAATAATAATAATAATAATAATAATAATAATAATAATAATCCATGTATTGTGGGTCCCTATCACTACGGCATGGCGCGTCCTCAGGTTGCGGATAGAGGAGACGGCCTCCAGATATGGAGGGTAGCTGCGAATATATTGAATAAGCAGTCGTGGACAGCCGATAAGGGGTGGTCCTCCAGCTTGGGGGTTGGGCAAAGGGCTAACAACCCATCACCGTAAAAAAACAGCTTGTTACGTATCCCTATAATAAGCCTCGGAATAGGATATACAGAGAGTTAGTTGGGAGACCGGAGGGAAAAAGACCTTTAGGGAGGCCGAGACGTAGATGGGAGGATAATATTAAAATGGATTTGAGGGAGGTGGGGTATGATGATAGAGACTGGATTAATCTTGCACAGGATAGGGACCGCTGGCGGGCTTATGTGAGGGCGGCAATGAACCTTCGGGTTCCTTAAAAGCCATTTGTAAGTAAGTAAGTAATAATAATAATAATAATAATAATAATAATAAATTTATTTATTTAATCTGGCAGAGCTAAGGCCAGTAGGCCTTCTCTTCCGCCCAGCCAGACTCTAATTCTAATTGAATACAATTGCTTACATAGTTATTATATTAGTTTCTAGACTATAAAACAACATGAAAGTAAATAATGAAAGTTGGATAAATAATGTTAGTGTGGCAATAATAAACATTGGTAAGAAATAGCAATAATAATAATAATAATAATAATAATAATAATAATAATAATGAAATAATTTAGATATTTATCTGTGATACATATAACCATTAAACATTGAGAAACTTGAAACAGGTATTATTGTTAACAAGAATTGTTAGAAAAATATTTCGTTAGCCTATTCTTAAATTGGTTTGATGTCTGACAGTCCCTGACATTACTCGGTAGGGAATTCCAAAGCCGAGGAACAGCCACAGTGAAAGAAGATGAATATGAGGATGTTCGGTGGGAGGGAATGGATAATATTGAGGAGTGTTGTGATCGTGTGTCTAGGTTATGATGGGTGGATATGTATGTATGTATGTATGTATGTATGTATGTATGTATGTATGTATGTATGTATGTATGTATGTATGTATGTATGTATGTATGTATGTATGTAGGCCTATTATATTCTTACATAGATGAATATATATGTAGGCCTACATTTATTTATTTATTATTTCTAGTAAGTTTGAAATGAATACAAATTAATAAATACAATGAAAGATAATCTAGCCCACTCCTGAATGAGTAAGACTCGTGCTCAGGAGGGGATTCCAATACAGAGAAAAATAAAATTAAAATTGAGAGTCATACAGATTAAATAGTGTTTAATATGTTTAAACCCAAACTATAAATCCAATACAAATTGTTTTATTTTTTTATTAATTTGGAGAGGATTCGTGGTTGAAATATTATTGGAATAAAATTTGTTTAATAATCTGGAACCTTGACTCATGCTATGATAAAAAGCTGCACTGGTTTTACATTTTGGTTCAGACAAACGCAGAGAATTCATATTTTTAGTTTTATATTTATGTATATACCTTTCAAAGTTATTAAAATTTCTATGAAAATATTTTAATAAAATAAAATAATACATTTGTTTAATGTTGAAAACTTTGAAATGTTTAAACAACAATTCAATTGGGTAATCTTTCTGCTTTTTCAAACAAATTTTTAATACTTTTTTCTGTAGTAAAATTAACGGATAAAGGTTGGATTTATAAGTTCCACCCCAACCTATAATACCATACATAAATATAGATTGAAATAATGCTAAATAAATTACACGCAAACAGTTAAGTGGCAAAATATTTCTTAGAATTAGAAAGTAACATAATGTGTTACGTAATTTATTACAAATATATAGAATATGATTATTCCATTTTAAATTATTATCAATAATTATGCCTAAGTATTTAACCTCATCTATACTAATAATAAATCTGTAAACGAAATTTTTCTGGTAATTTTCGATTTTCCAAAAATAATTTATGTTAACATGTATAATTAATTATACTGAAACCGAAAATCGCTTTTTTGGCATTTTTGTTTGTATGTCTGTCTGTCTGTCTGTCTGTCTGTCTGTCTGTCTGTCTATCTGGATGTTTGTTACCTTTTCACGCAATAATGGCTGAACGGATTTCGTTGAAAATTGGAACATAAATTAAGTTCGTTGTAACTTAGATTTTAGGCTGTATGGCATTCAAAATACTTTATTTAAAAGGGGGGTTATAAGGGGGCCTGAATTAAGTAAACCGAAATATCTCGCTTATTATTGATTTTTGTGAGAAATGTTACATAACAAAAGTTTCTTTAAAAATGATTTCCGATAAGTTTTATCCCAGGCAAAATTTTGATAGGACTGATATTTAAGTCTGTCTGTCTGTCTGCCTATCTGTCTGTCTGTCTGTCTGTCTGGATGTTTGTTACGTTTTCACGCGAAAATGGCTGATGAAAATTGGAATATAAATTAAGTTCGTTGTAACTTAGATTTTAGGCTATATGGCATTCAAAATAATTTATTTAAAAGGGAGGTTATAAGGGGGCCTGAAGTAAATAAACCGAAATATCTCGCTTATTATTGATTTTTGTGAAAAATGTTACATAACAAAAGTTTCTATAAAATTATTTCCGATAAGTTTTATCCCAGGCAAAATTTTGATAGGACACGCATTCGGGGGTCCCGGGTTCAAACCCCGTGGCCGACCAATCTGACTGGGGTTTTTCATGATTTCCCATAGTCATAAAGGCAAATGCCGGATTGGAAAGATACATGCCATTATTCATCACAGCCTCAATTACCAATACCAAAAACATTAATCAAAGTCTATAATCAGTTACATGAACACAAGCCATCTACAACACACAATAGAAACAGGAACTCAACAAGAGTAAAAACGGCCTACTGATATACCCACACATTCTAAACACGCGACATGACCACAGGTGTTAAGGCGTGAATAAAATAAACTTAACAAAAAAAAAGTGCACATTAAGGTTAATATAAAAATGATCTTCGTACACATTCAACTCTATTAATTTGGAGTGATTTATTAAAGGATGCATTCAAGACTAATTTAGAAATTTGTTAAACGAATTATCTTTGCACCAAATGAGTGGTCTCTAGACCAAAATGATAGCATTTTAATTATTTAAATAAAATTTAAATTAAGTAGCATAATAAATGATTTATTCTTCTATCAAACACGAATGTTCCCTGGACCCAATGTTTTATTTTAATTATGCAATTACTTTATATTTATTTATAACCAGCCGTACCCGTGCGCTCCGCTGCACCCGTTAGAAATAAATATAAAGTAATTACATAATTAAAATACGACATTTGATCCAGGGAATATTCGTGTTTGATAGAAGGATAAATCGTTTAATATGTTACTTAATTTAAATTATATTTAAATAATTAAAATGGAATCATTTTGGTCCATAGAGCACTCATTTGGTGCAATGACAATTCCTTTAACATGTTTCTTAATTTTTATTACATCCATCCATAGTTCAATGAACATTAACATCATTTACATTTAATGTGTATACTTTATTTTACTTGTTATATGTTTCCATTGAATTATGGTAATAACTTAATTTTAACTCTTGTTTTCTACGTATTCAGTAAATGGCGCTTGGCCCACTATGGTTCTGAACCCTTCAAATAACTTAAATAACTTAAATTATATTACATTATACAAATTATATTATATTAATTATACAAATCGGTTAATTTAGTTTCCGATATTGCTTCATACAAACACAGAAACATTTTCTGTAGGCTATGATTCATAGCTTTCGATTGCTGTTGACCAAGGCCCCTTATAGACGAAGTCATTCGTTTATTTCATTACACGGCCTTAGATGGCAGTTATTTTAATTTTAAAACTCATTTATCTCATTAAATATCAGTCCTATCAAAATTTTTCAAAGAATAAAACTTATCGGAAATGATTTTTAAAGAAATGTTTGTTATGTAACATTTTTCATAAAATCAAGAATAAGCGAGATATTTCGATTTATTTAATTCAGACTCCTTATAACCCCCCTTTTAAATAATGTATTTTGAATGACATATAGCCTATAATATAAGTTACAACGAACTTAATTTATATTCCAATTTTCATCGAAATCCGTTCAGCCATTATCGCGTGAAAAGGTAACAAACATACATACAGACAGACAGACATACAAACAAAAATTTCAAAAAAGCGATTTTCGGTTTCAGGGTGGTTAATTATATATGTTAAGACCAATTATTTTTGGAAAATCGAAAATTACCAGAAAAATTTCTGCTACAGATTTATTATTAGTATAGGTAAGTGCAGCGGAGCGCACGGGTACAGCTAGTACACATATATATCCATTCATTCCTTCTTCTTCTTGTGCAATTTGTACGCCATTTACGGTAATGATGTGGCATTTCGCTTTCACTGTTCGTCTGCCATGATGGACGCCTTGGGAAATAAAAGCGTACAAGAAACAAGTGCGTTTGGTTATTATCAACAGGTGTTTCCGAACAGCAGGTGGTATCCTAGTGTTGATGTGGTCCCTTATCGACAGTGGATTCGTCGTCTAGAAATGCAGGCAGATCTTACAACATTTTAAACTAGTTTCGTCTGGTTTGTTGTGGGAGTGTTAGTACGAGATGTCTCGTGTATCTCACTTGGTTTTCACTTTATACGTACTTGAAGGGGATGAATTTTTTAGTTCTTCAGGTCGTAGACAATAGCAAAATTATATTGATATTGGTGATGATGGTGCTTCTAATCAGAATGATTTTGATAATGTTCATCGGCGTTGATATTAAAACTACTTATGGTGTTAGTGGTAATAATTTGTGATAGGTGGTGATAGTGATGTTACTAATGATGGATGGAATGATAATGATAGTGAACTTGGCAATATGATTTCGTAATTGTATTTGTAAGGTGATTATACCTGGATATTCCCAACTCTCCACAATTATTGTTCATTCTTTCTCATTTCCGCTTCAAGAAGTAGGGCACCACTTGTGTTTATGCGGCGCCGAATCGTTCTTCAGCCGTGATCGGTGAAGATAGTGATGGTGATGAGCAGTGAAGGTGATAGGGCCAAATGATACCTAATAATGATGGTGATGACTAGAGCATTCATTTTTAGCCCCTTACCTTTTAGTTCAGCTGATAGAGAAGTCAGAGGAATTTAACTTACCTTTGTACCTAGGCTTTGTAGACTACAGCAAAGCTTTCGACTCAATCGAACACAGAAGCATTCTGCAGGCCTTGTCGACACAGGGAGTGGAAGGCAAATACATTCGTCTATTGAGCAATATTTATAGACAAAACTTTGCTAAGGTAAGAACAGAAAAAGAAGGTCAATCATTTCGTCTAGAACGTGGAGTACGACAAGGTGACCCAATCTCTCCCAAACTCTTTACAAGCGTTTTGGAAAATGTATTCAGAAAAATGAACTGGAACAAGCAACAGGGAATAAACATAAACGGAAGACACCTAACAGACCTAAGATTCGCGGACGGCGTAGTCCTGTTCGCAAAAACACCAGAAGAACTACAGTCAATGCTCCAACAACTCTGTACACAAAGCAAAACCGCAGGTCTATCAATGAACATGACAAAAACACAGCTGATGACAAACAGACAAGAAATCCCCATCTCAATTGACGGAACAACGCTACCATATGCAGCGGAATACACATACCTAGGCCAACTAATTTCCTTTAAAGACAAGACCGGAAAAGAAATAAGAAGAATAATATCCTTAGCTTGGAAATCCTTCTGGTCCCTCCAATTCATACTTCTGGATAAGACAATCAGCAGAAGACTCAAATTCGAAGTACTACAAACCTGCGTCTACCCAACACTACTTCATGGATGCCAAACATGGTCGACAACAAACAGACAGATGAATACGCTAGAAATATGCCAAAGGAAAATGGAACGAAAGACACTGGGAATAACTATGAGAGACAGAATTTCCAATGATTCGCTGTCCCAAATGGCATCAACAACAAACGTCACACAAAGAGCAAACAAATTGAAGTGGAAGTGGGGAGGCCACATCGCGCGGATGAAAGACGAAAGATGGACATACAGAGCCACCATGTGGGACCCGCGCACAGGAGACCGGCACAGGGGCAGACCAAGGAAGAAGTGGGCAGACTTCTACACAACACAAGCAGGCCAGCAATGGTCCAGAATAGCAAGAAGCAGGGGAACATGGAGAACAATTGGAAGTCGACTACAAACGAAGACAGTGCCAGCCACAAACAACATCCCAAGTTGACTCAGTGAAAGTGCATTCAATATAATAAAAGTGTTAGTGAAATCAAATTAATCAAAGTGACAGCGAAATCAACTCCAACCAGACAAAGAAACACTAGACACAACCTAAGGCGGAGTAGCTCACCGCGTTAGTGAAACAGAGCTACCCTCTAGCAGGAGGCCTTTGCCCTTCAAGGGACACATTAGGCTATTATTATTATTATTATTATTATTATTATTATTATTATTATTATTATCTTTTAGTTGTGTGCACATGGAGTTCACGTTGTTGTTTGTTGACATCAGATCGAAGGGGTGGAGTACCGGCTGGAACAGTCTGGACACGTACACTCGCACTACACTTCTGTTAATCATCCTTGAGCGAAACAAATGAACTTCAACTGTTGCAATTTATAACTAAGTGCATGCGTAAAGTATCGAAATTAAAGCTTCTCCTGCGTTCACTCAACAACAGTTTGTATTTAGAGAAACTTCTCTCACCATCGCAAGACGTTACTGGAGCAAACAGGAAATAAGGAACGTTACTGTCTTTTACTCCCCCCCCTTGTACCAGTTTTTTTGCCACAATGCCGAATAACCAGGAATCTTGTGTAGGACGCCTTTAAGTTTATTCTTAACTTTTTCGCCAACAGTATTACCCTGTACATCTAGAACATTCACGTTCTTTCAACTACTTCTATTAAATTAAGGGCGTCTGACATTTTCAGATCGCGAGCTTCTAAACGTTTAATTGTTGTCGAGAACCCTGAAACTATCAAGACCTTCAACACTTAGCGAACGATTCGTTGTGTATACTTTTCCAGCAAATCTTTAAAATAGCTATTTTTGAGCTTGTGAAATGGTATATTACATTTAACCATCATTTCACATAAATCTCTGTAAAATTCCGAGTCCTTAACCTGATTTTCAGTAGATATGGACGATTGTTCATTGTCTACCCTGGTGAACACATTTACGTGCTAGATATGTTTTTCTTGGAATTATAATATTGTTTCAAGCATTTACTTTTACTTCCCCTTATTTATGTCTTACACAGAACACATACGTATTATAGAGTCGGAATGTGACTTTATATGTTCATTTTCAAAGTCCTCCACAATCTTATTCAAACGATCCTGTAAAGAACGTTTTGCTTTCGGCATTGTAAATGCACTGATCTTGTACAAATAAAGATAATTGACACGGTACGTTCGCTGTGTACTCTACGTGGACGGTCTGTCTTACAGCTCCACAACTATTTTGTATGTGATCCGTACGTACGCAAGGTCAAATGACGTCATCCATACTCCGTACAGCTAACTTAACATTCGCTGTCTGTCGTGTCATGGGGCTAAAAATGAATGCTCTAGTGATGACGTTGGTGATCAAGGTGAAATAGTGACAATGGCAGTATTGGTTCATAATACTGATTATTGACAATGATAGTAAATGCCAGTGAGAAGAACAATTGGTTTATGGTGATTATTGTACATGCACCCACGTAACAATGTTATGTTCACGTACTCCTATGTAAGAATGTTATATTCAAGTACATCTACGGAAGAATGTTATATTCAAGTAATCTACGGAAGAATTTCATGTTCAAGTGCACCAACATAAGAATGTTATGTTCACGTGTACCTACGTAAGAACGTTATGTTCACGTGCACCTATATAAAATGCTATGTTTACGTGCATCTACGTAAGAGTGTATGTTCATGTGCTTCTACGTAGGAATGTATGTTCACGTGCGTGCATCTATGTAATAATGTGTATTTACGTATATCTACGCAAGAACGTGTGTTTACGTGTATCTACGCAAGAACGTGTGTTTACGTGTATCTACGCAAGAACGTGTGCTTACGTGTATCTACGCAAGAACGTGTGTTTACGTATATCTACGAAAGAACGTGTGTTTACGTATATCTACGCAAGAACGTGTGTTTACGTGTATCTACGTAAGAGTGTGTCTACGCAAAAACGTGTGTTTACGTATATCTACGCAAGAACGTGTGTTTACGTGTATCTACGTAAGAACGTGTGTTTACGTATATCTACGCAAGAACGTGTGTTTACGTGTATCTACGTAAGAGTGTGTCTACGCAAAAACGTGTGTTTACGTATATCTACGCAAGAACGTGTGTTTACGTGTATCTACGCAAGAAGGTGTGTTTACGTGTATCTACGCAAGAACGTGTGTTTACGTGTGTCTACGCAAGAACGTGTGTTTACGTGTATCTACGCAAGAACGTGTGTTTACGTGTATCTACGTGTATCTACGTAAGAGTGTGTCTACGCAAAAACGTGTGTTTACGTATATCTACGCAAGAACGTGTGTTTACGTGTATCTACGTAAGAACGTGTGTTTACGTGTATCTACGCAAGGACGTGTGTTTACGTGTATCTACGTGTATCTACGTAAGAGTGTGTCTACGCAAAAACGTGTGTTTACGTATATCTACGCAAGAACGTGTGTTTACGTGTGTCTACGCAAGAACGTGTGTTTACGTATATCTACGCAAGAACGTGTATTTACGTATATCTACGCAAGAACGTGTGTTTACGTGTGTCTACGCAAGAACGTGTGTTTACGTGTATCTACGCAAGAACGTGTGTTTACGTGTATCTACGCAAGAACGTGTGTTTATGTGTATCTACGCAAGAACGTGTGTTTATGTGTATCTACGCAAGAACGTGTGTTTACGTATATCTACGCAAGAACGTGTGTTTACGTGTATCTACGTAAGAACGTGTGTTTACGTGTATCTACGTAAGAACGTGTGTTCACATGTATCTACCTAAGACCGTGTGTTTAGATGCATGTGCATAAGGATGTGTGTTTACATGCCTCTATATAAGCCTAATAATGTATGTTTACAGGCGTCAATGTAATAATGTTTACATGCATCTTTGTACAAATGTATATGCATGCACATTTATTTAAAATGCAAGTGTACAAACAGCTTTTTAAATATTTGTGTGTACACTTCTTATGATGACGTCAATTCCTAAATGCGTAATTTCTTTCTTTCTTAGTTTCCTTTCTTTATTTATTTGTAATTTGCTCTGTCTTATAAGAAACAAGTTTCACTACGACACTGACCATCCACTGACTGTGTCTGACCTATATACACACATTTGAATAATCAGACAAATATATTTTATACGATATTCAGAGAGAACTTTTTTTTTTTTTTTTAAGATTTATTTTAGATCGCATAACTGTTGGGTCAAATATGTTGTACCATTTTAACTTGCCTTAACCCTTAAATGAAATATTTACACACAGAATAAAAAATTTTACAGGAGAAAGAGTTCGTCCAAAGGGCTGGACTCGGAAATAGTACCCAAAACGCTCATTGCATTTCCGCGTTGAATTGCAATACTTAAGCGTTGACGCAAATAAGTAGTGCAACGACGATCCCTGGTAATGGAGATCAAAATTTGGC
The DNA here is from genome assembly GCF_040183065.1 of Periplaneta americana. Classification (NCBI taxonomy): domain Eukaryota; kingdom Metazoa; phylum Arthropoda; class Insecta; order Blattodea; family Blattidae; genus Periplaneta; species Periplaneta americana. The sequence continues at coordinate 15,120,733 of NC_091119.1, forward strand.
CGATTTTAGATACCAAAACTTTAGCGTCATGACTCCAAGGACCGAAGGTTTCCACAGCAAAGGGGACAAAGATATAATTGTCTAAAAGATGAGCATATTTATTGACTTTTTTTTTTTTTTTTCACGGCTAATTCAGCAGCAGATGCTAAGCGTCTGAAGGTATTCGACAAGTGAGATGGAGCTAGAGTGTCTTAGTTTCCTTTCTTTATTTATTTGTAATTTTTCTCTGTTTTATAGGAAACAAGTTTCGCTACGACACTGACCATCCACTGACTGTGTCTGACCTATATACACACATTTGATAATCAGACAAACATACTTTATACAATATTTAGAAAGAACATATTTTTTTTAGATTTATTTTATATCGCATAATTGCTGAGTCAAAAAATGTTTTGCACCACCTCAACTTGCCTTAACCCTTAAATTAGAAATTTTCTGCAAAAACCTTACTATAATAATAACGGACAGCTGTATACTAGTAGAATTGGCGTGAATGCGAAATATCGCGGACCTGACATCTAGCGGAGGGGGATGGAATTACGTCCACATATACAAATATTAACATAGCGGGATTCGGACTATTGTATAAAACGTGAGTTACTAATGTGGAATTATATATGAAACACTTAAGAAATGTTGAGTAATATTTAATGTAAAATTATTACCTTCTATCAGAGCTGCATATTATGAGAATATTGCATACTTCATATTACTTTCAGTAATTATTAATTGTTACATTTTTTTTTTTTTTTTTGCTTTAGTCAGGCAAAATCAATTCTGATATTAGAAATAACTTTACAATAATGCTTTATATACCCATTGCTGACAACTGCAAAAATAATAATGGTAGTATTCTGATGCTTGTAATAATTATTAGTGAAGGCATGTAGACAACAATAAAACTTAATTTGCTAAAACCTTAAAATTTCCAATATATTTTAACTTCTATTCATTTATTAGGCCTAAATAAAAAAGCTAATTTTTATTGTTCTATCAACACAGAGACAAAGGCATTAGGCCTAATAACGAATTTTGTTGACTCACGTTTTATGAACTGTCGGAAATCGAAAGTACGATTTGGAGCAATTTGTAATGCTGTAATTGTCACAATTATAAACAGCACATATACACCCTGACATTTTAACACAGCACTAATTAATGAAACTATTAACTAGCCCAGCAAAAATATAGGCTACATTGCAGTTGATTACAGCTTGTTTCGGGAGTATCTCCACACCGGCAGGTAGGTAGCAGCACCAGCGTCGTTCGCACGCAAAACTGCTAGCTGTCCGGTATTATTATAGTAAGGTACGAGGCGCATCCAGAAAGTAAGTTCCCCTATTTAAAAAAAAAGAACACACACTTCCGGAAAACATTTATTGGCAACAGGTACAGCAATGTTTCAGTTATTTTTCAACATAGCCACCATCAGAATTGAGACACTTGTATCGTGGGATCAACTTTTGTATCCCTCTGTCGTAGAACTCTGTCGCCTGTGAATGGAACCAGCGTGTGACAGAAGTCTTCAGCTCTTCATCGTTGCCAAAACTCTCACCAGAGGACAGGAATTTCTTGAGGTGCAAGAAAACGTGAAAATCGCTGGGAGCAAGATCAGGACTGTAGGGTGGATGATCACACAACTCCCAGCCAAATTCCGTCAAAACAGCTGCTGTGCGCCGAGCCGTATGTGGACGAGCATTGTCATGGAGGAGCACAACACCTGCAGTAAGCATTCCACGCCTCATGTTTTGAATGGCACGTCGCAATTTTCGCAGTGTTTCACAGTAACGGTCAGCGTTCACTGTTTCACCTCTTGGAAGGAAGTCAATAAGCAGAATGCCCTTCCTGTCCCAGAACACCGTACACATCACTTTCCGTACCGACAGCGTCTGTTTGAATTTCGTCCTGACCGGAGATCCACTATGCCGCCAATGCATTGACTGCTGCTTGGTTTCCGGAGTGAAGTGCGAAATCCAGGTCTCATCGCCCGTGACGATCCTGTCGAGAAACTCGTCGCCGTCATCGTGATACTGTTGCAGAAATGTCAGTGCTGCTCCTAAACGTTGCATTTTGTGTTTGGGTGTCAGGTTTTTCGGCACCCACGTGGCACACACTTTTTTGAACAGCAGGTGCTTAGTGACAATCTCATTCAACAAGGATCGCAATATCTGCGCAAAATGGCTGCTCAGCTCCGTAATCGTGAAGCGACGGTTCTCCATGATGCATTGCCGCACCAGCTCAACACGATCATCATTGATGAGGGACGGTCGCCCACTGCTCTCTTCATCTTGGACACTTTGACGACCTTCGGAAAACTGCCTACACCAGCGACGCACCGTCTGCTTACTCATGATGTTCGGCCCATAGACCTGACAGAGCTGCCGATGAATTTCAATTGGCGCAATGCTTTGTGCATTAAAGAACTTTATCACCGACCGAACCTCGCAGGCGGCGGGAGAAGGAATAAGAGCTTCCATTTCGGACCACTGCTGCCACGCTACTGGCACCAGGCGGGACCTGTCCGGCTGGCATATGATTGATACGTCATAGATCTGTTACGCATGCGCAATTGACACGGCTAATTACGTTTACTTTCAAGGGGAAAAAATCGGGAAACTTACTTTCTGGATGCGCCTCGTATTTGATTTCAACTTGCCTTAACCTTAAATTGGAAATTTTCTGTCTCACGATTGATTTTTCTTAAACTGTGACGGACTGTAAAGAAAACAACTAACGCAATGTTGTACATTCTTCTGTAATTATCCTATCAATTTCTCCTCTGTTATTTAACCAGGTAATCAGCTCAAACGAAATCAAACTCGCGACGCGCCCAAGCACAACTCCGGATCAGCCGACTGAGCTAGGCCGGTGGTTGTCATTTTATTAAACTTATACATAATTTAAATTTTGTATCCGATCAGATATTTCGTCAATTTAAGGGTTAATTCTCACAGACGTCTCAGCTACAGACATGGACGCCCCTACTTACACACTAAACAGAAGATAAGGTAACATGGCAACCAAACTACTTCAGAGTGTTAAAACTCTTGGTAATGGGAGGCCGCCACAAGGGCAAGAAAACAACCTTAATCAAAGTGTAGGAAGTTGGCAACTTCTAGGGTTTCAGAACGCGTATCCCGTTCTAAATTAATTCCACTCCCTTGGTCACGGCACTGGTCGAGTGTGAACATTTTCGGTGTTCGCAAAACAAGAACTTGTGGGACGTAAACTAACGTAAGTTGGAAACCGGAGTGCCTCAAGGAAGGGTTGGAGGGAAGTTTGTAAGTGCATGGGAAAACGAAGACTACTACCACACACGAGACACACAGGACAGACAGACTCTTTATTAAGGTAAGAAGTAATGAAAAAAAGCAGATATCGCATCCTTTATTAAATTTATAGTAAACTAATGGCTTGTACAGCAAATGCTACAACTAACAAGGAGAGGACACGCTCTGTATATCACCGAATGGAATAAGATTGTGTGAGATGAAAGTACAACACGTACTGTTTAAAGTCATACCTGATATGGGTGGCCAATGACCCCTCGTTTTGAAAATATTGGCTATTGTTTGTGACATACTTCCGTTAGGTGCTTAATAGGGAAGCATTAGACTGTGTAACAGCTTAGCTCATATGGTTGGATACTGAGTTGTCATTCAGGCAACCTAAGTTCGAATTTTAACTGGTCTTATTTTTTTTCTTTTAATAATGATTAATATTGTGATCACAGTAATCTATTTACATATATCATATTTCTCAATGTATTGAACTCTTCATCATGTTTTAAACAAATTATAATTAGCTAACATTATATTGTAAAGGATAAACAATGAAATATTGCTCATGTAGGCAGGTAAGATGTGTCACTGGTGTCTGTTCTGTTTCTGTAGCAGCTATTCCACTTCATTGTGTCCCGATTCATTATGATAAATGTCATAAAAACACACAAAACATACATATTTCCTGCACCATGCACAGCAAATGAAAGAAGGTTGTCCACAGTCACACACATTTTTCCACACTTCTGCTGCGAAACAGATATCCTTCACATTCACAAACACTTCTCGTTCGTTTATTAATTTTGATGCATACCACGCATATTTCAACATGGCTTTAAATATAGGAACTGACAACTGAAAGTGAATAAAAAAAAATAAAAAAATTATAATACTAATAATAATAATAATAATAATAATAATAATAATAATAATAATAATATCAAGCTTTAAAATAAGAAGGCATTAGGATTCGAACTCAAGTTGCCTAGATGACAACTCAGCATCCAACCATATGAGCTACGCCGTTACACAGTCTAATGTTTTCCTATTAGACATCCAACGAAAGTATGTCACAAACAATAGCCAATATTTCCAAAACGAGGGTTCATTGACCACCCATACCAGGTATGACTTTAAACAGTACGTCTTAAACTTTCATGGCACAAAATCTTATTTAATTCTGTGATATACAGAGCGTGTCCTCTCCTTGTAAGTTCATTAGACGTTCAAATAAAAATTTTTCAGATATAATTTCAATGAAGAATACCAGACATTTTGAAATTTATTTGCTTCCGTAGTAATGAAACATATTCCCTCTGAATTGTTTTTTTATGCCAAATACTTTTTCTTGAATCTATCCACCTTCAGTTTTTGAGTTTCAACGCGAAAACGCAAGTAACAATGTCAGGACGATCAGTGGGTTTTTCATGTGAAATTAAAGCAATAACTATTTCAGGTCAATGTGGATTGTAGGTGGAAGTTAAAAAAATGTCAGGTTTGCTATGCTTTCGAACAATAGACATAGCATTTTGGTATAGTTATTGCATGTAGAGCTTGAAATGTAGAGGGTAAAATCATTTTATCCTCCTAAGAGATCTTGCTGAAATGATCGGAAGACTACGTAATTTTGTAAGCTTATTATTTTATCAATAAGTGATACCTTTTGATCTTTCCTTAGGAGCTATAATTTTTGCGCTCTCTTGAGCCAATACTGAAGAGAATGATGCATGTAAATATCTACACCACACTGACATTAAGTATATGCAAAAGACCCAACTCCACTTGATTAATAACTATAAAAATATTTGATATTTAATAACAATATTATTATCTTACGTACGTTTTGTAGTTTTATACTTACTTACTTACAAATGGCTTTTAAGGAACCCGAAGGTTCATTGCCTCCCTCACATAAGCCCGCCATCGTTCCCTATCCTGTGCAAGATTAATCCAGTCTCTATCATCATATCCCACCTCCCTCAAATACGTTTTAATATTATCCTCCCAGCTACGTCTCGGCCTCCCCAAAGGTCTTTTTCCCTCCGGTCTCCCAACTAACACTCTATATGCATTTCTGGATTCGCCCATACGTGCTACATGCCCTGCCCATCGCAAACGTCTGGATTTAATGCTCCTAATTATGTCAGGTGAAGAATACAATGCGTGCAGTTCTGCGTTGTGTAACTTTCATCATTCTCCTGTAACGTCATCCCTCTTAGCCCCAAATATTTTCCTAAGCACCTTGTTCTCAAACACCCTTAACCTATGTTCCTCTATATAGCCGCCACTCAGTAAATTATAGAAATGAAGATCTAATTTAAGATATTCTCTACATCTACTTACATAATCCCAAAACCTTTCACTTTCATATTAATATAGCATTAATATGTATAATTAATGAAAAATCATGGCATTAACTATAATAATATTTCATTTCTAATGGTAATAATGTCATCAAACCACGTCAAGTTTTGTAGATTTTTAACATCCAATACACAGCCGTAGTCAGGAAATTATACACCGCAGAATCAGACCTCTAAATTATTTTAGTAAGTCTTGAAGTTTTTAATAACCAATTCAATTTGAGCTCTAAATATGTCAGCAATCCTGCAGGTCAAGGCCTTCGTGTAATAGCCTATTGTTTATTGTACAATGTGTTTTGTTTTGTACTGAAATGCAATTAGTTCTCAAAACTGACGGGAGATGAATTATTGGAAAATTGGAAAATTATGTAGGGAAGCTAACGCTTCACTGAGAGTTACTATTTTTCTGAAAATCCTTAGATGCCAAGCTTCAAAATGACGGGTCATTCATTAAAATCCCTTCAGCCGTTTTCCCGTAATTTCCATTACCAGTTCAAATTATATATAGATATCTGATAGGAACAGTTTCTCCTTTCTTCGGCTCCAATTATACTTCTGGGAAACGTACAATTGATTTGAATGAAGAGTTTTCATCTCATTGAAACATCACAATGACTTTCTTTCTGCATTGAAACAGCTTATTAAACCTCTTCCCAATCTCCTTCTCCACAATCCTATTTCCTATGTAACATTAAAAATATGCCAATAATCAGAGTATGCTTCGAGTCTACTTCATTCAATTTAAAATATTATGAAAGAATCACTTACATTCGTTAATAGCTAAACTCAAATAAATACACAGAAGTAATAGGCTATATGTATTTGTATCTTAATATTCTTCTTTGTGTTGCGTTGCTATTTGATCGTCTGTGATAGGATAAACTTTTGTTGACTCACCTAAATTGATAACAATGAAACATAGTAGTTCCAAGGTCGTAATGAGTGAAGGGAACACTCTACTAAAAATGTCAACTTTTTTGTTAATCATTTTTTTTTCAAACAAATTCTGATGAGCATGTTTACTATGTAAAAGACCAACAAAGTCCAAATGTTTTTGGCTTTTGATTTTTTATGTTTTCTATTCTTTTTAGAAATATTTTAACCCAACTTTTTAGTAGAATATCTTAATTTTTAAAACTTAGCTTTTCTTGGTTACATTCATAAGACATAAGAAACATTTCTATGCATTCATTTTATGAAATATCTCATTTATTCACCCTGACTTTTTTATTTTGAAAATGTTATTTTTTTCTATAATTCATCAAAAATATTAATACATAGGTTGAATAAAAAGTAATGGCAACACTGCTGTCACGTGACGACGGTGCTTTCGAGAGTTGCCAGCTCTATGGACATGAACAAGGACTGTTAGATGAGTTAGTGTAGCCAGCGGCGACAGTACTCTGTCAATCTACTGCAGTGTGTAGAACGTTGACTTTCATAGGGATAGTGCGAGCGCCCTAAGATCATGTTTACAGAACTAGAGCAACGTTCCTGGATCAAAATTGAAGTGGCACGAGGTCGTAGTGCACAAGAATGTTTTCATGGACTACCTGGAGCATGTGGCGATGCAGCGTTGCCACATCGCGCAGTGGCACGTTGGGTTAAAGCGTTTCGGGAAGGCCTTGTTGGAAGTGCTGTAAAGGTGATGTTCCTTGTGGCGTATGACATTGATGGGGTAATGCTGCACCACGCTGTACCTCCAAGGCAGACGGTAAATGCGGACTACTACTGCAGGTTCCTGCAGCACCACCTTCGTCCAGCCCTCAGGAGAAAACGACACTTGGTGGTACAGAACCCCATCATTCTTCATGATAATGCAAAGAGTCACACCGCTGCTGCTGTCAAGGACCTCTTGCGCCGCTGGCAATGGGAGATTCTGGAACATCCTCCGTACTCACCCGATATGATCCATGCGATTACGATCTTTTCACCAAAGTGAAAGAACAACTGCGAGGGACCCGGTACAATATCAGAGATGGTTTAGGGCGGTCAATACGGGACATCAACAAAGATGGACGCACTGATGGTGTACGACGCCTTCCAAACATTTGGCAAAAGGTAATAAATAAGGGGGCAACTATATAGAAGGTACGTAAATGTTGTACCCCTGTGAATAAAGCCATGTCAGAAATATCGAACTGTTGCCATTACTTTTTATCCAACCCAAGTACAATTAACTAACAGCATTTCTCACAAAATAAATACATAGAAACATGCAGCTACCTTATAAATACGTGCAGTAAAAATTTCATCCAGATTGATTAATATTTGGCATAAAAAAGTTGGTGTTGAATCAAGAAAAATGAATTTACGGAGATTTATATCAGGCACACATTTCATGCCTTAAATCCACGACATGCCAGGCTGGTGGCTACGAGGTGTATGACGCGTTTTCCTTAGTCGGCACGGTCTGAAGGTTCGTGAATTTAAATCCCGTCTTTCGTTAAATTCTGTGAAGGCCTCTACGCTCTACTGATCCCAGAGCTGGAGGAAGCCCACATCTTATACGTCGGTGTTTAGCGTGTGGTACAGAGAAAACATTTCCTCACTTATAGGCATTGGTGTTTAATTCTACAACAGAAGAAGTTAAAAGAAAATGAAAAAAAAATCTACGACAGACGACTAATGGCTACTTACTTCCTGGAGGAAGTCACTTTAAAGATTTTGTAGCTCTTTAAATTCCCTGAACCCCTGAACTGCAGATCCAACTGACAGAGGGCTGTTAGTAGGCTGCCATTAACCAAAAACACCGATTGTGACAATATAGAACCCAGGACAAGGAACACAGAAATACAAAGTGTTTAAGAGTATGCAAATCTAGCCTTTCAGGTAAAGCCCCCTGTAAAGCAGATTTGAATAATTTCAAGGGAAAAATTGTTCCGGGGCCGGGTATCGATCCCGGGACCTCTGGTTGAACGTACCAGCGCTCTTACCAACTGAGCTACCCGGGAACTCCACCTGGCACCGTCTCAACTTTTCCCTTTATATACACACAACTCGCGTGGGCTGACGAAACGCCAGAGACACACATCGAGTGCACACAAATTCTGTGTGATTTGGAATTGTGGTTTTCTGTTAACGTACACAGTGACGTATATATTATGCAAATCTAGTCTTTCAGATAAAGCTCCCTGTAAAGCAGATTTGAATAATTTCAAGGGAAAAATTGTTCCGGAATCGGGTGTCGATCCTGGGACCACTGGTTGAACGTACCAGCGCTCTTACCAACTGAGCTACCCGGGAACTCCACCCGACACCGTCTCAACTTTTCCCTTTATATCCACACAACTCGCGTGGGCTGACGAAACGCCAGAGACCCACATCGAGTGCACACAAACTCTGTGTGATTTGGAATTGTGGTTTTCTGTTAACGTACACAGTGACGTATATATTACGCAAAGAGTTTGTGTGCACTCGATGTGGGTCTCTGGTCAGTCCACGCGAGTTGTGTGGATATACAGTAAAGGGAAAAGTTGAGACGGTGTCGTGTTTAAGACTATATTAAAATTATTTTGCGGAATTTCAATACCTTAAGAGTTCTGACCCACAATACTCTGTCGAAAATAGACGTTATCAACATAGTGCAGTGGTTTCTACCTACAGTCACACCTCTGTTCACTTTCTTCGTCTGAGGCTTTGGACTCGGGGGAAAATCCCACCTTTAACGTACGGTTTGGAGATATTTCATTATTTCTCCTCGCACTCCGGTCTTGCATAGAGAGGACGGAAGCGCTGTTGTGAGATACAGGTCTGAATTGTTCTCAGAGGAGTCTTCGTATCACAAATTCAGTATTTTTACAGGTCATTTTCTTTTGGAGCAAAAGAGCTCTATATTCAATGCCGAGCTCTCTAAAATAAAATCAGGCGGTTTAGAATAGATTCAGAATGAGTTAATTACGGCATTTAGATATCGTAATAATTGTATTAACATTACCATCATCGTTTTAAGTCACAACTTCCAGTCAAAAGCCATCTTATTATTTATGTCGAATTTAGGTCTATTCAGCAGTCCTTCATCAAATGTAGGCTATTTGTCTCAATTATTCAATCAACTAGGACATCTCATTCAATTATCACAATCATCATCGATATTAGTGTCACCACACAGAACTTCCAATCAACTTCAACTGTCTTACCAGTCATACCAACATAACTTAGATGACATTACGAAATTTTTACGCTGTGTACACTCATGTTATGCCTTGCATATACAAATCTGTGACATGTTAGGTTTGGTTATGTTAGTTTATACTTTTTTAATGTCTAACATATACGAATCTGCGACAGGTTAAGTTAGGTTAACTTAGGCTTTAGTTATGCCTTGCATATGCGAATCTGTGAATGATTGTCAAAGCCTGGTGATTTTTGTTTAATTTTAGTGATGTTGTCAATACTAGCTAGTGTAATGACGGACGGAGAAACGAAGTTACATTATGGAAACTGTAGTTTATTTCACTATACTTTGCATACTACCACACGGTAATGGGTTTTGGAATAATATTCTGGGGAAATTCCACAGATAGTAACAGTATATTTCTATTACAAAAAAAGAGTAATTAGAATAATAGCAGGTGCCAAATCTAGGGAATCGTGTAGGACTATTTTCAAAAAACTATAAATAATGCCCATGGCTTGTCAGTATATCTTTTCATGATGATAAATTTGGGTTCTTATTGAATTTGAATTCTTATTCTAGGGGTCGGATTTTATGGGAACGACACTAATGAAAATAAAATTCTTAGGTCATATTATGGCGAAAGAGGATAGTGCCATTGAAAAGAAGTGTTTGAATTTTCTTCAGGACACGAATTTGAGATCCAATTGGCTAGAAAACTTAAAGAACAAGGTGAGTAGATTAGGTCTAAGATGGTTATGGGAGGAAATTGGAGCAATGAATTTAAATGTAATTTGGAAAATCGTAAAAGAAAGGTGCAACGAAATTACAAGAAAAGAGTTACCTAATCAAGATCTGAAGGGATTAAGAACATGTCATAATTTTAAGGACATGAAAACGTCAAGGGAACAAGAAGAATATGTAGGGATAAATAATAGGGAAGGGAAGACGGGCTTAGCTTGGTGCAGGGGGAATATGAATACTGAAAAACTGGAGGGGTACCATAGAGAAGGATATCTGCCCCCTTTGCAGCATGGGAGAAGACGCGTTCCATATAATATTAGAACGTCAAGAAACAGATACACAAGGAAAAAGTGGTTAGACAAAAACTTTTTGAATATTAATAGATATGTAGCATATAAGAAAATATGTAGTACAACTAATATAAGACAGTTAAAAAATTAGGAAATTTTTTAATGATAGTGAAGTTGAACTGGGAAGAGAAAGTTAAAATTAATGATTTGTTAGATTGATTTTTCTTGTACTTTGTATATGTTTGTTTAAATAGCAGTTAGTTGAATGTGTTATGTTTAGAAAATAAAGTATATTGGACTAGAGTAATGTAAGACTTCGAATAGGTGAATAAAATTGTAAAGCATGGCAGATCTGGGGTAATATACAGGGTGTTTCCGAGGTGGTGTTACAAACTTTCAGGGATGATGGGGAAGGGCACATGTATCAATTTGAGATAAGGAACCTTGGTCCGGAAATGACCGAGTCGAAAGTTACAAGCAAAGATAGTTCTGTGGAAATTAAATAATTTTATTCCTCAGTACACCTTATTTATGTGTATTTATCTGTACATCTTACACATACTGTATTCATCTGACGTTTACGTTGTCTACTTACAGTATTCCATTCAGTGCGCTGTCTGAGGGGTGGGGACAGGAAACTACACTGAAGCAATGCAGATAGCGTAATGTGTAACGGACATGGTCGGTCCTGATATGCACGTCTGTAGACAGCAGTGTATGTATACAAGTTGCAGTGTCCAGTCCTAGTGTATGGAGGAGTACATGAGAGCGGATTATGCAGACCTGATTTTCGAATACGGATGAGCCAATGGGAACAGTAGACAAGCTCACAGATTGTATCGTGACAAGTACCCACGTAGGAGACATCCAGCCCATATCATTTTTCCAAGACTGTTAAAAAAGTTAAGGAAAGGAGGGCACGTGATGCCAAATTACAATTCCATTTCCACACAACTATTTTTGCTTATAACTTTCGACTCGGTCATTTCCGGACCAGGGTTCCTTATCTCAAATTTATACGTGTGTCCTTCGTCATCACCCCTGGAAGTTTGTAAGACCACCTCGGAAACACCCTGTAGAATTGTAAAAGGTCTATCTTTCAGAAGGATAGATAAATATATTATTTGTCAGTATTCTAGGGGTCGGATTTAGAAAACTCCTCATCCCCTGAATGTCGTAAGTGACGAGACAAACAGAAATATTCAAAAGACTTGCTCCAAAGCCCCTTTCATCCATCGTCTCACAATATCAACCCGAAATACAGAGTGCCCCAAAAGTCTGGAACCATTGACCAAAACTCTGAAATGATAAATGTTTTAAGAAACGGACGTAATTTAAAAATGAAAATTCAAACTGAGAAACTCAGACATTCGAAAGCACTATAAATTATTAAACCAGTAAAATCATGTATCTTTGGTTAGGCTCGGCAAACAAACCTATGACTCCTATATTTGGGGACTTATGGGATACTCTGTAGAACTTTGATCTCTGGTGAAAAGCCGTCAAATGTCTGACTGTATTACTCCAAAGTTTCATCGCCGCCGTGGTGGTCAATCTTCATGCGATCATGACCATGATATCATCTAATCTCCGTCGCCGTCACCATTACCATAGCAACACACGTACGTTCATAAATTCCTCTTCGTGAGAATTCTTTTCAATCAATGGTAAAGATCACGAACTGCGAGTTTCTGTGCCCACGTGGCCGGCACGAACTGCCCCCGTAACTTGAGGCAACGCGGCGCAATAACAGGTACCGTTCACACGAGAGGGAAGTCTGAATCTCTTTCGGTCTGAAGAAGAGTTTGCAATTCTTAACAACCCCATTTAAAGACTGAGCTTAAAATATGGAGAAAAAAGACAATTGCAACATAGTTTAACGCAATACAGACGTCAATAGGAAGCCGACAGAGCAACACAGCGCATTATACAGAAAACCTACATTCATTCATTCATTCATTCATTAATTCATTCATTCATTCATTCATTCATTCATTCATTCATTAATTCATTCATTCATTCATTCATTTATTTTATTCCATAGATCTTACATGAGCAATGAAGCTTTAAGATGTGGAACATGAAAACATTTTACAATATTACAATTACAATTTTTACAAATTTTTATAGTTTTACAATTTAGTAACTTTCTACAATTTTTACAATTTTGTACAATTTTTTTACATTTTTTTTTTTTACATTTTGGCGAGATGTAGTGAGATGAAATGAGGTCCGAGGATTCGCCAAAATATTACCCGGCATTTGCCTTTTCGGTGGGGGAAACCTCGGAATAACCCAACCAGGTAATCAAATCAAAGGGGGTAATCAAATCAAAGGGGTTGATACCAAGGACTCGCCATAGACCATCCGGCTTCAGTCCCACGGGAAGTTATGTGGTCAATTTACAATTTAATACCACGGAAACTCAAAATTTGAAGGTGGTTCTTCAGAATTTTAAAGTGTAGGCCTTATTATGTAACATTAATAAGACAATGTCAGTAACATACGATTTAATATAGACCTGTACATTAGAAAAATACATATTACATGCATTAAAAACTATTATACATGTTAAATACTACTGAACATATTAAATACAGTATACATTATTGAACATATTAATTAAGATACATTAAAGAATACTGAATATATTAAATACATTAAACACTATTCAACATATCACATAAGTTACGTTTAAGAATACTGAACATATTAAATAAGTTACATTAAAATAATGAACGCATTAAATAAGAATGAACACATTAAATAAGTTACATTAAACACTACTGAACATATTACACAAGTTACGTTTAAGAATACTGAACATATTAAATAAGTTACATTAAACAATAACGAATGTATTAAATAAGTTACATTAAAAATAATGATCACACTAAATAAGTTACATTAGACAATAATGAACACATTAAATAAGTAACATTAAAAATAATGAACACATTAAATAAGTTACATTGAAAATAATGAACACATTAAATAAGTTACATTAAATAAGAATGAACAGATTAAATAAATTACATTAAACACTACTGAACATATCACTTAAGTTACATTAAAAAATAAGCACTGAACATATTAAATAAGTTGCGTTAAAAATAATGAACGCATTAAATAAGTTACATTAAACATTACTGAACATATTATGTAAGTTAAGTTAAGAATACTGAACATATTAAATAAGTTACATTAAACACTACTGAACATATTACATAGGTTACATTTAAGAATAAGAACTGAACATATTAAATAAGTTACATTAAAATAATGAACGCATTAAATAAGTTACATTAAACATTACTGAACATATCACGTAAGTTACATTTAAGAATACTGAACATATTAAATAAGTTACATTAAACAATAATGAACGTATTAAACAAGTTACATTAAACAATAATCATCGCATTCAATAAGTTACATTAAATAATAATGAATACATTAAATAAGTTCCATTAAACAATAATGAACGTATTAAATAAGTTACATTAAACAATAATCATCGCATTCAATAAGTTACATTAAATAATAATGAATTCATTAAATAAGTTACATTAAACAATAATGATCGCATTCAGTAAGTTACATTAAATAATAATGAACACATTAAATTAGTTACATTAAACACTACTGAACACATTAAATAAATTACATTAAACAATAATGAACACATTAAATAAGTTGCATTAAACACTACTGAACTCATTACATAAGTTACATTTAAGAATACTGAACATATTAAATAAGTTACATTAAACACTACTGAACATATTACGTAAGTTACATTTAAGAATAAACACTGAACATATTAAATAAGTTACATTAAAATAATGAACGCATTAAATAAGTTACATTACACACTACTGAACATATTACGTAAGTTACATTTAAGAATAAACACTGAACATATTAAACAAGTTACATTAAACACTACTGAACATTTACGTAAGTTACATTTAAGAATAAACACTGAACATATTAAATAAGTTACATTAAAATAATGAACGCATTAAATAAGTTACATTAAACACTACTGAACATATTACGCAAGTTACATTTACGGATAATGAACATATTAAATAAGCTGCAATAAACACTACTGAACATATTACTATGATGTACCGAAATACATATATTTCCGTGCAAGAATTCTGCGTTACCATATGATGAAGAATGGGTAGAATGGAGAAAAATTCTCTCCGGCACCGGGACTCGAAACCGGGTTTTCAGTTCTACGTGCTGACACTCTAACTACTAAGCCACACCAGATTCTAGTTACGATGCCGGTATGAACCTTCTACCACTCTGTTCCCCTTTGATGGCCTACCTTCACGCACTGCGTCGCAGAATTTGTGACAGTGGCACAATGTCCAACACACCATGTACAGAGGTGCACTCATTACGAGTGACTAAGTGGTCGGGATCCGACTGAATAAGCGCCGTCTTGAATCACTAAGTGATTACTTACGCGTGTCATATTAATATGATGTACGTATGATATTTCCATGCAGGAATTCTGTTATTTTATATTTGATCTAGTCACACATCTTGTGACGTAGAAAGAACATTTTTCACATTATAGTTTTTCTCAACATAGAAGCGGAATTTATTCTGATAAACTGAAAAATTACATTATTAGCCTAAATATTGTGACAAGTCTTCAGATATATCACTATGTATTTGATTTGTTACTTTTATAATTAGTATGCGTAAATTATTTTAAAAACAAATATAAATGACACTCGGGAGGAAATTAAACGCAGAATAAATATGGGAAATGCGTGTTATTATTCGGTTGAGAAGCTCTTATCATCCAGTCTGCTGTCCAAAAATCTGAAAGTTAGAATTTATAAAACAGTTATATTACCGGTTCTTCTATATGGCTGTGAAACTTGGACTCTCACTCTGAGAGAGGAACATAGGTTAAGGGTGTTTGAGAATAAGGTGCTTAGGAAAATATTTGGGGCTAAGCGGGATGAAGTTACAGGAGAATGGAGAAAGTTACACAACACAGAACTGCACGCATTGTATTCTTCACCTGACATAATTAGGAACTTGAAATCGAGACGTTTGAGATGGGCAGGGCATGTAGCACGTATGGGCGAATCCAGAAATGCATATAGAGTGTTAGTTGGGAGACCGGAGGGAAAAAGACCTTTAGGGAGGCCGAGACGTAGATGGGAGGATAATATTAAAATGGATTTGAGGGAGGTGGGGTATGATGATAGAGACTGGCTTAATCTTGCACAGGATAGGGACCGATGGCGGGCTTATGTGAGGGCGGCAATGAACCTTCGGGTTCCTTAAAAGCCATTTGTAAGTAAGTAAGTAAGTAAGTAAATTATTTTAAATTTCTAATTTACGAATGTTCTAATTTGACAATTAATATCATATATTATTTATTTATTTTTTCGTTTTTGTTGTGCTAACAGATGGAGTTACTTGTCAACAATGTGACGCTGAAACGTGTGTTCAGATTACTGCCCGGCGACAGTCCTGAGGTATTTTTGTATTTGTGATGATTGGTTAAATATTAACCCGACACACTCACACTCATACAAATTTCCAGACTCTAGACACCCAGGGAATTCCTCTTCTTCAAGAAAAATTCACCGAGAGCCGAGCCCGGGAATCGAACCCGGGACCTCCTGATCTGGAAGCCAGCATGCTGACCAACAGACCACGGTCATATATTATTTGCTTATGGATCATTGGCACAAAGACAAATTTGGTTATCATCCGACTATACGTGTTTCTTGTGCTGGTTTGTTGACGTTTAGAGCTACGTTACTGTTCTTCATTCGGTAGAGATATATAGTGAGGATCAGGTAAGAACAGTTCCTGAACAGCAAATATTTCCGTCTTGTCAGTGTTGCCAACTGTTACCAGATATCACACGATCCTACGTACGGAATGACTTACAGACGTGGAAAAATTATTAGCAAAATTGAAGATTTTTATTACGTATTTTTTACAAAATATGATTCTTCAGCTTAGACTACAGTTCACATTTTTGCGTATTTCGAAAATATTAGCAAAATTGAAGATTTATATTGTAATTTTTTTTACAAAATTTGACTCTTCAATTTGGACTACATTTGATATTTTTGCATATTTACAAATTATTAGCAAAACTGAAGATTTTTATTATATATTTTTACAAAATTTGACTCTTCAATTTGGAATACAGTTTACATTTTGGATATTTCGAAATTATTAGCAAAACTGAAGATTTTTAATTTATTTTTTTACAAAATTTGACACTTCAATTCAAACTGCAGTTGACACTTTTGCATATTTACAAATTATTAGCAAAATATGAAGATTTTTATTATATATGTTTACAAACTTTGACTCTTCAATTTAAACTACAGTTGATATTTTTGCATATTTCTATCTATTGTAATGATAGAAATATGCAAAATTGCCAACTGTAGTCTAAA
This sequence comes from Periplaneta americana, assembly GCF_040183065.1. Classification (NCBI taxonomy): domain Eukaryota; kingdom Metazoa; phylum Arthropoda; class Insecta; order Blattodea; family Blattidae; genus Periplaneta; species Periplaneta americana. The sequence goes on from NC_091119.1 coordinate 15,137,989, forward strand.
TTGAAAAGTCAAATTTTGTAAACAGAATTATCATAAAAATCGTCAATTTTGTTAATAATTTGTCCACGTCTGTATTTACGTACCGTACTTTATCTTTATGTTGGAAGGTTATTCTAAATAATTCAATAATTTGTAACATATTTTCGTAGGCAAACTATACGAGAAAGGGATCAACATGTTAAGTATTTTGTCTGGCAATATGAAATTCATTGGTTTGACTAAACAATTGATTCACGAGAACTAACCTAAAAAATGTATTTTGACCACATAAAATTGTTAATACTAACTCCGAAAACTTACCTGACTATAGTCTTGAATTATAACCACAACACAACACATAAAATAACTATTATGTATTAATATTAATTAATTAGTATGTTCAAATTTCATTAGCTTCAAGTAGCCGGCTCAGAAATCTAGTACAATTTTAATTTCATGGAACTCCAGTACTGACAACATTTGTCTCATCTGCCAACATAACAGTTACAAAATCACTACCATTTGTAGTATTTATCAGTATCGAAGTTCTAAATGAAGTTGGTAAAAGAAAATTGAACCTGCAAACTAGAAAATCACCAAAATCCACTAGCATATGTAGTGATGGGGGAAAAATGGTTAGGTTTCACCCTTAGGATATGAAGTAAGTTGACCCGGACTATAGTCCAGGCTCACACAACTTAATAGTTTTGGTACCAAGTTCGTAGATATGATGATGATATTGACGATTATGATGATTATGATGATGATGATGATGATGATGATGAGATACTGATAAATACTACAAATGGTGGTAGTGATTTTGTAACTGTTATGTTGGCAGCTGAGATAAATGTTGTCAGTACTGGAGTTCCATGAAATTAAAATTGTACTAGATTTCTGAGCCGGTTACTTGAAGCTACTGAAATTTGAACATGCTAATTAATTAATATTAATACATAATAGTTATTTTATGTGTTGCGTTGGTATTATGTATTAATATTAATTAATTAGTATGTTCAAATTTCATTAGCTTCAAATAGCCGGCTCAGAAATCTAGTACAATTTTAATTTCATGGAACTCCAGTACTGACAACATTTGTCTCATCTGCCAACATAACAGTTACAAAATCACTACCATTTGCAGTATTTATCAGTATCGAAATTCTAAATGAAGTTGGTAAAAGAAAATTCAACCTGCAAACTAGAAAATCACCAAAATCCACTAGCATATGTAGTGATGGGTGAAAAATGGTTAGGTTTCACCCTTAGGACATGAAGTAAGCTGACCCGGACTATAGTCCAGGCTCACACAACTTAATAGTTTTGGTACCAAGTTCGTTGATATGGTGATGATATTGACGATTTATGATGATGATGCTGATAAAGCACGAATAGCCGGAAATCATCGCCGTCGGACAAAAACATTAAATAGGATTCGAAAACAGCTATGAAGAACTGTTCATTTGTGCCACTCTTGCTCCAAACGGAACGGTTTCCGAGATGTCCGTGGAAATTATCGGGATTGGGGGATCTGCCTCACAATTGTCGACTGGGGGGCAGTTGGGACTTGAGATGGCGACCATCAAAAATGTCTCCATAACGCATTGCAACATCCACAGACGCCCTCTAAAAGGGGGCATCATGCAGTATTACAGCCTCGGTTTTTATAGCACAGCATATTTCTTCCTTCTGTGAAGACATATTACTGAATTCTTCCCCTTCCAAATCTCTTTGGAAGTCGTTTCCGCTCTTTCTTTAATGCGTGGTCAAATGGGGAAACTATCCAACATTTTCTCAAAGGTTGTGAAGAATGGAGATTTGACTAGAATAAAAGTTCGGGGTCGGAGTTACGTCACAATTCATTTCATTTTATGGCCTCGAATTCAGTGTGTGCAGAATTGTCTCCCTTGTGTCTTCATACGCTTCTCCTAATATACAGAGTAAAGAGCAAGTAAATAGCATTAAACTCAGGCAGTTACTCTTTGAGATATTTGAAACAAAAAAGTCTAATACAAATTTCCTATACTTTTGCTTTCTTTTCGATATAAACTTTCATAGTGTGTTTTCTGTTTTGGGAAAGCCATTGATTGAATAGTGTGGTTTTAGACGTAATAGATCAACTACTGATCAGATATTTTGTATTCGACAGATAATGGAGAAAAAATGGGAGTATAAGGGTACAGTGCATCAATTATTCATAGATTTCAAAAATGCATATGACTCGGTTAAGAGAGAAGTTTTATATGATATTCTTATTGAATTTGGTATTCCCAAGAAACTAGTTCGATTAATTAAAATGTGTCTCAGTGAAACGTACAGCAGAGTCTGTATAGGTCAGTTTCTGTTAGATGCGTTTCCAATTCACTGCAGGCTAAAGCAAGGAGATGCACTATCACCTTCACTTTTTAATTTTGCTCTAGAATATGCCATTAGGAAAGTCCAGGGTAACAGAGCGGGTTTGGAATTGAACGGGTTACATCAGCTGCTTGTCTATGCGGATGACGTGAATATGTTAGGAGAAAATCCACAAACGATTAGGGAAAACACCGGAATTTTACTTCAAGCAAGTAAAGAGATAGGTTTGGAAGTAAATCCCGAAAAGACTAAGTATATGATTATGTCTCGTGACGAGAATATTGTACGAAATGGAAATATAAAAATTGGAAATTTATCCTTTGAAGAGGTGGAAAAATTCAAATACCTGGGAGCAACAGTAACAAATATAAATGTTACTCGGGAGGAAATTAAACGCAGAATAATTATGGGAAATGCGTTTTATTATTCGCTTGAGAAGCTTTTAACATCCAGTCTCCTGTCAAAAAATCTGAAAGAATTTATAAAACAGTTATATTACCGGTTGTTCTGTGAAATTTGGACTCTCACTTTGAGAGAGGAACATGTTAAGGGTATTTGAGAAGAAGGTGCTTAGGAAAATATTTGGGGCTAAGAGGGATTAAATTACAGAAGAATGGAGAAAGTTACACAACACAGAACTGCACGCATTGTATTCTTCACCTGACATAATTATTAACATTAAATCCAGACTTGTGATATGGGCAGGGTATGTAGCACGTATGGGCGAATCCAGAAATGCATATAGAGTGTTAGTTGGGAGGCCGGAAGGAAAAAGACCTTTGGAGAGGCCGGGACGTAGATGGGAAGATAATATTAAAATGGATTTGAGGAAGGTGGGATATGATGATAGAGACTGGATTAATCTTGCTCAGGATAGGGACCAATGGCGGGCTTATGTGAGGGCGGCAATGAACCTCCTGGTTCCTTAAAAGTCAGTAAGTAAGTAAGTAAGTAAGTAAATAGTAGTACATTACGACATTATATTTTTTTCGTTTTATTCGTGAAATAGTCTTAAAAACGCAATTCGTGATTTTGAAATTCCCTAGATAAATTCAAAATTATACGTTACGTTACTTAGAAAGTTACAAGAAAGGTATTTATCATGCATCATCATTATTAACGGAGAACTGAATAGTTTGTTTAAACTATAAATGATTTTTCACACATTTCGTAACAGAAAGCGAGTGTAATCTGCTTCGTTATGAAGTGTATACGCTGGATCTGTCAGTTGTACCATCGCAAATTAAACTTTGTCAATACGGCTATGTTTAACTTAATTTATACGAGTTCGTAATCAAGTGTTTATGTTGTTTTGCAACGCTGTGTCAACTACTGAGAATATTAGTGTACATGGCGCTAGTGATGTGTAAATGGCTGAAACGAGTATTAATTCATGTCTGTATGATTTTCATAACCAAAATTCCCACATGGTGGACATATCAAACACAGGTGCTAAACAAACCGTGCCGCTTTTTTTCCTTTTTTTTTTTTTTTTCTATATACAAAGTATAATGAGAAAGTGTTGTGGTGCTGAGTTTCACAGAAATTCACTTTTTTGTTTGCACCCGTCATACCAAGAAGATTGTTTTTGGCGTGTCGTGTCTCGTATTGCGTGGAGCATTCATTCATGAATTATTAAAAGCCTGTTGGTTTTCGATGTCGTTTTGTTATTACAAAGTTTCACTTGATACATAAAAAATTTTACTTCAGTAAATTCTTTACAGATTAAATGATCAATATGGGAACGCCATTACAAACCACTAACGACTCTATGTCATCATGGCACATCGTCTTTACAGAACACCAATCATTTATAACGAGGGTTCGGAAGTTGATGACCTAAAAATAACAGAAAAATTAAGTATAAAATAACTTTCCATTTCTCAACGTATGACTTTAAAATTTAAAAAAGGCAAAGATTTTAATTATGATGATGATGATAATAACAACAACAACAATAATAATAATAATAATAATAATAATAATAATAATAATGATAGTGAACTTTGCTCTAGAGTATGCCATTAGGAAAGTCCAGGATAACGGACAGGGTTTGGAATTGAACGGGTTACATCTGCTACTTGTCTATGCGGATGAAGTGAATACGTTAGGAGAAAATCCACAAACGATTAGAAAAAACACCGGAATTTTGCTGGAAGCAAGTAAAGAGATAGGTTTGGAAGTAAATCCTGAAAAGACAAAGTATATGATTATGTCTCGTGACGAGAATATTGTACGAAATGGAAATCTAAAAATTGGAAATTTATCTTTTGAAGAGGTGGAGAAGTTCAAATATCTTGAAGCAACAGTAACAAATATAAATAATACTCGGGAGGAAATTAAACACAGAATAAATATGGGAAGTGCCTGATATTATTCGGTTGAAAAGCTTTTATCATCCAGTCTGCTGTCGAAAAATTTGAAAGTTAGAATTTATAAAACAATTATGGTTGTGAAACTTGGACTCTCACTTTGAGATAGGAACATAGGTTAAGGGTGTTTGAGAATAAGGTGCTTAGGAAAATATTTGGGGCTAAGAGGGATGAAGTTACAGGAGAATGGAGAAAGTTACACAACACAGAGCTGCACGCATTGTATTCTTCACCTGACATAATTAGGAACATTAAATCCAGACGTTTGAGATGGGCAGGGCATGTAGCACGTATGGGCGAATCCAGAAATGCATATAGAGTGTTAGTTGGGAGGCCGGAGGGAAAAAGACCTTTAAGGAGGCCGAGACGTAGGTAGGAAGATAATATTAAATTGGATTTGAGGGAGGAGGGATATGATGATAGAGACTCGATTAATCTTGCTCACGATAGGGACCAATGGCGGGCTTATGTGAGGGCGGCAATGAACCTCTGGGTTCCTTAAAAGCCAGTACGTAAGTAAGTAAGTGAATGTCTCCGAAATCACGCCAATACACATATAAATATCAGGCGGAAGTGTAATTTCCAGACATAGGGATCTCTTACTCAGGATTGCATTGCCATTCGTAGGGTTTCGGGTTTGAAGGATAGCCGGTTGCTTTCCTTTTGACATTTTTACGTTTCTACTTGTGAAATACAATATGCCATAATAAATTATTGTGCCTTCTAGTTACTTAATGTACAATATACAGAACCATGTATTTATATATTGTAACTCTTGCCTATGCTTAATTGTGAAAACGTTAGCGACAATTATTTACTTACTTACAAATGACTTTTAAAGAACCCGTAGGTTCATTGCCGCCCTTACTTAAGCTCGCCGTCGGTCTCAATCCTGAGGAAGATTAATCCAGTCTCTACAATCATATACCACCTCCCTCAAATCCATTATAATATTATCCTCCCATCTACGTCTTGGCCTTCCCGAAGGTCATTTTCCCTCCGGCCTCCCAACTAACACTCTATATGCATCTCTGGATTCGCCCATACGTGCTTAGGTTTCGTAACAAGCTGTTTTTTTACGGTGATGGGTTGTTAGCCCTTCGCCCAACCCCCAAGCTGGAGGACCACCCCTTATCGGCTGCCCAAGACTGCTTATTCAATATATTCACAGCTACCCTCCATATCTGGAGGCCGTCTCCTCTATCCGCAACCTGAAGACCCGCCATGCCGTGGTGATATGGACCCATAGGCCTGACACAATACCTATGTATTTCTGTATTCACCCTAACGTGCTACATGCCCTGTCCATCTCAAACGTCTGGATTTAATATTCCTAATTAAGTCAGGTGAAGAATGCAATGCGTGTAGTTCTGCGTTGTTTAACTTTCAGCATTTTCCTGTAACTTCATCCCTCTTAGCCCCAAATATTTTCCTAAGCGCCTTATTCTCGAACACCCTTAATTTCTCTTTCTCTAAAAGTGATTATCAGGGAACGGATTTATATGGACTAAAAATATATTAAATATGTAAATATATATGTAGTTATTTTTACCAAAATATGGAATTAAATATGGATTTTTACCAAAATATGGAATTAAATATGGACTTAAAATTATAAAAAAATGACTATGTACGTTAAATATTGGTACATTTTAATCAAACTAAACAAAAAATATAATGGACGTACCTTATCTTCCAATGTAGTTTCAACAAAACACAATTTTTATTGTCTGTTACCATAACAATAGGTTACAAACATTTCTTTCAAGTGCTGAAAAGTGAATCTTCTTCTATTGTCTCTGAGGATAGATTTATACTGACTAAAAGAGCGTTCGACGTCACAAGAAGTAACTGGTACATAATTCAATTTCACAATGTCTGCTGGGGATAAGTCCAAGTTAATCTTCACTGTTGATTCACCACTCATCACAGCAACAACCTTTTGTAGTTCTTCATATCCAGGGTTTTTTGAAAGTACAGTGTCCACCTTAGCTCTTACTGCATCTGCAACTTTACCTCTACCACGATTCAGTTGTTCCACAGTACTATTTATAATTTCAAAACTTTCAGATAGTGAAAGGTGCCTATTTTGGAGACTTTTGAGCGTTTTTATGATGCATGAAAATGTATGCTGAATGTGAGCTAAGTCATTCTTCACACTTATGTCACAGGTAACTGTTTTCGCAGTATCAATTGAGACTGCATCTTCAGAGTCCAATGCAAGGAGAACATTGTTAATAGAGTCTATATGTTCGGCATAATATTCAACTGCTTCTAGCCATGTACCCCATCTAGTTAAAATTGGCTTTGGTGGCAATGGAATTTCAGGGTACATTTCTTTCAACACGTTAACTCTACTGGGAGCTTTGAGAAATACTTTTTTCACTGATGAAATCAATAAATCTACTTTAGGGAAATTGTCTCTGACCACTTCTGCCACACGATGAAATGCATGCGCCACACAAGTAAAATGAGTCAATTTAGGATATACAACAGATAATGCTTGTCCAGCTTTGACCATATAAGGGGCAGCATCGCTAATAAAGAATAACACATTATCGTACATAATACCCTTTGGCCACAGGATACCCATAGCTTCGTTGAACAGTTTAACTATAGTTTTGTTATTGCACTTTTCTAGAACATCACAATGTAAAAGAATTCGTTCAGAATATTGTTCACTTAACAAACCGATAACTACATTACCAACAAGTCTACCTTCTTTGTCGGGAGTCTCATCAATGGAAACCCAAATTGAACTATCTTTAATTTCATCTCTTATCTTCTGTATTGTCTCATCGTAGATGGATGGAGCATACGTCTTCCTAAGTGTTGACTCATCCGGGATTGTATGTTGAGTATATTTTTCAAGGAATTCCCTGAAGACCTTATTCTTTAGTTTGTAGAGAGGAATATCAGCAGAGATGAGAGAACGGCACAGGTCGATGTTAAACTCAGATCTTACATTCGATGTTGTTGGTTGTGTTAAAAACAATTGTCTCTGCTTGGAATTTAGTTGTTTGTTGGCCTGATGTTTACTAGTTGTAATGTGTTGTTGCACCAGGAACTTTTGTGTAGATGATACTGCACACTGACACAAATTACAAAATAATATTTTATTGTCAGTTGATAAACCATCTTCTTTAAATTCTGAAATGTAACTTGTTAGTTTTGATTTTAAATTGACTGAATGACGTACTTTTGGCATATTTACCGTCTTTATAGTATGATTTACAAAACTGAACCTATGTGTACTCTGACTGGCATTTAACTGTTGAGCTGCACAACTGAAGTCTGTTAAAAATTTTAAATTAAATTAATACAGTTTTGTAACTTACTTTCCCATTGTTGATAGGACTGCTAATTTTCAAATAACTCTGATGTTAAAGGGATTACTGAACATGTGTTTAAATCTCTATTGTTGAAATGTATTTTTAAAAGTTAATGGAATTTTGTTTTGTTTTATTGTTAAACCTAATATAATATGGACTGTTTTATATGAAATATGGAAAATATATGGAAATTAACGAAAATATGTACTAAACTCTAAAATATGGAAAAATATGGAAAATAAAAGTAGGATTTTTCAACCCTACACATTGTGAAACATAAAGATAATGCAAAATATAAATTATATTAGCTTTATAAGTAAATATGTATTTACATATAAATCCTTTCCCTGGTGATTATTATAATTTGGAAATACTATAGGCCTATTTTATATTATCTTTACAATGTATAATAGTGGACTTAACGAATTTCCTTGGCACAAGGTCTACTCTCTTTTTAATTTCCGTATCATCTGCTAGCTTTCCATTAGACTTATTTTTTTAATTGTTTGTATATGTCAGTGATCAGCGATAAGAGTCTATTTAATCCATTGTGCTGACTAAAATTTTCGGAATTGAGTTTAACTGCAAATTATTATCAAATACTTTCTCTAAATCAATAAAAATTATAACCCAGAAATCGTTTACGACTTGGTGCTGTGAGGAAAAAGTCCCTGTTTCGATCTTCGATTCGAACCTGTGACATTTTTATTAAGCAGCGGGTAATAAATCCAACATAACTGTCACTGGAAACTATAGTGTTTGTCATACAAGTATGTGATACGGAGTCCAGTAAGACTTGGTAAGATCAATCAGTTTGTAGAGCGACTTCTCATTGTACGCGGAATCATACAAAATATTCAGATGTAATCCCCCAGGTGGTGCAGGCCTGGATCGCAGCTTGGGAATCATAGTACAATAAAAATAAATAACACAAAAAACATAGCTCATTTGTGTTGATATAAACCTCACCTGTACGGCCATAACCAGCTCAAAGCATTGCGTGTACTTACAAAGCACAGAGAGAGCGCATGAATACATTTCCTAAGGGTAATATTTTCCCAATCGATGCGAGAGGGAGGGGGTTTGTACCTATTCTGCTTTGTGATTGATGTATTCTCCCTCCTCTTCTCCAAAAAATTCCCCCCTTCCCTTTATTTTTTTTTTTTTAGTTACGAACGAAAAAAATACACACACCACAATTCGTTTCACCACAGTTGATTCTGTGTTTTTGACAATCGTTAATTTAGTTGGTATTGCGGGAAGGGATTTTTGTGGTTTTGAGCACAATGATGAGAATATTTGTGGGCTTTTGATGGCATGATATTTTATTACTGTCAACATCAAAATTACGATTATCTCCAAGTCATTTCTGATTAATATATTTTTCAATAATAACCAGTAACCTAATTGCTCCCCGTCATAACCTGACTGCAGGCTTCCTAAGCGCTTCAACCTATGTCACCATTGTTGTTTTCATTTCAATCTGTCTGCATCCTGATCCCAGAGTAAACATTTTCATTAAAATCAGCAATATAGTCATCAAATCTCACGTTACACAATTTAATTATTATCGCGTTCACCAAATGCAACTGTTCTTATAACGAACTTAATTTACCAATATATTATAAAGGCTGACGACGTTTTAATTCAACTCTTAAAATCTAAATTTGGAGTAATTTAGTTCAATTTTATTAAAATTGTAGTGTTTCTTAAGAACGTCATCTTTACGTCATCAACTTAGTCAAAATTTGAACTGCATTATCTAAATAATTTATTAAATGGCGATCTTACTCGTGTTAATTTTGTAAGCATGTGCGGCTTACAGCTGTTTCGGTGCTTCATTACACCATCCTCAGAGCCTACTAGATCTCGGCGTCATCTCGAACTCCACTGCCTGTTGTGTGGGTGCGTTCGATCATTGAAAAGTGTTGAAATGTGGTGTCAAATAGTGTGTGTGTTCTGAAATTGAGCTGTCTGTTGAGAATTTGATCAGGGTGTGTTTTAGTGTGTCTATATATTTCATATTATTCTAGTGTGTTGAGTTTTTGGTTTTTGGGTTGTATGTGTAGGATTTCCATGTCTTTATTTATGTTACTGTATGTGTGGTTAGCATTAAAGTCTGTGTGATGTATCTTGTCTCACTGTGAAAAGAGAGAGAAAGGAGATATGTCTTACTTCGTCAGTATTGTTATGGCAATGGGGGAGTGGAGCTTTGCCGTTCATCCATCCAGTGGCGGAAGGGACCAGTTGATACATTCTGTAGCGCAAAATAAAATTACAAAATATCTCTCTTCGTACTGTGTAGTTCCGTCAATGAGCTTGTCTTTCAAGAAACTGAGTTCCGGTAGCCTGCACAATAACAAGGTTTTGAAAGGAATACTGAAAATTTACAACCCTCCTATAATCTCCACCCTCATTTGAAGGGACTTGGTTTTATTGCTACTGAGACAAGATAAACCTTACCAGGTATAGTTATGTGTTCGGCATATGTAGATGTATTGTGTCCTCTGGTTATTGCTTTAATGTGTTCTTTGTATCAAGTTTGGAATGATCTGCCTGTCTGTCCAATGTAGAAACTCTCGCAACTATTGTATGTGAGTTTGTATATGCCTGTGTGGTTGTATTTATTTGTTTGTGTTGTTTGTGTGTTGAGATGTCTTTGTAGTGTGTTTTCTGTTCTGTATGCTACGTTGTATTTCTGTTTCTAAAACACACCCTGATCAAATTCTCAACACACAGATCAATTTCAGAACACACACACTATTTGACACCACACTTCAACACTCTTGAACAATCGAACGCACCCACACAACAGGTAGCGAAGTTCGAGATGACGCCGAGATCTAGTAGGCTCTGAGGATGGTGTGAAGAAGCACCGAAACACTGTAAGCCGCATATGCTTACACAATTAACGCGAGTAAAATCGCCATTTTATCAATTATTTATATTGAAGTGTTAAAAGTAGTGTACGAAAGATTCGACATGGACTGTATTATCTGTTCTAGATTCACAATTCTAAGATTTTTCAACTAACAACGATTACAATTTTTGTCTGTACGGGGCAGTGTTACAATGATGCTATGCTAGACCGTTTATTTATGGTAATTTCTCGCATATTATAAAATTATATACCTCCATATGTACTAAATCAGCGTTTCTCAAACTACGGTCCGCGGACCACCTGTGGTCCTCGAGGTCTGCCCTTGTGGTCCTTCAAAAAAGACAGAAGAAAAAATAAAATTCAAACGAATTGCGTATTACATTATAGCTGAAAATTTCAGAGATCGGAAATTACACATGACAATCGCTTTCACTTTTTCTCCCAGTACTGACATTTTATGATATTTGTTACCCTACCCGTCTATCGACTTCTCACTATACTCTCAGCAACAAAAGAGGGATTTAAAGCACTATGAAAAGTGGTGTTTCTCGCCATCTTTTCCCTGCACTTCTGGTGCAGCACCTGTAACCCAGCCAGGGACCACCCGAATTCATTACAGAGGACCAAAGTACCGAACCTTTTCATGTATTTATGACTTTAAATCTTTCTTATGTCTACACGCTAGAAGTTGTCTTTGTCTCTGTTAAATAGTGCCCATTATACATAATGAAAAACTGGCTTCGATCCGGATCTTTGAAAAGAATGGAACGTGATGATACGCTTCATTTAGGCACTGCTAATAGTTCAGAAGCTGTGTATGAAGATATTAATATCAATGATTCTAGTGTCATTAAAGAAATATCTAGTCATTCAAATATAGGCCTACAACAACTGTGTTTATGGATCCCTTCTCATCAGGGCATTCCTGGAAATGAAACCATAGATGCCGCAGCAAAAGAAGCTACAAGACTTCCATTGCATTTTTTCACATCTATTCCTCATACAGACGCCATTAAATACATAACCAGAAAACTGCACAACCATTGGCAAACATCATGGACAGAGTCATCATCCAGCAAACTTCACGAAATAGTACAGCATTCCAGAATGAAATATCCACTACAGAATTTTAAACGTCAAGACCAAGTAATAATCACCAGATTGCGAGTTGGCCACACCAGAATTACACATTCTTATCTTCTAGACAGAACTCCTCCTCCAACATGCACCAATTGCCACAGTAGGATCTCTGTACGACATTTAATTTCTGAATGTCCACTATATCACCTTCATCGAGATCAATTCCATATACCAAAAGACTTATCAACAGTTCTAAACAACTCATCATTCAGTTCAAACTTAATTAAATTTCTGAAAGCTATCAACATTTACAAATGTATCTAAATTATTATTGTAATACAGTAAACTCTATGTAAGCTATAAGAATTGTTTATGTACGTATTGTCGCGATATGACTTTCTAAGTTAAATCGACATAAAATAAATAAATTAAAAAAAAAACAACTGTGTAAGATAGGCTCATCCATACCATTAATGTGATTACCGACATTTATTTATTTATTTTTTTAGTTAATGTGTTAAAGAATATCCAAACTCTAATAGCTTTGAATTATTAAAAAAAAAAAGAAAAGAAAAGAAATTTTCTTCTATTAACATTAACTTAATTAGCTAATACTAATATAAAATTAATTGAATTAAATTAATTTTAATTAATTAATTCTAATTTAAAAATAAGTATACTGGTATTAAAATATGCTACAAAAATTATAAATTTACTTTCGGAGGGAACAAGAGTAAAGTGGTCCGCGGAACTGTCCTGATTTAAAAAAAGTGGTCCCCACTTCAAAAAAGTTTGAGAAACGCTGTACTAAATATTTCTTCTTCTGACAGGCAACATCTAGGCAGAGCTGTAGGGGATGCCGGGAGTATCTGGACACTCCCTAATCTATATATATAATTTGAACTGGTAATGGAAATTACGGGAAAACGGCTGAACGAATTTTAATGAGTGACCCCTCATTTTCGTGCCTGGCATCCAAAGTTTTTCGGAAAAGTAGTAGTTTTCAGTGAAATGTCAATTTTTCTACATAATTTTCCTATTTTCCAAAATTCATCTATTGTCAGTTTTGAGAACTAATATTATTGAATCACGGCCGACTTGATTGAATTTGAGAACAAAACACGCACTGCAATAAACAATAGGCTATTACACGAAGGCCATGACCTGCAGGATTGCCGACATATTTAGAGCTCAGTTCAATTTGTTATTAAAAACTGATTCTGCAGTGTATAATTTTCTGAGTGCAGCTGTGTATTGGATATTCAAATCTACGAAACCTGAGGTGGTTTGATGACATTATTACCTTTAGAAATTAAATATTATTATAGTTAATATCATGATGCATCTATTTTTCATTAATTGTACATAATATTGATGCTATATTGATGACATGAAAGTGAAACGTTTTGAGGTTATGTAAGTAAATGTAGAGAATATCTTAATTTAGATCTTCATTTCTATAATTTACTGAGTGGCTGCTATATATATAACTACAAAACTTAAGTAAGATAATAATATTGTTATTAAAAATCAAATATTTTTATACTTATTAACCCAGTGGGGTTGGGTCTTTTTCATATACTTAATGGCGGTGTAGTGTAGATATTGATATGTATCATTGTCTTCAGTATTGGCTCGAGAGAGAGCAAAAATTACAGTTCCTAAGGAAAGATCAAAAGGTATTACTAATAAAATAAGAGGCCTAGAAAATTTTGTAGTCTCCAGATCATTTCAGCAAGATCTCTTAGTAGGATAAAATGATTTTACGCTCTACATTTCAAGTTCTACATGCAGCAGCTATACGAAAATGCTATTGTTCGAAAGCTTAGCAAACCTGATGTTTTTTTAACTTTTGCCTACAATCCACAATGACCTGAAATAGGTACTGCTATCGTCCTGGCATTGATACTTGCGTTTACGCGTTGAAACTCAAAAACTGAAGTTGGATAGGTTCAAGAAAAAGTATTTGGCCTAAAAAAATCCATTCAGAGGGAGTATGTTTCATTATTATGAAAGCAAATAACTATTAAAAAGACAAGTATTCTTCATTGAAAATAAATCTGAAAAATTTTTATTTGAACGTCTAACGAACTTAGTTTGCAGCAGCATTTGCTGCACAAGCCACTAGTATATATATATATATATATATATATATATATATATATATAAACCCCTCAAAATACCAGGGTTTAAACCACAGTCGCATTTGTCACATTTTGCTACTCAACTTCTAAAAAATGCAACAAACTTTCAATGTAGAGTCGACCTGGTTGGCGAGTTGGTATAGCGCTGGCCTTCTATGCCCAAGGTTGCGGGTTCGATCCCGGGCCAGGTCGATGGCATTTAAGTGTGCTTAAATGCGACAGGCTCATGTCAATAGATTTACTGGCATGTAAAAGAACTCCTGCGGGACAAAATTCCGGCACATCCGGCGACGCTGATATAACCTCTGCAGTTGCGAGCGTCGTTAAATAAAACATAACATCTCTCTTCAATGTAGATGTGCAAAAATGCAACAACTACATTGGACTTCAGAAAAGAAGATGGTAATGTAGAAAACGAAATCAGAGATGTGTTTGTACTATTCAGGTCTGGACAATCTGAATTTAAATGAAATGCTAATGGCATGAGCATTGTTCAAGAAGGTGTTCAGAAATAGATGTTCGGGAATGGATTTCAAGAGTTGGTGCAATTCATGTAGGCCTAAGTTAAGTGGACAATTTCTTCTAATTGATTAATAAATAAAATTCATCGCATACTGTAAATTGTGAGCGAAGATTTAGTTGCATGAATCTTGTAAAAACTGGAAAAGAGTTAACACTCTGCTAACAATAAATCTTGAAGGCCTATTCGTAAGGAATTTCAATGTTTAGAGTGCCTATAAAATAACGTATTTTAATGTGATGTAAATTCAGCAGTAATTTGATCATGAACATAGTATCACCGTCTAATGATTTACTTACATAAGCATATCTAGAGTATTGTAAGATGGATTGAAAGTAATAAAACTCGAAAGAACAAATTACATAACTTTTCGTTTTTGCAAACCTTATTAATTTTATCTTTTTTCTACAATTACTTAGAATATTGCACAAGCTTTTCGCAATTGACACAAATATAATTTTTATTTGTGCATTTTTGTGTTAATTATTTTCTAGCTTAAACTCTGCAAAATACGTAGATTGTAAAAAAAAATGCCTCGAAAATTTAACAAACTCAAAAATATTCCGTAAGTAACCTTTTTCTTAATCAACATTAATTTGTTACAGCCAAAGGTTAACTCTGCCCAGATTGGTATAGCTTATTATGTTTTCGGACAAAGTCAGCTTTCTTCTTCTGCTAAGAAAAGTGCTTTCCACTCATCAGTGCACATGAAATAAAGTCATTAACTAATTTAAGAACATGGCTCCTTTCCAGATGCGTTTTTTTGTTATATTTACCTAACCAAATAACTATGAAAAAGTCTGGTGTTCTTGTTCGTATATTCTATTTCTCTCAATCCACATTTTTAATTTATGTTAATGAATAAAATAGTAATTTCAATTTACAAATCAGAAGACAAAAACAATATGAATAATTACAGACCCATTCCACTTGTATAAAACTTAGCTAAAATTCTTGGGAAATGCATTAAACATGGACTAGTTAATTATTTACAAAAACAAAACATTTCATGCAGTAATTAATAGACTCTACTGTTTTCAAAACAATAAAATTATTAGTGATGCCATGTTTCAAGTAACCCAGACAATAATAGATGAATTCAGTGATGGCAACAAATGTTTAGGCATATGAGCTATTCCATATGAAATCGAACAGTAAAAAACCTCGCATTTTTTTTATACTCTAATTTTGTCCCTACTTATACAAGGTGCTGAGGGGAGTGCATTTTCAAAAATATACTATCGAAAGTCAAACGGTTTTCGTATTATTGAGCGACAAATTTAGCGTATTTTATAAAAACAAGTCTCTTTCAGCGCTCAGAACTCTGGAACCATTCACTGCAGAACATTGAACGAGAGCTTATTTTGAAGCTAACATTTGGTAGGTTATGTTAAGAAGTAATCCTTATTTTAATTTTACACAGAGAGACAGGTAATCTGATTTCATTTGCTTTTAGGCTTTTTGGCCATTTGTAAAAATGTAAAAAAGTATTGAGAAAAAAACCTTTCATTATTAAGAGGGATTTGGCATTGTTTGCTTAGTGGCTCGGCAATAAGTTTCGAGGGTATTAAATAGATTATTTTCACACGCTTAGACTTGAACGGCGCAGTACCGCAAGCACTGGCCGAGAGCTGAAGATAAGCGAGCGTTGGGCGTCATTTTACTCCTGTGTTTATGAAAACCTGTGATAAAGCTAGCACAACCATGACTGCTAGACGACACATCACGTGTTTATGTCTCCTGGCCTTGGTTACCTCGGCTAGCTCCCGCCTCACAGTCAGCTGGTTAGTTCACGCGCGTACTATTTATTTTCTTCATTTGATATTTTCAATACTTTCTTATCAACGTAAAAAATATGTGTTTATTTGTACTTTCAATGCGGAATCTAACCATATATTTTTAAAATGTTCGTTCGTGGTCAAAGGCGTCTTAATGAAGAAAAATCTAAATTTCTCCATTTCTATAAAAAGTAAGAAAATCTGTTTACATGTCAATATAAACTTTAACTTCTCAGCATCAAAATAAACCATGATTCTGATCATTGGGTGAAAGTGTTTCGGAGCCACAACAGTTTAAAGTTGCTAATTTTATGAAAATACGATAAATTTAAATATTGTTAATTTAAACATTATTAAGTTCTGATGCCTCAAACTTTGCACAAAGCATTATATCGCAGTTGTCTACGAACAGAAAAATTTTCATTGTATTTAAAAATTGCAAGGTCAATTTTCTCTATATTTCGGTCGATTTGAGATGGAATAGCCAATATTTTCTTTGAATTTAGAGACTGCTAATGCTATTGTATAGGGCTATTGCAAATATAACGTTTTTCTTACAATGTTGGACATAAAAGTTGAAAAATATAATGTTATGCAATATGTAAGAATGGAGATAATGTTTCATTGTTACCCAGCTGCAGTTCCAAGACACAAAAATTGCGTCTCGAAGGGTACTTCCTAATGAAGTTCTCTAGTTTCACCTATGCAGGGGAAGAAGTTCTGTTAAGCGAATTGATTTATAACGATTTATTTTAGGCATGTTCACCTAGGTAGTTAGTTATGAGAGATAAAGACGAGTGATCTTTAAATGAAATTCTCTAGTTCCGTCTAGGCAGGGAAAGAATTCTGTTACGTTAATTGATTTGTAAGGTTTTATTTTAACCATATCCACGTAGGTGCATATAATTAAGAGACATAAAAACGACTGATTTTAATTCAATACAAATCCAACTTGCCTTACTGACAATATTTTAGTAACAGATCATCGGTGTTTATTCAGTCGATGTTGACAACTCAGTAAAAATATAAAACCGAGTACCAACAATGCAATACGTGCCTGGAGGTAAAATTTAAAACTTAAATGATTTTATTACTGTCGATAACGCCATGAATCTACCAAATTTGCTGTCATGATTAGTTTATCTCTATACTGGCCGAGATTGATATGCGGTGAGCTTTATCTGAAATGGCGATATTAAAAGCAATTTTATTAATAATGAAGTCTCAATAAAAATGTAAGAGAAACTTAACTCAACGTGTTGATAAAATGAAAAAATAAGGCTAACAAGGAGAGGACACGATCTGTATATCACCGAATTAAATAAGATTGTGTGAGATGAAAATACAAGACATACTGTTTAAAGTCATACCTGGTATGGGTGGCCAATGACCCCTCGTTTTGGAAATATTGGCTATTGTTTGTGACATACTTCCGTTATGTGCATAATAGGAAAGAAGTAGACTGTGTAACGGCGTAGCTCATATGGTTGAATGCTGAGTTGTCATCCTGGCAAGCTGAGTTCAAATCCTAATGCCTTCTCATTATTTAAAGCTTTATATTATTATTATTATTATTATTATTATTATTATTATTATTATTATTATTATTGTTATTATTATTTGCACTTTTGCAATTTAATATTTGTATGTGCACAGAGACCAATGCACTTAATAGCAGGTAAATTATCATTTACAAACAAAAACAGAAATATTGCAACATGAATGAAAATATAATATTAATAATAATAATAATAATAATAATAATAATAATAATAACAATATTATTATTATTATTAAACAATTTTTCTAAAATTTTTGAAAAAATAATACACAAACACATTTCATTTTATGTCAAAAATAAGATCAATTTAGCCCAACATTGATTTACTAGAGGGAAATCTACTACTACTAATTTAGTTTCCTATTTGAATCTCATAATGCCTACAGTTGAAACTCAAGGTCAAATTGACTCAATTCATTTTGATTTTAGCAAAGCATTCGATGTTGTTCCTCACAAAATTTTATTAAATAAATTAAGTAATTTTGGTCTCTCCACTAACTACGTTAATTGGTTTGAAAATTATTTAACAGATAGACAATCTTGTGTTCGACTAGGTAATTCTCTCTCGGTTCCACTTAATAGTTTATGTGGAGTTCCTCAAGGGTCTACATTGGGACCTCTCTTATTTTTATTATTTATAAATGATATAAATAAAAGAATAAGTTCTAGCTGCCTTTTATTTGCGGATGATCTCAAAATCTTTCGTAAAATTAATAGTTTGGCTGATTGTCAAATTCTACAAAATGCCATTAATTCAATTTCGCGATGGTCTGTTGAAAATGAAATGAAAATTAATCTATCCAAAACTTTTGTCATTCCCTTCTCACGGAAAACTACTTCCCTCAAATTTAATTATTCTCTTAGTAATGTCATAATTACTAAGAAAAATAGTATTAGAGATCTTGGTGTCATACTTGATTCAAAATTATATTTCCATGATCATGTGCAATATATTTATACCCATTCATTAAGAATGCTCGGTCTAATTAGATCTACAACTTATTCTTTTTCTACTCCGATGTGTCTATTAATTTTGTACTATACATTGGTTAGATCCAAGCTTGAATATGCATCTGTTGTATGGAACTCCATTACTTCCACTGACTCGGCTAAATTGGAGAATATTCAAAGAAAATTTATTTCCTTGTGTTCTTATAGATTTTTACCAAATTCCGATGACTTTAAATATGAGATTAACTGTAAATATTTTAACTGCTGAAGTTTATTTGCCAGACGTCAAGATCTTGATTATTTATTTTTTGTAAAGTCATTAAGGGTGATATTGATTGTGAATAATTCCTGCTAAGGGTTTAAGATTTCATAACATTTTCTCTCCGGTCTGCAGATGTATAAAATATGCTAATTTGCATGGATTAAGCTTGGATTCATTTAATGTGTAGTATATACTTTTTGAGTTTATCATGATATATCTTTACTTGTTATTATTGTCAGATATTGCTATTTATTTTGTTGCATTTGGTCAAAGATTAGTGATGACTATTATATTGATTGTATTTCATCTCACTGCCATTTCTATCATTCATTCTCATCATCATTTCTTCTGTTTTGTTTTGTATCTTGTGCTAAACTGTAATTGGCCTTGCGCTGTTGTTTTGCACGTTAATATTCTAAATAAATAAATAAATTATTTGCAGTTTTGCAATTTAATATTTGTATGTGCATAGAGACCAATGCCCTTAGTAGCAGGTAATTTATCATATACAAACAAAAACGGAAATATTGAAACATGAATGAAAATATGATAATAATAATAATGATAATAATAATAATAATAATAGTAATAATAATAATAATTTATTTATTTATTATTTATCTATTATTAATATTTGTGTGCTGAACAACAGCCAGAGGCCAATTATAGTTCAGCACAATACACAAACAGGAGATACAAAGGTGCAAAAACAAATAAATAATATCTTAAATAAACAAAAACATACATAAATGAACTAGATAACAAGAACAGTAAATACTAATAATCAAAACGAAACTATACCTTAAAAGGATCTAAATTGTGCCCATGCAAATTGGCATATTTTATGCATCTACAGACTGGAGAAAGTGATTTAGAATTTCTGTTATAAAATTTTTTTTGAAATCTTAAACCTTTTGTAGGAATACGAAGGCTGATGTTGTTTATGATAGACTCACAATCAATATCACCATTGATAACTTTGCAAAGAAATTGATAATCAAGATTTTGACGTCTAGAATAAAGGCTACAACAGTTAAAATATTTACAGGTAATCTCATAGTTAAAGTCAGAGGAATTGGGTATAAATCGAAAAGCACATAAGGAAATAAATTGTCTTTGAATATTTTCCAACTTAACCGAATCTGTTGAAGTAATGGAATTCCAGGCTACAGATGCATATTCAAGTTTAGATCGAACCAAAGTAAAGTATAGAATTAATAGTGACTCTGGAGTAGAAGAAGAATAAGTTATAGACCTTATTAAACCAAGCATTCTTATTGAATGATTATAAATATATTGAACATGATCGT
Organism: Periplaneta americana; assembly: GCF_040183065.1. NCBI lineage: Eukaryota > Metazoa > Arthropoda > Insecta > Blattodea > Blattidae > Periplaneta > Periplaneta americana. The sequence goes on from NC_091119.1 coordinate 15,158,514, forward strand.
GAAAGTATAATTTAGAATCGAGTAGTACACCAAGATCTTTAATAGAATTTTTCCTAATAATACAGACGTTGTTAAGAGAATAGTTAAATTTTATGGAAGTACTTTTTCGTGAGTACGAAATGACAAAAGGTTTTGTTTCATTAATTTTCATTCCATTATTGTCAGACCATTCCATAATAATAATAATAATAATAATAATAATAATAATAATAATAATAATAATAATAATAATAATAATAATAGTAATAGTAATAATAATATTATTATTATTATTATTTATTATTATTATTATTATTATTATTATTATTATTATTATTATTATCATCATCAAGCTTTAAGAAATGAGAAGGCATTAGGATTCCAACTCAGCATCCAACCATATGACATATGATTTACGCTGTTACACAGTCTAATGTTTCCATATTAGGCACTTAACGGAAGTATGTCACAAACAATAGCCAATATTTCCAAAACGAAGGGTCATTGGCCACCCATACCAGGTATGACTTTAAACAGTACGTCTTGTACTTTCATCTCACACAATCTTATTTTATTCGGTGATATACAGAACGTGTCTTCTCCTTGTAAGTATTGACCTGTACTTCTAGAATGTGGACATCATATAATTATGTCATTAAAAAACATACGATCAAAAAGTCTGATTCAAAAGAGAGATAACGCTTTCAAAATTCGAACCATTACAATTATTATTATTATTATTATTATTATTATTATTAACGATGATATAATAATAACAAAATTAATAAAGAATGGTTTGCCTGTATATGCCTCATTTTTATTTCATATAAGTTACATGTAATATGAAAGATTATCAAAGCCCACATCTAGCATCTACAACAAACAACATGCTTTAATTTCGCACCTCCCCCGGGATGTGTATTATATACTACGTTTATGTATGCATATATATAATAACTTTTTATTGGAAAGTGCTTCCAGTAACAGTCCATATGTATTTTTAATTATACTTGTATTTATTTTATTTTAAAACATGATAAAATCACGTAAAGGTAAAGTTGCACTTGTTCACACTAGGTAGGCCATGAAAAATGTAGCGTCTAGCTCCAGGCAACAAGAATAGTTGGATAATAAGCGTGTTTCACTTTCTTTACAACAAATAGAGAAAATGTGATAGGAAACTGACAACGAAAACAGACCAAGCTGACAATACGTTTCTTGAATGTAACGTATTTCGTTCAAAAGAGCTCATGTGAAATATTGGTGAATTATAGTAAGTACCACCTCTGCTATCCTACAATCTATACTAATAATAAATCTGTAGCCGAAATTTTTCTGCCAAAAATAATTGGTCCTAACATATATAATCAACCACCCTGAAACCGAAAATAGCATTTTTGAAATTTTTGTTTGTATATCTGTCTGTATGTTTGTTACCTTTTCATGCGATAATGGCTGAACCGATTTATATGAAAATTGGAATATAAATTAAGTTCGTTGTAACTTACATTTTAGCCTATATGGCATTCAAAATACTTTATTTAAAAGGGGGCTTATAAGGGGGCCTGAATTAAATAAATCGAAATATCTCGCTTATTATTGATTTTTGTGAAAAATGTTACATGACAAAAGTTTCTTTAACAATGATTTCCGATAAGTTTTGTTCTACGCAAAATTTTGATAGGACTGATATTTAATGAGATAAATGAATTTTAAAATTAAAATAACGCCATCTAAGACGGTGAAATGAATTAAGAACAAATGACTTCGTCTATAAGGGGCCTTGAACAACAACAATCGAAACAGGGGCCTTGGACATCAACAATCGAAAGCTATTAAACATAGCCTACAGAGAATGTTTCTGCATTTGTATGAAGTAATATCAGAAGCTAAATTAACTGATTTATATAATTAATTATTATTATTTCACCATTGGAAAGTGTAGTTTCTCTAGATGGACATAATACTAAAATGTTATTACAGTAACGTCTGAGTAAATCGAGGACAGGTAAGATTAAAATAGCTTCTTATGCACAGAAAATTTGATAGGCTATTTTGTACATTCGTTTTCTGCATTTCTTAAAATAATATTTATGTACACTCATTTTAATCTCAGAGAATTAACGAACAACGAGAGTGTATTGATTTAGTATGCAGTAATAGTACGTTAGCTTAGCAATCCATTATTTTATAATTCAAATTTTAACTATGCTCAATTGAATCGTGTTAAAATACATAAAATATATATGCAATAAATGCAATGCAAAAAAAATTGGGTAATGAGCGAAGCAGATTATCTTGCGCTGTTGTAAAAGTTGTTCCCTGGATCAAACGTCCTATTTTAATTATGTAATTACTTTATATTTATTTCTAACAGGTGCAGCGGAGCGCACGGGTACGGCTAGTAAGAAATATATAGCAGATACTCAACGACTATGAAAATATGAAAAACAATAGAAAAATATTATAGTGAGAAATGTAATATAAACAGTATTTGATAGAATGAAAAGTGAAGAAATAAAAATAGATATAAATACAGTGGCATAGCAAAATGTATAATTAGAAGACTACAGTGGAGTGACCATATGTCACAAACAGCACATAACCACAACGTCAGAGCAGCTAGAAGAAATATTCCAAATGTGAGGAGAACACCGGATAGACCAGGCCTGCAGAACTGTAGCTCTTGAGAGCGACTGCTATACTCCCCTTTCTTACCCCTCCCACCTTTTCTACCAGCGCGGTCATAACGTTCTAGTTACGCTCGGCTGCATCAACATTCATTCTCCCGGCGGCAGGTATAAAATACGCAATCAAGAATTTACAAATGAACAGATAATAAAATTTTTAGCAACATACTTTTAGAAAATAAGAGAAAAATGAATGAGGGAAATAAATTAATTAAAAGACATGTAAAATAAATCTTAAAATGTATGTGTGGATATAATGTAAAAAGGTCTCCCCATGTATATATCGTCCTATGACTAGTAAAGCCACTTTTTGTGTAAAATAATTTAAGTACAGTCCCCCACATGTCCTTCCGTGCTCTGTATTTTACTAAAATGAAATAAGTCCGAAATGTTGCTTGCAGGTAACAAACCAATTACTTTATTTGAAGAATTTATTATGATTTTTCGTGCATTAATAAAGTTTTAATTCCTGTTTTTACAAAGCTTGTATTACTCGTCTTAACTGGTTTTACTAGTAATAATAGGACGATAAATAAATTGTACGTTGATAAGTGAGTGATAGCTATATGACCGGATGTCAGTGCTGTCATTCAACATTGTAACGCACTCCAGCCAAAGAAATAAATATGTAAATACATAAGTAAATAAGTAAGTAACAAAGTAAGAAAGTAAATAAATAAATACAAATGTTCATAAGTAAATACATAAGTAAATAAGTAAGTAACAAAGTAACAAAGTAAATAAATAAATACATATGTTCATAAGTAAATACATAAGTAAATAAGTAAGTAACAAAGTAAGAAAGTAAATAAATAAATACATATGTTCATAAGTAAATACATAAGTAAATAAGTAAGAAAGTAAGAGAGTAAATAAATAAATAAGTAAACAAGTACATAAGTAAGTAAATAAGTAGGACTAAATAAGTAAGTAAATGAGAAAATAAGTAAATACGTAAGCAAGTAAATAAGTAAATAAACAAACAAATAATAAGCGTACTGCAGTTTAAAGAGAACTGGAACATGACAAAATCTAAACCCGTGAAGGAATACTACTTCCAAAGGAAATAGTAATATGATTATTTTGTTGTTGAAGACGAAAGAATTGCTTCTTTACTGTGTGCCATCCAATTTATTTCCACTCGTCATTTCAATATTAAACCACATTTCAACAAAGTCCATATTAAGAATTATGGAATGCACAACTTTCGGGTAAGTTCATTATTACGAACTGTATATTGATTCTTTATTTATATACTGTAAATTAAGGACGTCACTCGTGTTCATTTTGAATTGAAATTAATAGTGACTTTCAAGGTTCATCACTTAAATGCTATAAATTTATGTTTCCGTAGGTGATGATAGGAGGAGAGTTTTCGAAAATCTAAAACAAGTTAGGTGGAAAGAAATCTCAAAGAAACTACCGACAAGATATCTAGTATAATTGTAAACCCTGAAACGAGATGATAATAATAATAATAATAATAATAATAATAATAATAATAATGATTTATTTTAGCTGGCACAGTTAAGGCCATAAGGCCTTCTCTTCCATTCAACCAGCAAAAAGTGTATATACATATGCATGAACTTACAAAAAATTCAACAATTTGATTAAGTGAGAGTTACATGTATACAAGAGTTATATACGAATTAAACAATAAAATACTATGAACTATTAATTAGACACTGAAATAAACTGTGTAGCAGAATTAAGCTAAAACACATAGAATGTTAATATATTTCAAATAATATTAGATAATAGAAAGAGATTATTATGAGACAATTTTGAAAATACAGCACTATCAGGATGATGTCTAAAGAATGAAGTAACAATGTAGTCAGTGATAGTTTAAATCAGTAAGATTGGAGTGAAATGCTAATAAGCTTATCTTTTAAGCTGTTTTTAAAGGTGTTTATGCTCGAGCATGCCGAAATGTAGTAATTATACACCTGGTAGCAGTCCTTTAATGCATGTCATTAAAGTACACCTACTCATCAAAGTACAGGTGCTCAGCCAATGATAACTCAGCTTACAGGTGTTCAGCCAATGACAAGTCAGCTTTGTACCGTTATAAAACCGCAAGTATCGATTATTCTCGGATATGCAATCGAAAGAGAATTAGCGAAAAGTCACGGAGGCTGGAAATCCAATACTGTCGCAGAAGGTTATGTTCTGTTACTATAATAATTAGCGTTAATTGTAAATAATATTCAAATAAATTCAATTTGTCATCTCGTTTTTCAATGTCGAATTCAATAATCAAGGTTATAATATTATAATATTATCAAGTTTAACGGGACTATGACATTATTGTTCCTCGGAAAAAATCAATACTTTCGCGTCTGCGCACATCTCACAATTCACGACCTAGTACAAGGTCACTTCCGATCTTGTCAGTTATATATAAAATGTATACATCTGAATACCGGTAATTTCAAGTTAGAAATATGGTCGAGCATAAAAAGTCGTATGAAACTCCCCTATAATGGTAATTAAGAAGCTCGTATGAAAATTATGAAACTCGCTTGCGCTCGTTTCATAAATATCCACACTCGATTCTTAATTACTATCATTATAGGCTCGTTGTATAATGTACTATTATTGTCTTGCAGCCCCTAATACTTTGTGACAAGGAATTCCATTGACGCGAGGTGGATATTGTAAAAGATGATGAATAACAAGATGTTCTATGAAGAGGTATACTTAGCGTGCCACAGATAAGTGATCTGGTATTTACGTCGTGGTTAGAGTATAGATAGTAGAAACGCATTATAAAAACAATGAATTTATTACAATCCTTTTTGAAAATTACATGCCGCCACTGATGGACCTTTGACGACAAGAGAAGGTAAATAACCCTACGCGGAAATCGATCATCCCCAACAGAAGTGGAGTGAAGCTGACGTCATATTTCCCCTCACGAGTTCTGCAGTCATGGGATAGACGGAAGTAAAGATGGAGTGATTTAATTTGTGCATAAACCAACTGGAAGCACAGAGAGAAGTAGAAAAAGAACACTGTGAAATAAAACGGAAAACTGCATAAAGACACTTGAATGCCAGAGTCTGCACACAATCCGATTGGGAACCGTATTTTGTTCCAGGGCGTACGAAGACAGAGTTAGCTGTCCATAGGCTCTAATGACGTGACGTCGTATTTTACTCGTGCCACAGCATCTCAATTGTATTGAAGTCCATGATTCAAAACTAGACATCATAGAACATAGACTGTTTGCAATGCATTTTAGTAACTATTACACTTTTACTACGTCATACTACTTTTGACCAAGAAAACGGTACTAAAGAACGTCTTTCAACCAATCATGGCTGTTTATCGCACAATTTTATCACTTCCCTAGCATTTGTTTAATTTTATCGCTTCCCTAGCATTTGTTTGTTTTTATCACTACCCTAGCATTTGTTTCTTTGTTTGCCAACATTTCAAACTGCAAATTCTTTACAGTACTATGAAACATGCTTTGCGATCGTAATTTGTTTCCCGCATAGATAGTTGACTGAAAATGGCGGCTTTGTTCGAACGTTTTGGTGAAGGTAACGTTAGTGAAATAAAATTTTAGTAAGTCAATTAATATATATTTTATTATATTATAGTACTTTATTTCTTCTAATCTTTTTTATACTTTCTTCTGTTTTTATAATATCCCTACTATTTGTTTCTTTGTTTGCCATGATTTCAAACTGCAAATTCTTTAGGGTACTAAAAAACATGTTTTGCGATCGTCATTTGTTTACAGCATAGACAGTCAAATGAAAATGGCGGCTCCGTTCAAACGTTTTGGTGAAGCTAATATTAGTGAAAAAGAATTTTAATGTCAGTTAATATTTTTTTGTATTAGAGTACTTTATTTCCTCCAATCTTTATATACTTTCTTCTAATCGTGTAATACTTACTTACTTACTTACTTACTTACTTACTTATGGCTTTTAAGGAACCCGGAGGTTCATTGCCGCCCTCACATAATCCCGCCATTGGTGCCTATACTGAGCAAGATTAATCCAGTCTCTATCACCATATCCCACCTCCCTCAAATCCATTTAATATTATCTTCCCATCTACGTCTCGGTCTCCCCAAAGGTATTTTTCCCTCCGGCCTTGCAATTAACACTCTATATGCATTTCTGGATTCGCCCATACGTTCTACATGCCCTGCCCATCTCAAACGTCTGGATTTAATGTTCCTAATTATGTCAGGTGAAGAATACAATGCGTGCAGTTCTGTGTTGTGTAACTTTCTCCATTCTCCTGTAACTTCATCCCTCTTAGCCCAAAATATTTTTCTTTGCTGTGGTCGTGCCAGAGAATCGGTCCCATTCCGAGGCTTATATGAAGGTTTCGTAACAAGCTGTTTTTTTTATGGTGATGGGTTGTTAGCCCTTCGCTCAACCTCCAAGCTGGAGGACCACCCCTCATCGGCTGTCCGCGACTGCTTATTCAATATATTCACAGCTACCCTCCATATCTGGAGGCCGTCTCCTCGATCCGCAACCTTGAGGACGCGCCATGCCATGGTCTAATCATGTAATAGTCAATGAAATCCCACTCGAGTTTTGATTTTCTCTAGATAAATGAAAACCTCTAGTGAGATTACTGTTGATGAAGAGTGATACTACAATGACGTTTCCTAAAATTTAAATGATATATTTATTTATTTTTACTGTTAGAGGTAAGACCATAGGGCAAGGCCTTCTCTTCCACACAACCAGTAGAAAAAAGCATTCTTTAATATCCCATGCCATAAATTTTGAAGTTCGTTAACCTGTGTTCATGGATGGTGGCTTGTACTTATGAGGTTATGAGTGAACGCCTTTGGTAAATTATACACATCATTACAATGTGTAATATCAAATTTACATATCATTTTTGACATACAGTACATATCGATATCCATAGTCGTTTCCTTTCTCGGTTTATTATGAATAAAAAATCATCACATACACATCCTCCTTTTGTGCGAGATCGTGCGTATTTGCTTGGTTTCCGCACAAAACCAATCCGCGGAAAGTCTAAAATTCCACATTCAGTATTCCCAACGTAACACACATAACAATTTCCCTCTTCTTACCCCTTAAGTGACATATTGATTTTACTGCTTTAGGCTTTTAACATATTATTTTTAGACTATAGATACTGAACGAAACTACCTACTAAGAGATAGGCATCAGCAAAGACTAAATTTTCCTAAAATTAGAAACACTTATTATTAATTAAATTAGATAAGCAGACAGGTTTTGAAAAGAAGATAGAATTACGTCAAGGTTTTAAAATAATAAAAATTGAAAATTGAGAATTAGGGTAGTTATTAATGTATTAAGATAGCTATATTATTTAGTAAAGGCTCAGAAGATAATTTTGAGTTTATAAATTGCTTTACTTATATGTCTTAATTTCAATAATAATGCATTTATAATAAATCAGTAGGCATTATAATAGTAATGAATTGATAATGAGTACATGCGACACAATAATGAAACTAAATTGAGGTTGCTTAGGTAAGCAACTTGTCAAGTTTGTTTTTAAGCAGGTATGCGGTAGTCTTCATTGAAGTTACGCAAACGTTTCTGCTGACAAGGAAATATTGTAAGAAATAAAGACAACCTACATATAGAGTCAGCTAATTCAGGCTCATGACTTACAGTATGTCGACATCTGATCACCAAATTGGAATAATAAGTTATTATTAAAGTAAGACCTAAATAATTACAATTAAATTGTGAAAAGGAGCAGATAAAATAAGGTTTAATGTCTTAATGGTTATTACGATTGGTTTAAACATGCACTAAAACCAGACGTAAGTGCAAGTTTGAACCAATAAATTATTGAGATTTGCGATAAAATAATGAGTCTAGGAAATTGTATATTTAGTATGTAGAACTACATTTGTTTATAGATCTTTTGTTATATTAAGTTTTGTACTTGTGAACTATATCAATAAAATCAATATCAATATCATATTATTTTTAGAGACGTTCAATATAGTAATAATTATAAATTGGAAACTTACCACTGCGATTTCACCTAAATTGCACTGTTAATTATTGTTTTTAAATATTTGCAAAAATTAAGTGAACTCTACAACTCCACTAAAGTTATTGCATTCGTGATGCAAGTAACATTAAGGAAGCCGTGAAAAATTCAACAAGATTCCAGACTCATCATAGACTGGGAGAAAAAAAAGACAGACGTATATCACGGCCTGCTGGAGTATAGTAAACACAGAAAACATTTTAAAGCAACAATGTTGAAGATAGATATTTTTGTTTTGCAAATTTGTCGTCATTGAACAGAAACCAAGATGGAGATTTCATTGCAACTAATTAGAAATTCCTCTTTCAGGTATGTAATAAATGATTTTCGCACAAAATAATGTACGATACACGAGCGGTATGTTTTCTTTCAATTCTCGGAAATTAAAAAAGCTCAACTACGTTTCGCTTTTTCAAACTTTTCCTCGAACATGAAAACTTCAACATACCGCTCTTGTAACGGATATTACTAATCCCGTTCTCGTTCTGGTTCTCGTTCCCGGTTTATTGTGAACCAGCCTCAACAATTAGACTACACCGGTTTTGGTAGGTCCACACTACACGTGACATATTTCTCAACCTAATAGTACACTAAAATATGGCGGATCATGGTGTTGGATGATATTATACATTCACTTCAGATAGCATAGGATAAGTTACTAAATTGACAAATGACAAAAATCCACGTTCCATACTGACAATCATGTCTTTCACAAATAACCTAAACCATTACGTGGCCCTTAGCAACTCAGGATCTAAAATATGCCATTATAATCACAGGTCAATATTTTAGCTAGGAAAATTAGGTACAAATGTGCAAATTTGCAAACAAAATGTAATAGTGATTATATGTGTGTGTAAAAGAGAGAGATAAAGAGAGAGAGGGACAAATAGAGAGAGAGAAAGAGAGAGAGAGAGAGAGGAAAGCAAATCTGACGTAACAGTGCCGTCTCCATCTTTCGTTTTGAAAGGCCATTTTCATGCCTTATTTATACTCTCTCATTTATTGAGCAAACTTGGCTAATTTCGTTACACAGGTAATTTCGTGATATTTTTATTTAAATTTATTACGAATTTGTACCAGAGACAAATGTAATTCTGGTGGTATATTGAGTATAGTACAGTCAGTGAACACAAATCTGTGTAATTGACAAAGTCAAATATTACATGTAAAATAAACAACAGAGAAATAAAAAACAATAAAATGTATCGGAAACACTCAACAACATTAACATTAAAAAACTCATTAATATCATAAAAGGGTTTGTTAATTAACCAACCAGAGACAAGTCTGTTAAAAGACTTCCTTTCCAAATTGACAACATGTGTCTGAAATTTAATTGCAATTTTTAAAGACATAATAAAATAATTATTCTTTGTTTTGGTTAGCCTACACTTAGGTATATCAAAAAGGTCACGGTTTCCGGCGTTGTATAGGTGAACGTCATTCCTATGTGTCAACATTTGTGAATTTTCTTTGACGAAATTTAGGGCTTGATAAATATACAGTGATGTTACAGTCATTACTTTTTCATTCACAAATAACGGTCTGCAGTGTGCCTTCATTGATGAATTTGTTATAATTCTAATAGCTTTTTTTTAACGTAAGAACCTTATTAATATTAAGGTTAAGGATAATTCGTTCCACATTTTTCTAAATTAGTCTTGAATGCATCCTTTAATAAAACACTTTAATAGTACATTATGCAACGAGCCTATAATGAAGGTAATTAAGAAGCGAGTATGGATATTTATGAAACGAGCGCAAGCGAGTTTCATAATTTTCATACGAGCTTCTTAATTCCCATTATAGGCGAATTTCATACGACTTTTTATGCTCGACCATATTTCTAACTTGATATTATTAATTTTCTTTATATCTGACCTTGGCCAATGTCCCGTATGTTGCGAGATGTGCGCAGACGCGAAAGTATTGATTTTTTCCGAGGAACAGATGTTCACATTGACCTTGCTAGGCCATAAGAACCTACAGAGATAACATTGCAATTAAATTAGACATTGAAAAACGAGATGACAAATTGAATTTATTTGAATATTATTTACAATTAACGCTAATTATTATAGTAACAGAACATAACCTTCTGCGACAGTATTGGATTTTCAGCCTCCGTGACTTTTAGCTAATTCTCTTTCGATTGCATATCCGAGAATAATCAATACTTGCGGTTTTATAACGGTACAAAGCTGAGTCGTTATTGGCTGAACACCTGTAACCTGAGTTGTCATTGGCTGAAAACACCTGAACTTTAATGAGTAGGTGTACTTTAATGACATGCATTAAAGGACTGCTACCAGGTGTATAATTACTACATTTCGGCATGGTCGAGCATAAATTAATATAGTGAATTGTGTACGAAGATAATTTTATGTTAACCTTACTATGCATTTTTTTTGTTAAGCTTACTTTATTCACGCCTTAACATCTGTGGTCATGTTGCTTTTTAGAATGTGTGGGTATATCAGTAGGCCGTTTTTACTCTTGTTGAGTTCCTGTTTCTATTGTGTGTTGTAGATGGCTTGTGCTCATGTAACTGATTATAGAATTTGATTAATGTTTTTGGTATTGGTAATTGAGACGGTGATGAATCTTTGCATATATCTTTCCAATCTGGCATTTCCCTTATGACTAAGGGAAATTATGAAAAACCCCAGTCACATTGGTCGGCCGCGGAGTTTGAACCCGGGACCTCCCGAATGCGTGTTTCAAATGCTACCATATGAGCCAACTCGTTCGGTTGTATATCATTGTTTATGCAAATAAAAAATGAGGTACCCTACATAAATATTACTTTAAAAAACACAGGAAACGGATATGGGTAAATTATGAGCTCAGGAACGCCATTTCGTGACACCTTTTAAAATAACTCAGCTCCAGTGAGCTCTAGGGTAAAACGTTCGTTTTTATGGGCTGTATTTTTGTTCCGGTAAAAATACTCATCTTTACGACAAAACTCTTAACTATTATGTTCTGTGAACAAAAAGAAACTTAAGTGTATAAAATTAGAGTATTTTATGTGGACCAAATAAAGTGGCAATAATCAAGTTATACAATATTTCGACTGAATATCAAGTTTTCTGTGCGTAAAGATCTGTTTTAATCTTACCTAGTCCTCATATGTAGCATTACATCTATCTAGAAAAACTACGAATTTCAAACAGTGAAGGAATTATCCAAATCGATTAAATTAGCTTCTGAGATTACTTCATACAAACACACAAACATTCTCCATAAATTAATATTGATAATCATCAAGGCCGCCTTAAATAGACGGAGTCATTTGTTTTAATTTCATTATAGCCATCGTCGTTATTTCTGTAGTAACTCTTATGTGACATATTTATCGATTTTCAGATTTTTGCTCTATTAAATAATTTAAATGGTGATACAGCAAATAATACAATCTCCTATATGTAATTATATTTCTTTCTTTCGAAAATGTAAGAATTCACGATCTCCTATGTACCACTGCCATAGAATGAATAAATCTGTTTTTTCTTCCTACTGAAAAATTTTGTATTTTGTACATAGGAGTTATTGCAGGAACAACGACGCTATAATCTGAGGCGGAGATGAAAATGTATTGTATTGTTTTTTTAAAAGTCTTGTATATCCTTAAATATCAGTCCTATCAATATTTTGCTTGGAATAAAACTTATCGGAAATCATGTTTAAAGAAAAGTTTTCTATGTACCATTTTTCACAAAAAATCAATAATAAGCGAGATATTTTGATTTCTTTAATTCAGGTGCCCTTATAACCCCCTTTTAAATAGAGTATTTTGAATGCCATATAGCCTAAAATATAAGTTACAACGAATTTAATTTGTATTCCAATTTTCATCGAAATCCGTTCAGCCATAATCGCGTGAAAAGGTAAAAAAAAAACAACTAGACAGATAGCCATAAAAAAAAAAAAAAGCTATTTTCGGTCTCTGGATGAATAAACATGTTAACACCAATTATTTTTTGGAAAAACTAAAATTACCAGAAACATTTCGGTTACAGATTCATTATTAGTATAGATTATAACGTTAAATCCCTTTACGTCTTAAATGTTCCTTTCTAGGATTGACTTACTTCATTAACCAGGGAATATCCATTTATTTGAAACTACGATACGGTGATACGAATACAATGAATCTGTAACTAATATTGTATAAAAATGTACTTGTTCTTTTTTGCATGTTATCGGTTTAGTTCTCGTTTTATTCTGTTGTTATGTTTCGGATATTGCGTTTAGGAGTGATTCGGGAACTCTTATTTTTTGCAATACGGTAAACAGCGCTGTTGTTTTAACTTCAACAAAAATAAAACATTAATATGCGTGTCTCTAAATTGTATCCTGGTAATTTTCGTACATGTAGTTTCATAGCAACTACTGAGACAGTGCATTTCCGATAACATTATTGTGTTTGCTTCCGTGATTGAAATGTTTCGTTATCGTATCAACAGGGTTTATTTTAATAGTAACATTTCATACCTTCACATCCGCTAAAACTTCGCGCTGATTTATTACCGACCACGAGTAACAGGTGTTTTTGTAAACTAACACTATTCAAGATCTGTTTTGATTCGTAAAAATGTTTATTGTCGCAAGTGTTCGCCACACGTGTTCCAAATTTAGTTGGGTTTAGTTGAAGAGAAGAGAAAGCTCAAGTCTGACATTTCCTTCTTTGTTGCGTAAAAGTTGGTGTAATCATATTATATTGCGTATAAAGGCTGCCAACTAAATCCAATGTTGTAAACATCAATGAAATATCATATTGTTTCAAGTTCATAAATTTTATTATATTCAGGTTTAAGGCTGGTTCACAATAAACCGGGAACGAGAACCAGAATGAAAACGAGAAGCAGAGGACGTGAATATGAAAATTTTTTATTCACAATAAACCGAGAACGTAGACGACTATGCATATCGATATGCATGTCAATAACGATACGTAAAGTCGATATTACGCATTCTGATATTATTTGTGTATAATTGACCAATGGCGTTCTCTCATGAGTACAAGGCAGCCAACGTAAACACAGGTTAACCAACTTCGAAATTTCAACTGAAACATTTCATTAGGTACGGTACTATAAATATGCGCATGCATCTTTATTATCACAACCTATTTTAACTCTACCATAACGTAAAATAATTAGAGAAGAAACATTTGTAATAGAACAAAACTGAACACAACAATAGTTATTGAACTGAAGCATGAATATGTAGTGTGTAATACAACCAATACAGTAATAAAATATGATTCACTTACGATCGGTGTTTAAAGAGCAGCTATTGAAAGACACGCCGCTTATCGTAAACGTGAGGATTTTACTCAACATTCAATATTAGAATCTCATCAAATAAAACTTACTCCATGATGCACAGCACAGAACAAAATAATGCATAGGTTATGTCACGGTCTTCTTGCTACAAAATTACGACGACAAAATAGCTTTTAGATGGCAATAGAATGAATCTAGTGGGCTGTGATCGGAAACGTGAACGCCAAAGTTGAAACTTGGCCAACTCTCCGTTCCCGATCCTGGGCTCCGGCAAGCTTTTCGTTAATTGTGAATGCTCACATTTAAATGTACACACTTTACCAATTTTTTTACCGTTTTAGTTTTCGTCCCGATTCTCGTTTATTATGAATCAGCCTTTACACGTAACTTACAAACTCATGCATACCGAAAATTTCAAAATTCTAATTGCAACAAATGCATCTTGAAAGGCGGTATTGATCAATAATTTATTGATAAAGGATCATGATAAAAATTTAATAATCACAATTACCCTTAAACTGAATAAATTTATCTCGCATAGAGTAAGTTTACAATGAGATGGTTTGTCTAAATTGGACGGAGTTACGTAATTGAGAGACCAAGCGCAAAAACCTGTTTCTAGATATTGGCCATTGAAATAAATCTGTTTTTTTTTAGAAAACATTTTATGCAAGAAGTATTATAACATTCATACTATTACAAACAATAGCACAAATAATACCAAAAAAGACAAACCGATTTTTGATAAGAGACCAGCAGTTGAATTAATATTTCAAAGCTAAGTAAATAAATGAATTTTATGCAATAAACGAATTTTTGCTTATAAATAGCAGCAAAATTTAGATATCGCATTCTTGATTTTTCCGAGTTAAATTAGCCTGCTACCAACAGATTTGTGCAAATATCTTTTTTTTTTATCGTCGGTTAGTCTATTATTGCGTAACTCCGTCCAATTTGAATTTGTAATTCATTGATGAACATTTATTTCAAGCCCGATAGTATAATCGTATTGAGGCAAATAGAAATTTAAAAAGAATTACAACAAATTAATTTCTATAATTTTATTATTCTCCACGCAATCATTGATAGACTTGGAGAAATACAAATTTTAATTTAAAATATTTCACTTTCGCTAAACAAAAAACTCAGTAATTTTTATAAGATTTTTCATAATCTAAATAGTATAACATTTCAAGAAATATTGAACTTCTTTAACACAATGACCATGATCATTTTACCTTTATGAACCAACAAGTATCATTACAGTTAAATTATATTGTAGTATTAATCATACTTCCATTGATTTAATTTATAATATGCTTTGATTAACACATCATCATTGTGCACATAATGCATCCATTAAAGAGTTATTAAATGTCATGTAATTTTTATACGTTCAATTAAGAAGTAAACTACAATATCATAAGAAGGCAACAAACTTACCACAATCTCAGACTGTAACAGGAAGAAATTAAGAATATTTTCTTACCTGAAACAAAGAAAAGAAGCATATTAAATTAACGAATCTTACTTACTTACTTACAAATGACTTTTAAGGAACCCGAAGGTTCTTTGCCGCCCTCACATAAGCCCGCCAGCGGTCCCTATCCTGTGCAAGATTAATCCAGTCTCTATCATCATACCCCACCTCCCTCAAATCCATTTTAATATTATCCTCCCATCTACGTCTCGGCCTCCCTAAAGGTCTTTTTCCCTCCGGTCTCCCAACTAACACTCTATATGCATTTCTGGATTCGCCCATACGTGCTACAAGCCCTGCCCATCTCAAACGTCTGGATTTAATGTTCCTAATTATGTCAGGTGAAGAATACAATGCGTGCAGTTCTGTGTTGTGTAACTTTCTCCATTCTCCTGTAACTTCATCCCGCTTAGCCCCAAATATTTTCCTTAGCACCTTATTCTCAAACACCCTTAACCTATGTTCCTCTCTCAGAGTGAGAGTCCAAGTTTCACAACCATACAGAAGAACCGGTAATATAACTGTTTTATAAATTCTAACTTTCAGATTTTTGGACAGCAGACTGGATGATAAGAGCTTCTCAACCGAATAATAAGACGCATTTCCCATATTTATTCTGCGTTTAATTTCCTCCCGAGTGTCATTTATATTTGTTACTGTTGCTCCAAGATATTTGAATTTTTCCACCTCTTCGAAGGATAAATCTCCAATTTTTATATTATATTAACGAATCTAGGTTCCTTTAATGAAAATTCTATATTCAATACAGCAACGCGTGACGTCTGTACTTGTACATATTAATCTAAGTAAAGGCTTTGCTGTCTCACGATATTTAACCGTGTAAGTGGTTTGTAAACGATCTTTGGCTTCTGACAGATCTCCAAGGTCAGCCGCTTGCCCCTTTCGGCTCAAAGTCCTCATTCAAGAATCACTGGCCAGCAGACATCGGCAAAGTACACAATACTCACGCCCGTAGCTGCCTGCCGTCAGACTTGGGTTCCGGCGCAGCTGCAGAGCAGGTTACAATTTAGGACTGGCCCATTCAGCCCGGGTTTTATAAGCTCAGTCAAGGCGGTACTCGAGAAATCCTGCTTTTGTACTCGTATTGTAAAGTGACTTGCATTCAGGTATCATGGTTATCATGAAACAGTACTATAGTCGCGACGCTGTTATTCCCGGCGTGACTCCTCCTCTTTTCTTACGTCTTAGGAAGTGAAGGCTCTATAAAGTCTAGGTAGGTAGTATCGTTCGCCATTTTTGTTCTTTCGTTGCCGAGCTACCATACGAAGAATCTATTTGCCACACCGTTAAACATTGTCATGTCGTAGCTCCTATGATAATAAATCAAACGCACTGTAATTGAGCAAATGATTGAGCGACAAATAACGTCCTCGTGTGCTTTCTGCGAACGCCAACGAAAGAGCCAAAATGGCGGGCGATTATATTAAGTATATATCGAGCCTTAAGAAATTAATAACGTCTTCCTCAGCGAATCACAAGACGTACACTTTTAAATGTAGCCGACCTGCAACGCGAATGGCTGCCGGAAATTAGAGCGACGGGACTATAGTTTGAAATAATTTAAGTTCGTTGGCTATTTAGTCACTTCAAAAAAAATCTGTATTTTCTGGTAAAATACGGCAGAAAAATCTTGATTGAAGTAATAGTTTCATAATTTATTGCACTACAGAATTTAATAAAATAATAAGATATATATTATACATTTCAATTTCCTACAAAGTGTATCTGATTCAACAAAATTGTAACATTTCTTAATTTGTGATTAGTTAACAAAAGGAAAGGAAAGGAGAAGAGAGAAGGGGAAGGGAAGGTAAAGTGGAAAGAAAAGAAAAAGGGAAAGGAAAGGTAAGGGGAGAGAAAATGAAAAGAGGAAAGGAAAGAAAAAAGGAGAGAAAAGAGAAAGTGAAGGGGAAAGGAAAGCAAAAGAAAGGAAAGGGAAAAGAAAAGGAGAGGGGAATAGAAAGAAGGGAAGGAAAAGGAAAGGAAAGGAAAGAAAAGGAGAGGAAAGGAAAGGAAAAGGAAATGAAAAGAAAAAGGAAAGGAAAGGAAAGGAAAGGAAAAGGAAAAGGAAATGAAAAGAAAAAGAAAATGAAAGTAAAGGAAAGGAAAGGAAAGGGAAGGAAAAGGAAAAGGAAAGGAAAAGGAAATGAAAAGAAAAAGAAAAGGAAAGGAAAGGAAAGGAAAGGAAAGGAAAGGAAAGGAAAGGAAAGGAAAGGAAATGAAAAGAAAAAGAAAATGAAAGTAAAGGAAAGGAAAGGAAAGGAAAGGAAAGGGAAATGAAAAGAAAAAGAAAATGAAAGGAAAGGAAAGGAAAGGAAAGGAAAGGAAAAAGAAATGAAAAGAAAAAGAAAATGAAAGGAAAGGAAAGGAAAGGAAAGAAAATGAGAGGAAAGGAAAGGAAAAGGAAATGAAAAGAAAAAGAAAATGAAAGTAAAGTGAAGGAAAGGAAAGGAAAGGAAAGGAAAGGAAAGGAAAGGAAAGGAAAGGAAAGGAAAGGAAAGGAACAAGGTCCGTTAAAGCCAGCATGGTCAATGTGTGGTTTTTTACTCTGACCAGGACAATTGTCAGAGAAAACAAAGTTCGGTAATAGTGTTAGAAATGTTTTTTGATGTAATCAAAAGAAAACACTACATTACAAGTGCTACTGTTTACATATTACAGACTTCAGCCTGATTAGGCCTATTGTAACCAATATATTCTGCAGAAAAGTACCCGAATCATTGTCTGAGGTACCTTTCTGAACTACGTGAACAATAAACATCTTCAATTTTACCACAGTCTAGTATATACAGTCACGAAGCTTGAGTTTATGAGGATACTAGGAACTATAGACTGTGCAAGTACTATTTCGCATTGTCTGTAATGAGACGATAGTAGCGATCCTAGTGGTTAGCAACTATCTATGGATGCATATTTACTACGTATTGAGCTTCGTGACTGTATATACTAGGCCTGTGATATTACTATAAAAAGGCATGACTCAGGATCTTTTCTGAGTCTATAACAGGAGAACAAAAAACTATTGTTAACTTAAAACGCATAAAACAGCGACTCAAATCCCTTTCTGAAATTAGCTACTGTTCATATGTAATTGATGTAGTATTGAAAATATAATAGTATTATTATTTTATGTCAGTTATGAATCTTTATATCTTATTGTGTCATGTTTAACCATTTTCACTTATAGTTTCACTAAAATACGAAAATATGTGGACAAAAAATATCCCCCCCCCCTTGTTGAAGTAATTGTTCGAAAATATTATTAATTTTTTCTATTTTATTATAGTTCATACTATTTTCTGATTACAAATGTTAAAAAACCGTTCAAAATTAAACATTTTTGTAGTAAAACTGTGGTCTGTTCAATATATTATGAAGGCGGGTGTGAAGAAAATGATTAGTAACATTTTCCAGACTGATATATTGATGTAATCGTTCGAAAACAGAAAATATTTCAATTTATCTATTTTATTACTCTTAGGGCCGATTGTATAAATCATTTAATCTTAGATCAGAGGTTAAATCGATCCTCTTCTAGCTGAACTTGGAAATTTGTGTTGTATAAAGTCTAATCTGAGATTAATTTGTCTTCAACTAAAGTCAACTTTGACTGAAGAAATTTCTCCGATTAAGTTAGATGATCCAAGTTCAGTTATTTCTTTTCTGTTTGAAGTATACGAGTGGCAGATTGTGCAAAAAGAATAACTATTATTATTAATATATATATGGTATATATATATATATATATATATATATATATATATATATATATATATATATATATATATTGCAATTTCTTGCCTTAATACACAAACATTCTTATATTTTATAAGGCTCTATCGTGTTCAGCAGTATTAAATAACATAACCTATAATTATATTATGTTTATAACAACCATTAATTATTAATGGATATGATAGGTACATTCATAAATTTTCAATTAACTGTAGGCTATTACTAAACGAAAATTGTCGTTTTATAAAGCTTTATTATGTTTAGCAGTATCAAACACCATAACATGATAACAATTTGGAGAACTGTTAACCTTCTTCTTATTGTCCGCCATTATTTACAATGCACAAAACAAACCAGTGTCTCCAACAGAGTGTACGGAAAGTCGCCATAAAGTAGTTGTAAAGTCGCTAGATTTCTCATTATCAACAAAGAAAGATTAAATTTTGTCACTATGGGGTGCTAAAAAGGTCGCTAAGTCCCTATTAAAGCCATATAGTTAAAAGAAATTATCGTTGAAAAAGAGTTAAAGTCGCTAAATTGGCAACACTGAACAAACCTGTACAGCATGGCCCGCGCATCACATACTTCACCTGTTTATGTGAAGTTGCCAAATCCTTTTCACGTGAACTTAGATTGCATTTGAACCAAGGTAATTTGATCGCAGAAAAGTTTTATGCAATAGAAGAGATGTCTGAACTCGGTTCACTTTCCGATCTTCAATCAAAGTTGATCTTTAGTCAGGGAGTTTTGTACAATTGGGCTTTATAATACATACTGTTTGCTGAATAAAAATGTTAAAAAATTGTTCAAAATTAAACATTTTTTTAGTGGTCACAAAACACCCTTACCCGTAGGTACTGCATGTTATTTAAACTACTTTGTTATTGCTAGGGTTAAGACAATAAAGACACTTGCGTAGTCTAGGGGTAGAGAGAATTTCTAGTGCTCCGAAACTACGCTCGGGCTTCGGTTCGAATCCTTCTTCAACACTGATTTTATCCGTTTGGGTTCTTTCCGAGATTTTCTTGAACTGGTAGGCGAATATCAGATAAGCTCATTGTGAATCTTAAAACTCATCGCGCTAGCATAAATTTCATTCGCTGTTGATGTAGCGTCGTAAAATAACTGATTAAAAAATAATACTTACTTACTGGCTTTCAAGGAACCCGAAAGTTCATTGCCGCCCTCACATAAGCCCGCCATTGCTCCCTATCCTGAGCAAGATTAATCCAGTCTCTACCATCATATCACACCTCCCTCAAATCCATTTTAATATTATCTTCCCATCTACGTCTCGGCCTACCCAAAGATCTTTTTCCCTCCGGCCTCCCAACTAACACTCTATACGCATTTCTGGATTCGCCCATACGTGCTACATGCCCAGCCCATCTCAAACGTTCGGATTTAATGTTCCTAATTATGTCAGGTGAAGAATACAATGCGTGCAGTTCTGCGTTGTGTAACTTTCTCCATTCTCCTGTAACTTCATTCCTCTTCGCCCCAAATATTTTCCTAAGAACCTTATTCTCAAACACCCTTAATCTCAGTTCCTCTCTCAAAGTGAGAGTCCAAGTTTCACAACCATACAGAACAGCCGGTAATATAACTGTTTTATAAATTCTAACTTTCAGATTTTTTGACAGTAGACTTGATGACAAAAGCTTCTCAATCGAATAATATCAGGCATTTCCCATATTTATTCTGCGTTTAATTTCCTCCTGAGTGTCATTTATATTTGTTACTGTTGCTCCAAGATATTTGAATTTTTCCACCCCTTCGAAGGATAAATCTCCAAAATTTTATAGCTCCATTTCGTACAATATTCTGGTCACGAGACATAATCATATACTTAGTCTTTTCGCGATTTACTTCCAACCCTATCGCTTTACTTGCTTCAACTAGAATTTCCGCGTTTTCCCTAATCGTTTGTGAATTTTCTCCTAGCATATTCCTAGCATATTATACAATAACATTTCATTTTTTCTCTTTTATTCATAATATTTTCTGATTACCAATGTTAAAACCCGTTCAAAATTTAAAATATTTGTAGAAAAACTGTGGTCTGTTTAATATATTATGAAGACGGGTGTGAAGAATATGATTAGTAACATTTTCCAGACTGATATATTGATGTAATTATTCGAAAATATGAAATATTTCAATTTATCTCTTTTATTACTCTTATACTACATACTATTTTCTGAATACAAATATTAAACAATTGTTCAAAATAAAACATTTTTGTAGTGGTCACAAAATACTCCCACCCGTTGGTACTGCATGTTATTTAAACTACTTTGTTATTGCTAGGGTTAAGATAACAAAGAAGACACTTGCGTAGTCTAGGGGTAGAAAAAAATTCTAGTGCTCTGAAACTACGCTCGGTCTTCGGTTCGAATCCTTCTTCAACACTGATTTTATCCGTTTGGGTTCTTTCCGAGATTTTCTTGAACTGTTAGGACGAATATCAGATAGGCTCATGGTGAATCTTAAAATTCATCTCGCTAGCAGAAATTTCATTCGCTGTTGATATAGCGTCATAAAATAACTGATTAAAGAAATAATATCACAGGACATACGCTCAAGTTCCTGTGGAAGACAAATCACCGCCAGGGGAATAGAATTGAGATCCACTAGATGTGGCTATACACAAGTGATACCGCAGGTAATACGATTAAGAATGAAATTGTGTACAAGTGAAGAGGGCTTATTGTACTACTATATTCGACCACCGCACACAGTGATTGCAGCCCTTTTCGTCTAGCACGCCCGCGCGCACACAATTTGCTCCACTTTCAGCAGCCAGCCAATTCCCGAGACGGGGACACCGAAACTATGTCAAAAGAGCTTCCACATCATCGGGTAATGTGTACTCCGTCTGGGCCCCATACTCGCTCCTCACTCCCACTCACTCGCCACCAAAACCACACACCGAATCTGCTCTGGGGCATCACGCATTTCCAGGCCCCTCGCACACTGCATCAGTTATTCTGGGCTAGGTCTCAAATCGCATTCACTTCACGACTGAATTCTCAGAGACTAGACACACGTGGCGTGTTCATTTCTCTTCTTTATTTGGTCATTTAACGACGTTGTATCAACTACTATGGTTATTAGAGGAGAAAAATTCGCTCCGGCGCCGGGAATCGAACCAGAGTCTTACGTACCGAACGCTCTAATCACTGAGCTATTCCGAAGTTCAATTCACAGTATGGAATCGAATTCCTCTCCTCCAGAAGACGGATTCCTGTTGTTATAGCGCTTGGTAAGTAGAACCAAGGACCCCGAGTTTGATCCCCGGCGCCGGAGCGAATTTTTCTCTTCTAAAAACCATTGATACCATAACAGATATATTCTATATGACTAATTAATCTTTACGAAGATCAACTCCTCTCTAACAGCTGTTCGTATCGATTGTCATTTTAATCAAAGAGCACAGAATAATTCAAATACTATTACTGTAGCTGTATTCTTTGATCAAAATAAAGCGCTGTAATCGATCAGGCTCAGTTATACTATCGACACTTAGTGTGGCACACTAGCGTATAATGTTGAATACGATAGAGAATGTCAGTTATTCTTTTACCTTTCGTAATAAAATAATGACATAGCTGTACAGCAGTTTCTTTTTTGTTATACACGACGTATGTAGTGATTATTAGTCAGGAATTTACACACGACTTATAAACGAGCTCTTCACATATAAAAAGGCAGTTAAACGTTTGTTTAAGAGTTTTTATTAGTGAGACCATTAGTAATTATGCAACTATATGATGTCATTATTTCTTTCAATTGTAGAAATAATCCTGTTCTAGTAAATTGTCTATAATTCGTAATTTTTCTCCATTAGCCCCAGATAATGAGGTTCTACAGTAATAATAGAAAAAAATAACAAGGAATCCATAGAATTCCTATAATTACGTGAAACATTATGCTGTTCGTGGTTGTTTGGGATTGTAAGGATGTCCGAGATTCGAAATGTAATTGTGATATTTCTTTTCATTTCTGCCTTTATAGGCTAATACTGTAAGCATTTAAATTTAAAACGCCGGAGAAAATTAAACTAAATCTTTAATGATTATCGAAATATACAGGACGATGTTCAACACGATAATATGTTTTAATGCCTAGAATGCACTTAAATACCTAGATTTTGTTTTAGCATTCCATTGAGGCGAAGAGCGAGAAAGTAAATATTTTGAATCACCATCTTAATAATAATAATAATAATAATAATAATAATAATAATAATAATATTATTATTATTATTATTATTATTATTATTGCAAATGGCTTTTAGAGAACCCGGAGGTTCATTGCCACCCTCACATAAGCCCGCCATCGGTCCCTATCCTGAGCAAGATTAATCCAGTCCCTACCATCATATGCTACCTCCCTCAAATCCAGTTTAATATTGTCCTTCCATCTACGTCTTTCACCGTCTCTGCAGCTCATCTCTGGAGCTCTCTACCACAACATGTCAGAGACTTCGGACATTGTCTACTTTCAAAAATAAATTAAAATTGTACTTTATGAATTAGATTCCTTTGAATTATAAGCCCGTTACTCTGCCATAGTTTTGTAAAAATATAGGCTATATATTTCTTTTTCCTTCCTTTCCCTTTTTTGTTCTCTTTATCAGCCGATGAATTTATTATCATAGCCTTTTTATCGTAAATTTTATTTAATTTTCGTATTCATTTTCTTTTTTATTATTATTTTATTACATTCCATTTTGATACATACTTCCTTACGTTTTTCCATATTAACCGTTTGTACTAAATGAGTTGCTTTCACTATATTCCAATGTATTTTACTTTCTTTTTTTTTTCTATTATGGTATTATTTTCATGTTGTTTAGTGTCGATTTTATTATGCTATTATTATTTTTTTATAATATGTTAATATTCTGTTCTTTAACTTTTTGTTAAATTTTAACTGCTTGTATATTTTGTGACCTGGTAGAGTGTAAGAGAAGGCCCTATGGCCTTAACTCTGCCAGAATAAATAAATAATTATTACTATTACGTCTCGGCCTCGCCAAAGATCTTTTTCACTCCAGCCTACCAACTAACACTCTATATGCATTTCTGGATTCACCCATACGTGCTACAAGCCCTACCCATCTCAAACGTCTGGATATAATGTTCCTAATTATGTCAGGTGAATAATACAATGCGTACAGTTCTGCGTTGTGTAACTTTCTCCATTCTCCTGTAACTTCATCCCTCTTAGACCCAAATATTTTCCTAAGCACCTGATTCTTTAACACCCTTAATCTCTGTTCCTCTCTCAAAGTGAGAGTCCAAGTTTCAGAACCATAAAGAACAACCGGTAATATAACTGTTTTATAAATTCTAACTTTCAGTTTTTTTGAGAGCAGACTAGATGACAAAAGCTTCTCAACCGAATAATAACAGGCATTTCCCATATTTATTCTGCGTTTAATTCCTCTGGAGTGTCATTTATATTTGTTACTGTTGCTGAAAGATATTTGAATTTTTCCACCTTTTCAAACGAGAAATTTACATTTCGTACTACGTTCTGGTCAGGAGGCATAATCATAGGGCCTATAGAAAGAGAGGATAATAAAAACACTAAAGACTAGTCAACAATAAACCGGGAACTAGAACCAGAACGAGAGCGGGAAGCAGAGGACGTGAACATGAAGACATTCGATTCACAATAAACCGAGACCGGAAACGACTATGCATATCGATATATATGTTAATAACGATTTATAAAATCGATATTACGCATTGTTATGTAATTTGTATATAATTGATCAATGGCGTTCTCTCATGAGTACAAGGAAGACAACATAAACACAGGTTAACAAACTTAAAAATTGATGACAAAGAATATTTAAGAATTTAATTCACGTGGTAGTCTGGTCACTTATACATGTAGCATATATTGAAAGTGATCCTACTGAATTTCTGAGTTAGAAACAATGCATGAAGAAGAAATTATGTCACGACCTCATTGCTACAAAATATACGACGACCATATAGCATCGTCCTGACAACAGAAAGAATCTAGTAGGCTGTGATCGGAAACGAGAACGACAAAGTTAAACTTTCGCAAACTTTCTCTTCACGTTCCAGGGATCCGGCAAGCTTCTAGATAATTGCGAATGGTCACATTTAAATAAACTTATGTACTTCAACAATTTTCCGTTCTTGCTCTCGTTGTCGTTTCCGTTCCCGATTTATTGTAGACCAGGCCTAACTCTCTAATTCTTACAGAGTTTCTTGAGGTAACAGAATCAATATTATCTTAGTTTAGTGACTATGGATTCATTGAATTCAGGATATAGGCTATTGAGAAAAAAACTTCACTTGTTGGAATTAGCAAACAATAAGTTATTTTCCCAGAGATAACCTCTCATTTACACGTGGTTAGGTTAATGTCTTGTTATTTAGTCAGACAATAGACATATTTAAAAAGTGGGATATTCCACTGAAACAATCAGTAGTGTAACAGATTAAAATATAGTGGACAAACTGGACAGTCTAATATTATTAATATATTCCCTTCTTTTTAACAACGCTGTATCAATATTGTGGGGTTTGGTATTTGTATTGGCATTGATATATTCCCTGACGAACAGGGAACATTGCTAAACACCAATCCAAGTATTCTTTTTATGCGTTTATTATAGAATTAGTCAGTGCCGACCGTGCTGCATGGTTAAACCGGCTCCACCATCCGTCGGAACTCATATTCCTCTGCAGCCAATCAGTGCGAATACCATACTGATGGTGATGGTCTGACGTACCTTATAGATAGACCCGAGTTCTCAGGGATTAGATCCTGGGCGCTCCGGTACCTCTCTGCAGATCTACGAGTCTTCTAAAACACCGAAGTGGTCAGGAAAGTAAAACTGATGGGGACTGGGAAAAACGTTAAATGTATGAGAATGTAAAGCCAGTGGCCGCAGGTAACACATGGATTTACTTTATGTATTCATGTGTTTATTCATTTATGTACTTATTTATAATTGTATGTATTTATTTATCTATGTATGTAGTTATTTATTCATTTATTTATTGACATATTTATTTATTTTATATCTATCAAGTTATTCATTATATATTTATCATATTCGTTTTTATTAATTAATTAATTTATATATTTATTTACTTCTTTGCTTATTATTTTTTTCCTTCTTTACTTATGAATTATTTACTTCGTTATTTATTTACTTATTAGCTTCTTTCCTCATTTAACTATTTAAGTATTAGTTACTTATTTATTTACCGAATTATTTACAAACTTATTTATTTACTTATTTATTTATTTACTTATCATCCATTTATTTTTTTTAATTTATGCTTTTATTTTTATCTATTTACTTATTTTTTGTATGTATTTACTTCTTTCCTTCTTTCGTTATTTATCTTTTTACCCATTAGGTATTTATCTATCTGTTTATTAATTTATTTATCTATATAGTTATTTATCTATATATTTATATTCTTATTTATTTATCCATCTATTTATTTATTTATCTATTTATCTATTCATTTATTTATATGTCTACTTTTTATCTATATATTTATTCATCTGTCTATTTATTTATCTATATATTTATTCAGATATCTATCTATCTATCCATCCATCCATCCATCCGTCCGTCCGTCCGCCCCTCTATCCATCCATCCATTCATCCATCCGTCCGTCCGTCCGTCCGTCCCTCCATCCATCCATCCATCCATCCATCCGTCCGTCCCTCCCTCCATCCATCCATCCATCCGTCTATCTATCTATCTATCTATCTATCTATCTATCTATCTATCTATCTATCTATCTATCTATCTGTCTGTCTGTCTGTCTGTCTGTCTGTCTGTCTGTCTGTCTGTCTGTCTGTCTGTCTGTCTGTCTGTCTGTCTGTCTGTCTGTCTGTCTGTCTGTCTGTCTGTCTGTCTGTCTGTCTGTCTGTCTATCTATCTATCTATCTATCTATCTATCTATCTATCTGTCTATTTTTGTTTTCATTTGTTTATGTATTTATTTGCTTAATTACTTATTTACTTATTCGTCTATTCATCTCTTCATTTATTTACTTATTCATCTCTTTATTCATCTCTTTATTTATTTATTTGTTTATTTCCTTATTCATCTATTCATCTATTTATTTATTTATTTATTTATTTCCTTATTCATCCATTCATCTCTTTATTTATTTATTTATTTATTTATTCATCTAGTCATCTCTTTATTTATTTATTTATTTACTTATTTATTCATCTATTTAACTCTTCATTCGTTCATTCGTTAGTTCGTTCATTCATTTATTTATTGTATCGCAAAGGCTTGTAACCTACAAGACCTCAGCAAGATCTATTTCTCTCATATGTATGCGAAGAAGTGATGAAATTAAGAGTAACAGCAAGTGACATGAAGTTCATACGCCTAACAGCAGGTTGTAGCTACTTAGTAGGACCATGCAGACAATGTACAGGATATTGATATGATGGCTATATTGGACTGTATTCATCTATATCAAAATACCTGGCTTCAGCATGTGACACGAATGTCCAGATCCAGAATCATCGAGGTAATTTTGTCCAAACGAGAGACGAATATTGGAACACTCCATAAAGAGATGGATAGAAAATTTCTTGTTGCCCATAATAGTTCTTACAAGATTATACAATGACAGAAATATTACATCATTTATTTTATTCCGTTAATGTCCACATTTCTACAACAAAATAGGGCTACAGAAGTTTTATACAGTTTCAAGCAGAGTGCTGCATTGGAGTTGAATCGCTCGCTTGAACTCGGTCGAGTATCGTACCCTCGAGTGAGATACGATCGGTCGTGATATGCTCGTAATAAATAGAAGCACAGTACAAGGTCATCTCACCGACATGCCTTATCTTGTATGGAAGGCGACAGATAAGATACACATATGTTTTGCTCGTACGGTAAAAATAAGGCTTTATTTTCTGCTTTATGACAAACTTTTAATGGAACAATGGAGCGTAGCAAAACAGGAATATGAAGTTATAAATAAAATAGTATGAAAAACTTCGGTATACAGTTATTATTGCTAATTAATAAATATTCAATATTTGATTTACCACATATATAATATAATAGATCCATACATAGTGTTCCGCCTATATAAGCTTACTGCGACAAAGTAGAAACGTTTTACAAAATATTATTGATATAGCAGTAGATTAATAACAATATTAGTATAGAGATAACGTCACAGAATATATAATAAAACGAATAATCATGCTGCACAACTGTTACAGACGCAAAGATTGATTCACTAATTATTAGAGATTATTATTATTATTATTATTATTATTATTATTATTATTATTACTAGAAAACTTGATACAGTTCTTGCATTAACATGATTGTGTTCTCCGTTTATAATAATTACATTTACATCCAATAACATCTAACAGATATGGCAAAAACAAAATCACTCCTGTGTGGGGGGAAAAAAAAAAAAAAAAAAAAAAAAAAAAAAAAAAAAAAAAAAAAAAAAAAAAAAAAAAACATTTAGCTACAACATTTATATTACATTTTAAAGCAAGTTTTGTAGTTCTACTATGGAGAGGTTAGTTAAACACTGCAAAGTTCTGAAATTATAAACATCTATGATGTTACTACACAGTTCATCACTGTAACAAGAACGAATGTCTAACGCTCGGCTTATACCGTTCGAGGATTTATCGCTCGTGACAATTTTACCCATCATGCATGTGCGCTACCTATCAGATTATGGTATGAACTACTTGGCGCTCGAGCGAAAACGTCCGATGCAGACCTCTGGTTTCAAGGCTCTACCCTTCCTTCGCTTTCTTTATTGTAATTTGTTTCGTAGCTGTGTCACGTTTAGATATTAATTTGGAAATATTTACTCAGTTAACAAAAAAATTTGTGAAGACTATCGATAGTATCGGTAGTTTTGATTATAACTATCGATAGTACTACCGATTGTAGTAACTACAGTCGATAGTATAATCAACTAGTGGCTTGTGCAGCAAATGCTGCTGCAAACTAAGTTCGTTAAAATAAAAATTTTTCAGAATTATTTTCAATGAAAATACTTGTCTTTTTGATAGTTATTTGCTTCCATAATAATGAAACGTACTCCCTCTGAATGGATTTTTTTAGGCCAAATACTTTTTCTTGAACCTATCCAACTTCCGTTTTTGAGTTTCAACGCGAAAACGTAAGTATCAATGTCAGGACGATAGCAGTAGCTATTTCAGGTCATTGTGGATTGTAGGCAAAAGTTAAAAAAATGTCAGGTTTGCTAAGCTTTCGAACAATAGCATTTTCGTATAGCTGCTGCATGTAGAACTTGAAATGTAGAGCGTAAAATCATTTTATCCTACTAAGAGATCTTACTGAAATGATCTGGAGACTACAAAATTTTCTAGGCCTCTTATTTTATCAGTAAGTAATACCTTTTGATCTTTCCTTAGGAACTGTAATTTTTGCGCTCTCTGGAGCCAATACTGAAGACAATGACACATATCTATATCTACACTACACCGCCATTAAGTATATGAAAAAGACCCAACCCCACTGGGTTAAGTATACAAATATTTGCTTTTTAATAACAATATTATTATTTTACTTAAGTTTTGTAGTTATATATAGCAGTCACTCAGTAAATTATAGAAATGAAAATCTAAATTAAGATATTCTCTACATTTACTTACATAACCTCAAAACGTTTCACTTTCATGTCATCAATATAGCATCAATATTATGTACAATTAATGAAAAAATAGACGCATCGTGATATTAACTATAATAATATTTAATTTCTAATGGTAATAATGTCATCAAACCACCTCAAGTTTCGTAGATTTGAATATCCAATACACAGCTGTACTCAGAAAATTATACACTGCAGAATCAGTTTTTTGTAACAAACTGAATTGAGCTCTAAATATGTCGGCAATCCTGCAGGTCATCGCCTTCGTGCAATAGCCTATTGTTTATTGTAGTGTGTGTTTTGTTCTGAAATTCAATCAAGTCTGCCGTGATTGAATAAAATTAGCTCTCAAAACTGACAACAGATGGATTTTGGAGAATAGGAAAATTATGTAGGATAATTGACATTTCACTGAAAACTACTATTTTTCCGAAAAACTTTGGATGCCAGGCATGAAAATGAGGGGTCACTCATTAAAATCCGCTCAGCCGTTTTCCCGTAATTTCCATTACTAGTTCAAATTATATATATATATATACTATTGCAAGTGACTATCGCCCATCTCCAATTTGTCGTAACAATTATTTTATTGAGATAACTGCACCAACCGACATTTTAATTTTGTTCTCGGAGGATCGTTATGTTCCCCTACGACCCTGCATGACGCAAAGTATCGGTGTAAGACCGTCCCCGCATGCAAGCCAGCTCCTCCACTCCTCACGACATAACTCGATATACTAGCAGGAGTCCGCATCAGCAAGGCAGAATCTAGATTCTAGAGAACAGCCCCCAGGGGCGCAGACGGAGCGAGCAGATACGGGAGGAAATTTTCAAAGGCGGAGGAAAGGGAGGGGAGAGGATAAAGGAGGAGTCTCCTGGAAGATGCTAAATACGGCGGGCTGCAAGAAAAAGCGCTAACCGGGAAAACTGTTGCCTTCGTGAGACGCGTCTCTCTGTGTATCAGATTGGCTGCGAGTCAACCGGCTACCACATGGCTACCACAGCCCGCCCGAGCGACGGACGGGCCGCCCGTCTCCGTAATATATGGACTTTGAGGCGCTTCAGATCGCTCAAGATCTCAAAGAACTGTGAAGTATACTGTTGCAAACAGTGACACACCTTTACACAAAGGTTGCAGAATGTCTTGCACGCCGGAAATCTGTGTTCAACTATCGACGAGTTCAAGTAGTATTTGTGAAGGAAATAAAGTTTCACTGCAGATTTGCTCATCTTCATCCCAGACAAGAAGACTCCGCATGTCAACAAATGCACGTGTCTAAAGCCCTTCCTATGTGTATCATAATAAAGAATCTCTTTCTGGCACCTAGAATTCGAAGTTAATAATAATAATAATAATAATAATAATAATAATAATAATAATAATAATAATTTATTTTAGCTGGCAGAATTAAGGCCATAAGGCCTTCTCTTCCACTCAACCAGCAAAAAAGTATACATACATAATATGTATGAACTTACAAAGAATTCAACAATTTGATTTAGATAAGAGCTAAATGTATAGCCTACAAGAGTTACTTACGAATTAAACAACAAAATACTATGAACTATTAATTAAACACTGAAATATAAACTATGTACTGCCCGTGCCTCACTTCCTGAGCCGTTTCTTTGCGGGGCGAGAGGCAGATGGGGTGTGTGGGAGGTCCTGGGTACCGCATGTGCCTACTACCCTACGTTCAACACCTCGGCTTTTTCAGGATTTCTTTCGTCAGCTATGGAGCAAGATCAGCCATGGACAAGCGAATGTATAGGCTGTCCCCTCACAAAACAAATTATGTCCTACTTATCAATTCCTGTAACTAAACACTAATACCAGGGGTAGACTACAGTCTCTACTTGAGATTATCGACCTAATGGTGATTACGGTTATCACGTATACACATCCGTAAACTCTTTCCTCTATGGCAGTGTTTCTCAAACTTTTTCCACCGCGAAGCCCCTTTTAATCTAAAGTGTAACTGCGGAATCCTTGTAATATTTTATTAGTATTTAATAATTAACAGACAAGTGAGAGCTAGTATTTCAATAATTCTGTTCAGTGGGACGAATGTATTTGCTTTTAAGCCTGCAATCTGGTTTTATGGCGGAAAGTTGTAGTCTCATTTATGCTGTACTTCTGCATTTTGTCTTTTCGGTATTTTGTTTTAGTGGACACATACGCAGAGAATCCAATGATGAAAGTGATAAGTATTATGGGTATTTTCCGTTTTAGATGTTCATTAGGCCTAAACATATTGTTATTACGCATATTATTATTGGAATATTATTATTACGTTTATTATTATTATTATTATTATTATTACGTTTATTATTATTATTATTATTATTATTATTTATTATTATTGATGGTTTCATGTTATTATTGATTCATATTTTCATAATATTTATATATTTTTATAGTATCCACTAAGTATAAAATAGCCAGCGGAGCAGCCCAGCCGGCTAAGGCGCTTGCCTATCGATCCAGAGTTGCGCTCGGGTGCGGGTTCGATTCCCTCTTGAGCTGATTACCTGGTTCGATTTTTTCCCGAGGTTTTCCCGAACCATAAGGCGAATGTCATGTAATCTTTGGCGAATCCCCGACCTCATCTCGCCAAATACCATTTCGCTATCATCAATCCCATCGATGCAAAATAACCTAGTAGTTGATACAATGTCGTTAAATAAACAATTAAAAAAAGTATAAAATAAAATTTAAAATCAAATCGCGCTCACGGAACCCGGAACATACTTTGAGAAATGCTGCTATATGGCAATTCAGCAGTTGTCCAGAATGAACGAAGAGTAGCCTAGTGTGTACTTACATCGCCATCGCCATCAGAGATAATAGCGTTAGTGGTAACCACGATTAGAGTATCCAGCATTATAAACAGTAAAGACCCCTGTAATGGCATAGGATAATGTTTTCCGCACATGTAATATGCTGCCGTGCCACACGCTGCAGCTGCCGTGCCGGTCCGAGCAGACCTAAGAGGCGTGGTTATAAGCACTAGGAAACTCTCGGTTCAGGACGTGAGACACGGGCAGTAGCAGAATTAAGCTAAAATACTTAGAATGTTAATATATTTCAAATAATGTTAGATAATAGAAAGAGATTATTAATGAAACAATTTTGAATATACAGCACTATCAGGATGCATGTCTAAAGGAAGGAGTAACAATGTAGACAGTGATAGTTTAAGTCAGTATGATTGGAGTGAAATGCTAAGAAGGTTATATTTAAGCTGTTTTTAAAAGTGTTTATTGTCTTGCAGACCCTAATAGGCCTACTTTGTGACAAGGAATTCCATTGTCGCGAGGTGGATACTGTAAAAGATTATGAATAACGAGATGTTATATGAAGAGGTATACTTAGCGCGCCACAGATAACTGATCTGGTATTTACGTCGTGGTTAGAGTATAGATAAGAGAAACGAGACGAAAGGTAATTTGGTGTTGAGGTGTGCAGAATTCGAAAGAGCAATGACAAGGAGTGTAAATGTCTGCGTTCTTTAAGTCGGAGCCACGAAAGACTTGCGAAGGACGGTGATATGTGATCGTATCGTCGGATGTTGCATACGTATCTGACGCACATATTCTGAACTCGCTGTAACTTGACTGACAGTTCAGAACTTAGGTCACTTAACAAAAAGTCACAATAATCGAAGAGCGGCATCGAATTATAGTCCCTCGCTCTAATTTCCGGCAGCCAATCGCGTTGCAGGTCGGCTACATTTAAACGTGTGCGTCTTGTGATTACTGATGAAGATGTTATTCATTTCTTAAGGCTAGATAAATACTTAATATATAATCGCACCGCCATTTTGGCTCTTTCGTTGGCGTTCGCAGAAAGCGCACGAGGACGTTATTCGCCGCTCAATTATTTGCTCAATTACAGTGCGTTTGATTTATTATTATAGGAGCTACGACATGATAATGTTTACCGGTGTGGCAAATAGATTCCTCGTCTGCTAGCTCGGCAACGAAAGAACAAAAATGGCGAACGATACTACCTACCAAGACTTTATAGAGCCCTCACTTCCTAAGACGTAAGCAAAGAGGAGGAGTTAGCCGGGAATAACAGCGTCGCTACTATAGTTCTCTATCTAAAAGCACAACCTGTTATATACTTTCGGAGTTTTAATGGGAAATTTGCTGTATTTTCTGAACACGAGAAGAAAATACACTACATTAAGTAGTTGGAAAACTAATAAAGGTTGTCAAGAAAGCGATTTACAGGAGCGGTCGAACACGGGCCGTTAGCAAATTGGGCGTAATAACATAGCAAGAAGATGGCTGCGTCATCTCAAAACACTAAACCAAGCACGCAGATGGGAACGGTAGCAGTTAGAGTGCTGCATTGGAGTTAAATCGCTCGCTTGAACTCGGTCGAGTGTCGCACCCTCGAGTGAGACACGTTCAGTCGTGATACGCTCGTAATAAATAGAAGCACAGTACAAGATCATCTCACCGACATGTCTTATCTTGTATGGAAGGCGACAGATAAGATACACATATGTTTTGCTCACACGGTGAAAATAAGGCTTTATTTTCTGCGTTTATGACAAACGTTTAATGGAACAGTCAATGGAACGTACCAAAACAGGAACATGAAGTTATAAATAAAATAGTATGAAAAATTTCGATATACAGTTATTATTGCTAATTAATAACTATTCAATATTTGATTTACCACATATATAATATGATAGGTCCATACATAGTGCTCCGCCTATATACTGCGACAATGTAGAAACGTTTTACAAAATATTATTAGTATAGCAGGAGATTAATAACAATATTAGTACAGAGATAACGTCACAGAAAATATAATAAAACGAATAATCATGCTGCACAACTGTTACAGACGCAAAGATTGATACACTAATTATTAGAGATTATTATTATTATTATTATTATTATTATTGTTATTATTATTATTACTAGAAAACTTGATACAGTTCTTGCATTATCGTGATTGTGTTCTCCGTTTATAATAATTACATTTGCATCCAATAACATCAATATCAGATGTGGCAAAAACAAAATCACTCCTGTGTGAAAAAAAAAAAAAAAACATTTACCTACAACATTTATATTACATTTTAAAGCAAGTTTTGTAGTTGTACTATGGAGAGGTTAGTTAAACACTGCTAAGTTTTGAAATGACAAACATCTATGATGTTACTACACAGTTCATCACTGTAACAAGAACGAATGTCTAACGCTCGGCTTATACCGTTCGAGGATTTATCGCTCGTGACAATTTTACCCATCATGCATGAGCGCTACCTATCGGATTATGCTATGAACTACTTGGCGCTCGAGCGAAAACGTCCGATGCAGACCTCTGGTAGCAGGTCATTTATTTTCTGTTACAGTTCGTGCAATTTACTTGTGTGCAACATTAAATTTGTTCAGCATTAGGGGAAGTCGGGTAGTATCGGACATCGGGTAGTATCGGACAGTGCGTTTCTTTCATCTACCACACGATGATAGTACCAGAATGACATGGTTACTTTTCTCTATGCGACATCACAGAAACGTAACCATGTCAATCAGGTACTATCATCGTGTGGTAGATGAAAGAAACTCACTGTCCGATATTACCCGATGTCCGATACTACCCGACTCTCCCCTAAGTAGGCTACACTTAATAAATTTACTTTTAGACAATGTCACTTCCATACCCATATTATTGTACATTTCACTGTTAATCCATGTAGAATACCTGAACTGAAAGCATTACATCTAGTTTAAAAGAAACTTGATGACGTTGTAAGAAGAAACATTGAGAAACATGTTTATCATTGAGTGGGTGAATAATATTGTAAATTTTTAAACCCTAATGACAAGTTAGAATCTGTCTAAATTCATCACAAACAGAAATATATGGCCTGAGGAATATTCTGTTCCAACAGCTGGAGAATCAAGCATTAACTTGAAATTAATATTGGAGGAGAAAAATTCGTTCCGGCGCAGGGGATCGAACCCGAGTCCTTGGTTCTATGTACCAAGCGCTCTCACCATTGAGCTACGCCGAAGTCCAATCCACAGCACCGAATCGAACTCCCCTCCTTCAGTGTTTTTCTCTTTTGTGCATGTATGTTGACATTTTATATTAAGTCAACTGCCATTCTACAAGGAGCGCACTCAGTTCAGTGGCTTACTGGCCGGGATTCCGCAGTAGTATGCACAGTAATCTGTCCTCTAATATTAATTGTTTCCATAAGAAGTAAGTTATATTTTGTAAGACCAAAAAAAATAACCACAAACGATTAGGGAAAACACGGAAATTTTACTTGAAGCAAGTAAAGAGATACGTTTGGAAGTAAATCCCGGAAAGACAAAGTATGATTATGTCTCGTGACCAGAATATTGGACGAAATGGAAATATAAAAATTGGAAATTTATCTTTTGAAGAGGTGGAAAAATTAAAATACCTGGGAGCAACAGTAACAAATATAAATGATACTCGGGAGGAAATTAAACCTAGAATAAAAATGGGAAATGCGTGTTATTATTCGGTTGAAAAGCTTTTATCATCCAGTTTGCTGTCAAAAAATCTGAAAGTTAGAATTTATAAAACAATCATATTACCGGTTGTTATTTATGGTTGTGAAATTTGGCCTCTCACTTTGAGAGAGGAACATAGGTTAAGGGTGTTTGAGAATAAGGTGCTTAGGAAAATATTTGGGGCTAAGAGGGATGAGGTTACAGGAGAATGGAGAAAGTTACACAACACAGAACTGCACGCATTTTATTCTTCACCTGACATAATTAGGAACATTAAATCCAGACGTTTGAGATGGGCAGGACATGTAGCACGTATGGGCGAATCCAGAAATGCATATAGAGTGTTAGTTGGGAGGCCGGAGAAAAAAAGACCTTTGGGGAGGCCAAGACGTAGATGGGAGGATAATATTAAAATGGATTTGAGGGAGGTGGGATATGATGATAGAGACTGGATTGGTCT
The DNA here is from genome assembly GCF_040183065.1 of Periplaneta americana. Taxonomy (NCBI): domain Eukaryota; kingdom Metazoa; phylum Arthropoda; class Insecta; order Blattodea; family Blattidae; genus Periplaneta; species Periplaneta americana. The sequence goes on from NC_091119.1 coordinate 15,195,436, forward strand.
TGCACAGGATAGGGACCTATGGCGGGCTTATGTGAGGGCGGCAATGAACCTTCGGGTCCCTTAAAAGCCAGTAAGTAAGTAAGTAAGTAAGTAAGTAAGTAAGTAAGTAAGTAAGTAAGTAAGTGTTGATATAGTAGACTATTTTAGTTAGTTTGTTTTTTCTTTTGACTGTCTATGTATCAGTGATACCACGACTGTTTTTATCAATAAATCAGATAAATAAATCATAGTACACAAAATTTTCCCCACTTAGAATGTTTTTTTTTTAAGAAGACTGAATTTTTCTTTATACCCAGCATTCACTTCCGTACAATACTTTATAAGTTGCTTAGATACAGTATGTGTACGAATAAGCAAGTAACGAACACTATTCCTGAATTTTTCCACAGACACTTCAGTATTCCGGTATGAAAACATACAAACGAACAAACGAATAATGGCAGTTGATAGTTATGTAGGTACCTAAAAATTATACCAACTTGAAAGACTTTAAAAATTGTCGGACCAGATGTAGACCTTAGACAAGAAGTTGATTAACACTGCAACCCAGAACTCCAAAACAGCTTCATCATAATAAACCATAGAATAACATCAAAATTTAAATCAACTTTCAGTCCTCACAGGTTGAAATATGTATTTCTTCATAACCCTTACTAGAAGACAATCATGACCTTAATTGGATTTCTCCAGGAATTCATATAGTCCACACACGACGTCCGTCCGGGTTTTAATTTCGTGGTTCAATCTTGGGTGCATCCCGCCCGGCTAAATGAGGAGCCCAGACCGCAATTAATGCACGGCCAGGCGTGGGTGGAGGCAATAATGGATGTGACAGCTACCTTGAGTGGCAGTTGGTATTACTACACCTATTTATATTCCATTAAAACAATCCGTACTGCGAGAGCACATCTTGAAAGAAGCCGAAGTATTTCTCAAACATTGTGGAAGAAGATAAGAAATTAGTGCAACAATCCAGGCGCGTTTCAACCCCATTATATGTTGTATGTATGGGCTATTCCATCTCAAATCGACCGAAATATAGAGAAAATCGACCTTGCAATTTTTAGATACAATAAAACTTTTTCTGTCCGTAGACAACTGTGATATAATGCTTTGTGCAAAGTTTGAGGCATCAGAACTTAATAGTGTTTAAATTAATAATATTTAAATTCATCGTATTTTCATAAAATTAGCAACTTTAAACTGTTGTGGCTCCGAAACCCTTTCACCCAATGATCAAAATCATGGTTTATTTTGATGCTGAGAAATTAAAGTCTATATTGACATGTAGTTTTTCTTACTTTTTTTTTTTTTTATGGAAATGGAGAAATTTAGATTTTTTTTCATTAAGACGCCCTTGGCTACGAAAAAATATTTTTAAAATATATGGTTAGATTCCGCATTGAAAGTACAAATAAACACATATAATGTACGATCGCTTAGCCTTAGCCAAGACAGAGTTTGGAAAGACGGGGAAACATGATCATACTTACGAATATTACAAATATAACGGACGCACGCATTATGCACACGTTGTAGCCTGCTGCTCAAATTTGCATTTAGGTTACTTAATATAATATCGCAGTAGTCAAAGTGTGGCATCACGAGTGTTTGTACAAGGATTAATTTTAATTTATCGGGAAGAAAGTGCTTCAGTCGCTTTAATGAGTGAATAATAGAAAATATTTTTTTGGAAGTGTGATTCACTTGTTCATTCCATTCCAGGTGACAATCCATATAAATGCTAAGGTTCTTCACAGTCGAGCTGTATGGAATAATATAATAGTATAATAGAATAATCTATGTAAAAACTACAGTACAAAATCACAAATAATATTTGTGCGAGATCGTGCGTATTTGCTTGGTTTCCGCACAAAACCAATCCGCGGTAAGTCTAAAATTCCACATTCAGTATTCCCAACCTAACACACATAACAATTTCCCTCTTCTTACCGCTTAAGTGACATATTGATTTTACTATTTTAGGCTTTTTACATATTATTTTTAGAGACGTTCAATATAGTAATAATTATAAATTGGAAACTTACCACTGCAATTTCATCTAAATTGTACTGTTAATTATTGTTTTTAAATATTTGCAAAAATTAAGTAAACTCTACAACTCCACTAAAGTTATTGCATTCGTGATGCAAGTAATATTAAGGAAGCCGTGAAAAAATCAACAAGATTCCAGACTCATCATAGACTGGGGGGAAAAAAAGACAGACGTATATCACAGTCTGCTGGAGTATAGTAAACACAGAAAACATTTAAAGCAACAATGTTGAAGATAGATATTTTTGCAAATCTAGTCTTTCAGGTGAAGCTCCCTGTAAAGCAGATTTGAATAATTTCAAGGGAAAAATTGTTCCGGGGCCGGGTATCGATCCCGGGACCTCTGGTTGAACGTACCAGCGCTCTACCACTGAGCTACCCGGAAACTCCACCCGACACCGTCTCAACTTTTCGCTTTATATCCACACAACTCGCGTGGGCTGACGAAACGCCAAAGACCCACAACGAGTGCACACAATCTCTGTGTGACTTGAAATTGTGGTTTTCTGTTAACGTACACAGTAACGTATATATTATGCAAATCTAGTCTTTCAGGTGAAGCTCCCTGTAAAGCAGATTTGAATAATTTTTGTTTTGCAAATTTACCGTCATTGAACAGAAACCAAGATGGAGATTTCATTGCAACTAATTATAAATTTCTCTTTCAGGTATGTAATAAACAATCTTCACACAAAATAATGTACGTTACACGAGCTGTATGTTTTCTTTCAATTCTCGGAAATTAAAAAAAGCTCTACTACGTTTCGCTTTTTCAAACTTTTCCTCGAACATGAAAACTTCAACATACCGCTCTTGTAACGCATATTACTATTTTTTCTGCTGCATCAGACATTTTTCTTATGATAACTTAAAAGGATTGAAGTAATTGATATTTAGATTGTCAAAATCAAATTACACGTAAAATATGTACAGGCAATTTACTCGCCCAACCCTGAGTAGGCTTATAAGTAATGGTAATGTGAAAACTTAAAGTTAGATTAATCCTTAACGATCAACGAAATATTGTGTTTTACAAAGCCTTTTTTATATAAAATGAATTTTTATTACAAACTACAGTTCTTATCTAAGATAATACGATATTTTTGATAGAATACACGATTAATTTTTCTTTACACGGAATATAGAAAAAAAAAGTGTATTTACCTTAGCATTTACTCAAACAAATTCTCTAGCTTGTGTACAGCCCGTGGCAATCACATCCTCATTTAAAATGCCTTTAACAGCAAAAGATCAGTATTTTTTAATCGCCGTTGTAGAATTCTCTACTTTTGAAGTTTCCTGTGCTCAACACATCATTTGCATTGATCGCACAATTACAAATACCACTTTTGCTGTAGGATGTGGAGCAAAATGAGGCAGAAGAGGGTGAGTGGGGGTGAAAATGAATAACCTCAAACAACTGGGTTCGAGCACAGAACAGATGACAAACGGGCGACGCACACATTTAGATTAGGGGCGGTGATCTCCCAGGGGTCCAATAAAGCATCTTTTGTCACTGCTATGTGTATTGCCTGTGTATATAAGGGGACAAAAGGGATCAGACTAAACTTCCCCCTCTCCAGAATCAAACGACAATGAAGTGGTCATTAACATTTCACAAATCTTTAATGTTAATTACAACATAGTTGCTTTTAAATTACACCCCCAATGATGCAGCTAATACTCGAGTTTTTTGCCATTATGTTCTTCCCTCTTTGTATGCTAATCGGAAAGTTGAATAGCAGTTACAGTATCTTTAAAGAGCGGATTAAAACCATGTCGTAGTTTCACATGTAGAGGGATTGTGATTCTTGAAGCATTTAGCTAATCTTTATAACTTGTTTCGTATGATAGAAAGAGCCGTCTAATTTCTGCTAGACTGAATAACAAATATAAATGACTGTTTCATAAAGACAACAATTAATCTATCAGTAAGTAAAGATGTCCACAGCGCAGCTTGGGAATTGTTTAATGTTACTAATACGCATACATACAGAACGAACTCTAAGTAATGTCATTAATTTTAAGGTCTTATTCTTTGAGATAATTTAAACAAAAAGCTTATACAATTTTGCTCGTTCTTGCTTCCCTTTCCAAATAAAAATTGTTGTATATGAAACATTCCTTAGCGTATTTTGGGAAAACCATTGATTAAATTTCCAATATGCTCAGTTAATTTAAGAAAGTGTATTATTTATGTATGTATTTATTCACACTGCAAATGGGTGGCAGTGGTAACTGATGACACTCAATAATGACAATTAATAATGAGCACAATTAATAATAATAATAATAATAATAATAATAATAATAATAATAATAATTACTAAACACGGGAATTTTACTTGAAGCAAGTAAAGAGATAGGTTTCGAAGTAAATCCCGAAAAGACAAAGTATATGATTATGCCTCGTGACGAGAATATTGCATGAAATGGAAATATAAAAATAGGAAATTTATCTTTTGAAGAGGCGGAGAAGTTCAAATATCTTGGAGCAATAGTAACAAATATAAATGATACACGGGAGGAAATTAAACACAGAATAAATATGGGAAATGCCTGTTATTATTCGGTTGAGAAGCTTTTATCATCCAGTCTGCTGTCAAAAAATCTGAAAGTTACAATTTATAAAACAGTTATATTACCGGTTGTTCTTTATGGTTGTGAAACTTGGACTCTCACTTTGAGAGATGAACATACGTTAAGGGTGTTTGAGAATTAAGTGCTTAAAAGAATGTAAGTTTTAATTTTAATGTTCATTTTTCACAAGTTTGCTTTTTTATTCAAAAGGAATATTTTCTCAACTTTTTTACAGAAAAGTGAAATTTTCAGATATGTTTGTTTAGTAGCCTTACAGGTACTAAAACAATGTTTTCGTAAATCTAATATATCGTAAATACGTAGTACTGAAGATAGTGTATTGAAATGTTTGAAAATATTCGCATGGAAAATGTTTGTAAGGAAATGAATTAACAAAGCAAATACTGTTACATCACAAACAAAATATATGTGCCTATTAATGTTGGTAAAACGTCAGCTCTATAGCTTCAGCAGATTTCGAGATAATTTAATATTCTGATAACAGAAAGTTGCGCACCAATATCCCCTAAAAGCATAATGCGATAAGAGTTTTATTATGTAATATTAGTTACAGTTAAAACTTATACCTAGACAACTTTACTTTGTACTATAAAATTGTTTATGCTCGACCATGCCGAAATGTAGCAATTATACAATTATACATCTGGTAGCAGACCTTTAATGCATGTCATTAAAGTACACCTACTCATTAAAGGTCAGGTCTTTCAGCCAATGACTCAGGTTACAACTGTTCAGCCAATGACAGGTCAGCTTTCTACCGTTATAAAACCGCAAGTATCGATTATTCTCGGATATGCAATCGAAAGAGATTTAGCGAAAAGTCACGGAGGCTGGAAATCCAATACTGTCGCAGAAGGTTATGTTCTGTTACTATAATAATTAGCGTTAATTGTAAATAATATTCCAATAAATTCAATTTGTCATCTCGTTTTTCAATGTCTAATTTAATTTCAATGTTATCTCTGTAGGTTCTTATGGCCTAGCAAGGTCAATGTGAACATCTGTTCCTCGGAAAAAATCAATACTTTCGTGTCTGCGCACATCTCACAACATAGGGACATTCGTCAAGGTCAGATATAAAGAAAATTAATAATATCAAGTTAGGAATATGGTCGAGCATAAAAAGTCGTATGAAAGTCGCCTATAATGGTAATTAAGAAGCTCGTATGAAAATTATGAAACTCTCTTGCGCTCGTTTCATAAATATCCATACTCGCTTCTTAATTACCTTCATTATAGGCTCGTTGCATAATGTACTATTTGATTACTATTATAAGGCTAAAGATACCATCAATATCAATTTCAACTTATCGTGTCATATTCAGTGTCTTTATTTGGGATAACACTTTCTTTATGAATGATGTGTTTAATTCACTTAGTACAGTATAGTTGTAGTTATTATGGAATTTGTGTGAATATTCCTTCTTTACTCTTTATTATGTTATTAACGTTTAAAATACAACTGCAATATTAGGCTAAGAAATAGGTGTTAGTACTAATATTATCAAACAGAAAGAAGCCATATAAAAATGACATAAAATTTCACGTTCCGTTTGAAGTTTGTGCACCACTGTTTTCTTAATCCAACAGGCTGCTTAATCCTCCTAGCATACCTAGCGCTTAATGCCCGCGCACGACGTCAGGGTCAGAAAAATGCGCTTGCTTTGACATCACTGGTCTAGGTTAACAGAAACATGAGAACGGCTGAAAGTAATGGAAGGTGTCTCTGATGTTCTAGTTACTGCTTTCCCTCTGTTGACAAATTCCATGTATTCTTTTCCTGTACACGGGATCAAAGTTTTCTCCAGTGGTGATATGAAAGGAAGAAATATCTACGCTGCGAATTTTTATTTTATAAATGTTACGTGTGACGGATATTAATCTTCTGCTGTACCTTAGACATGACCTCGAAATATATTTTTCCTCCAATATACTTTATTCGTTCGTTATTCTTTTCTGTTATAGGAAACGAGATTTAATTAATTTAAAATTTCTACATTCTTCCGACAACAGTCTTGTTGGCAGTGCAGAGAGTCTCTTCTCTTACGATAATATTGTTCGTAGCTCTGTTCGTTTATTTTAATTGTCCAACCCATTCCCTTACTTTCTTCATAATTGACACAACACGCAATGAAGTGCTGTATCTGTATTAGGACTTTTATTCTAATAGGAAGTACTAGTAGTAGTAGTAGTAGTAGTAGTAGTAGTAGTAGTAGTAGTAGTAGTAGTAGTAGTAGTAGTAGCAGTAGTAGTAGTAGTAGCAGTAGTAGTAGCAGTAGCAGTAGTAGTATGTATTTATTTACACTGCAAGTGGGCAAGCACCCGGTGGCAGTGGTATACACAATATAAACAATACAAAATAAAATGATAAACAATACACAATTAAATCATAAACAATACACAATAAAATTTACAATACACAATACAATTATACAATACACAATACAATAAGAATACACAATACATTTTAACACAATAATTACAATTAATAATAAAACATAAATAAAATACCTAATTTTACAATACAACCTACATATGTATAGGCCCTACATAAGTTCCAATAGTCTTTCACTTTACTCTCATCTCACTCACTGTAGTGGCACTATGACACATTTCACTGACACTCTAGGACACATTTCACTGACACTATAGAACACATTTCATTTACGCTATAAATTATCACTGATCGGAACTGTTCACTGCACTGTAAAACCGTAACTTCACTGACTCACCTCGCTCCACTGATACAACAGTTCAAATAAGTCAAATAATTACACCCTTATGCATACTTATAAACAGAAATACATTTAAACTAAACATTTCTAGTCTAAGACCCTCTTACACGCTATTTTTAAATAATTTACAATTCAAACCAAGGAAGTAACTCGTCAGGTTAAATAAATACATGTCACCTTAAAAAATTAAATGTTAAATGTCACCTTAATATTAATTTGCACTTTATACACAAATTTTTAAGTTATTCTTGAATCTCCTTAAGGACAGCCCTCAAAGACCGCTGCAGGTAGGTCATTCCAATCATTTATAGTTCTATTTAAAAATGAGAATTTATCTACATCCGTTTTCTGTTTCCTACATTTGATTTTAAAATCATGATCGTTCCTACCATAGTACGTTGAATTTTCTAACCGAGCTGCTATGTCTACCCATACTTTCTGACCTAGATGTGCTCTATACAACGATGTTATTCTAGTTTTCCTACGTCTGTTTTCCAAATTTTCCCACTTAAGTTCTTTTATCGTATCGTTTGTATCTTCTCTTTTACCTTTAACAAATTTACCTGCCCTATACTGGATTCTTTCTAAGGAATTTATCAGATAAAAGGAATTTATCTGTAGTAGTAGTAGTAGTAGTAGTAGTAGTAGTAGTAGTAGTAGTAGTAATAAGAGCTGTTGTAATGATGATAGTAGTAATAGTAGCTACAGAGTGATTCAAACCTAAGTTCCGTATCGAGTTCTTACCGAGTCACATGGTCAATATCTGACAGGCAGCGCTTTAGGTTTTCCCTATTAATTGCTTCCTCCAAGTCCGACGTACGGCTCAATTGAGACTAAATAAGACGTATGCATTTATTTATTCAAGTTTCGGCAGCGTTTTTCAGAAGGTATAGAACCAGTGAAAAGGTATTCTAAATTATTAATTATGTGACGAGAAGCATACATTCTCATGCTCCAAACCAAGAAAAGGTTAATGTAGAATTGGTGGCTTAACGACTGAAAAGAATTGCAGCTGAACACCCAGAAATTCGTACAGAAGTTACTAGAGTTGAATCGGAAATTTTAAGCAAGCTCCCAGATCGAGTAAATCTCAAGAAATCCTTACGCCGTGTTAGGAGAAGGAAACTGCCTACAGAAGCAATTAATTTAGAAGATTTAGGGGAAATTCCAAACTGTTATATGATGGCACTAGCTTGTGAGTTTCAAAACGGACAGGCAGACACCGAAGCATTCATTGGATGTATAGATAAGAGATGGAAAGATGGATGGATGGACAGGAAGTGCATAGGTTGGATGTATAGATAAGAGATAGATAGATGGATGGATGGATGGATGGATGGATGGATGGATGGATGGATGGATGGATGGATGGATGGATGGGTAGACAGGAAGTGTATGGATGGTTCGATGTATAGATAGGAGATGGATGGATGGATCGATGGATGGATGTGTAGACAAGAAATGTATGGATGGTTGGATGTATAGATAGGAGATAGATGGATGGCTGACTATGTATATGAGCGATGGATGCGTAGATAGGAAATGTATGGATGATTGGATGTATGGATAGGAGATGGATGGATGGCTGACTATATATGTGAGCGATGGATGTGTAGATAGGAAATGTATGGATGGTTGGATGTATAGATAGGAGATGGATGGATGGCTGACTATATATATGAGCGATGGATGTGTAGATAGGAAATGTATGGATGGTTGGATGTATAGATAGGAGATAGATGGATGGCTGACTATGTATATGAGCGATGGATGCGTAGATAGGAAATGTATGGATGATTGGATGTATGGATAGGAGATGGATGGATGGCTGACTATATATGTGAGCGATGGATGTGTAGATAGGAAATGTATGGATGGTTGGATGTATAGATAGGAGATGGATGGATGGCTGACTATATATATGAGCGATGGATGTGTAGATAGGAAATGTATGGATGGTTGGATGTATAGATAGGAGATAGATGGATGGCTGACTATGTATATGAGCGATGGATGCGTAGATAGGAAATGTATGGATGATTGGATGTATGGATAGGAGATGGATGGATGGCTGACTATATATGTGAGCGATGGATGTGTAGATAGGAAATGTATGGATGGTTAGATGTATAGATAGGAGATGGATGGATGGCTGACTATATATATGAGCGATGGATGTGTAGATAGGAAATGTATGGATGGTTGGATGTATAGATAGGAGATGGATGGATGGCTGACTATATATATGAGCGATGGATGTGTAGATAGGAAATGTATGGATGATTGGATGTATAGTTAGGAGATGGATGGATGGCTGACTATATATATGAGCGATGGATGTGTAGATAGGAAATGTATGGATGGTTGGATGTATAGATAGGGGATAGATGGATGGCTGACTATATATATGAGCGATGGATGTGTAGATAGGAAATGTATGGACGATTGGATGTATAGATAGGAGATGGATGGATGGCTGACTATATATATATATATATATATATATATATATATATATATATATATATGAGCGATGGATGTGTAGATAGGAAATGTATGGATGATTGGATGTATGGATAGGAGATGAATGGATGGTTGGATGTGTAGATAGGAAATGTATGGATGGCTGGATGTATAGAGTCAGTTTATTAAGACAAAGCCTTTGCAAAAGTAGGTTTGTATGGACGAAAGAATAAGAAATATTGTGCTTCATTGCAATAAGTACAAAGAATATAAAAGAACTTGGATTATCTAAAATCCATTGGTCACAACTTCTATTTGTAGCTGATCATCTTTCATTTGTAAGTAAACAATTTCGGAAAATTATATGTTGTTTGAATTTTCTGGGAATGCAAATGCAAATTACTTTTGGAAAAAGTGGCCAATTTAAGAACTGGGAACTTCAGTCTTGGGAATTTGCAGTTTGGGAAAAATTGTCGCTGTGAATTTGGCTGTAGATTGGGAAAAATGTACTGGAATCTCTAAAAGTGTTATAAAATAATAAATGTGATTTTTTAAGCGCTAAATTTTTAATTTTAAGTTGCTAAAATCTAGGATATCTAATAATGACTTAGATTTGAAGTCAACTATTTAAGTAAATATAGAAATGTAATGAAAACAAAGTTGATTAGCTCTCACCACTTCAGCCAAAACGAATCCCTTTTGTTGACATATTATTCTTAATTAATTCTTAAACGTTGAATGAGTCCTTAACCAGACTTAGCTCAGACATACGGTGGAAAAGACACAGCGGAGAAGAATAGGGTGAAATTGTTACATACATGAAGATCAAATATGAGAAGGGCACGGAAGAAATGAAAAGAAGAACATGAAAACAGAAAGAACACGACTGGAAATATGAAGAGAAATTCCATTAACTGTTGACAAGACACAAACATGAGACTTAAATCGCTCATGTCTGAAACTTCTTTCATATGAAGAATCCTGCCGAAAGACAATGGCCTATTCATGAGCAGACACACATTCAACCCCTCTCCCTTCTTCTCGTCTTTCTTCTGCCGCTCAGCAACCCCCGACTGGATATGGATAATACTGTTGAACTGCTCCCGACCCAACATGGCTGCAGGGCGCACTGCACCAAGTTCCATTAGAAACCACGACACACGGGGATAGGTTATGAACTCCCCCCTCTAAACCCTCCGCATGTAATGTAACCAACCCTCGTAACACTCACACACATGCACACGGACTATATCAATATGCATTTAATTTTAAGGACTGATATAAAAGTGGAGTGACAGACTGTATTTCGGACTGTCGGGCCGTGTTACATCTTCCTGCAGACCAGACTTGGTGACCAAATGTCTCACTCATCAGCTAGCTTGCATCACATTCTGGATATAAATTAAGACCGCTCTTCCCCATTGCTTCTGAGCTATAATATCTCACTATTATTTAGGTACTATCTACTACTACTTATTAAATTACCCACCGACCTACCCACCCACTCAGTCATTCATCATCCACATATCCATACAGCAGCGGTGGAGAAAATGTAATCGTGCGCCGAGTCGCTGTGTAACCTGCAACGTGCATAGCACCTATGGAGGGAGGGGGACACCCGAAGGGGAAGTGAAGCAACTGTCTGACTTATTAACGAATTTTCATTTTCCTTACGTCAAGAACTTAAATATAATTTTATACAGTACAAGGCTACAAACTAATGTTTAGTACATGTAACGAAGAAAGAAATTAACATAAATGAACATTATCACAACCTGAAATTAACTGTCTTCAGAATGTCTTTGCGACAAAGTTTCAAAATCAGGAATTATGTCACTTACTGCCAGTCGTAGTTGATCACGAAGGTATCTGTCTGTCAGTTGTGATCTAAATTTGGTTTTTACTATTTTAATTGTTGAAAATAATTTTTCACAAACGTAAGTTGTAGCGAAAATGGCTTCAACAGAGTAAGCGAAAGAACGAAACTTCGGATATTTATTTTTGGCAAAGATTTGAAAGTTCAACATTTGTCAAGTCCTTACAGTAGTAGTAGTAGTAGAGGGTTTAAAAAGGGCGCGTCAGCTACTAAGGCTATTTGCGCCCTTATCTAAAATTCTTCTTAAAACAAAGACATAAATTGGCCTAATATAACAATCAGAGTGCTAAAGAAATTAAAAAGCGTTGTCACGGTAAAACGAGGTACACTCAAGTCCTTACATCTAGCTTTCATTTGACATCACATAGTAAATCAGTGAGTTCAAATTGAAGAGCTAACCGCATTATTCGTACATCTGCGGAAAAAGGGTCGACGTACAGAGATGATGATGATGATGATGATGATGATGATGATGATGGTGATGGTGATAACACTTAACCTTTTAATGTTTCATCAGTAATATGTAGTATAATGCTGTTTTATGTTATACAACCGTTTTCCTCGTAATACTTGTGGACAAATCATACATTTAATATTCTCATCATATTGACAGCAAAAAAATGCGTCTTCCCATCCTACTTGGAACTTTCGTACATGGTTTCGAGAGAGGCATATGCCACTCGCAGGTCAGAGACAAATACAAATGGAACGGAGTTTGACTCCAGTAAGTGAGAGGGTGGGGGTTGGCGGAGGTTAGAAGCAAGCCAAATGCACAGGTATCACTGCGAGCCACAATGTCTCGCGAGTCACGTTCTCGCCACGGCTGCCATACAGTCGTCCCCGTCCATCTCATGTCCAACCACTTATCCATTACACGTAAAAGACGTACAGGTAGACCTAATTTACTCGCCCAACCTTGAAAAAAATATTTGGAATCATAGATTGGGATGAGTTCTGAACAAACCGTGAACGAATCGTTACAAACGATTCGTAATGTCTGATTGAATTGCTGAAAAAGAACTGTGTTGTCCAGCTCCAGTCTGAAACCCTTAGGCCAGATTGTATAAACCATTTAATCTTAGATCAGAGGTTAAATTGATCCTTGTTTCAGCTGAACTTGGAATTTTGTGTTGTATAAAGTCTAATCTGAGATTAATTTGTCTCAAACTAAAGTCAACTTTGACTGAAGAAATTTCTCCGATTAAGTTAGATGATCCAAGTTCAGTTATTTCTTTTCTGTTTGAAATATACGAGTGACAGATTGTGCAAATAAAATATCCATTATTATTAATATTAATAGATATGTTACGTACATTTATATATATATATATATATATATATATATATATATATATATATATTTCTTTCAATTTCTTGCCTTAATACACAAACATTATTATATTTTATAAGGCTCTATCGTGTTCAGCAGTATCAAATAACATAACCTATAATTATATTATGTTTATAACAACCATTCATTATTAATAGATATGATAGGTACATTCATAAATGTTCAATTAACTGTATTACTAAACGAAAATTGTCGTTTTATAAAGTTTTATTATGTTTAGCATTATCAAACACCATAACATGATAACAACTTGGAGAACAGTAAACCTTCTTCTTATTGTCCGCCATTATTTACATTGAAAAAAAAAACAGTGTCTCCAACAGAGTGTAATACGGAAAGACGCCAAAAAGTAGTTGTAAATTCGCTAGATTTCTCATTATCAACAAAGAAAGATTAAATTTTGTCACTATGGGGTGCTAAAAAGGTCACTAAAGCCCTATTTAAGCAATATAAAAGTTAAAAGAAATTGTTGTTGAAAAAGAGTTAAAATCGCTAGATTGGCAACACTGAACAAACCTGTATAACATGGTCCGCGCATCACGTATTTCACCTGTTTATGCGATGTTGCCAAATCCTTTTCACGTGAACTTAGATTGCATTTGAACCAAGGTAATTTGATCGCAGAAAAGTTTTATACAATAGAAGAAGTGTCTGAACTCGGTTTACTTTTCGATCTTCGATCAAAATCGATCTTTAGTCAGGGAGTTTTATACAATTGGGCCTTACAATATTATGAATGATCTTGTCATTTTCGATACTATCGATAGTCGCCAGGAGTCATAACTATCGATAGTACTATCGACAGTATCGATAGTATTATCGACTACCGCTCTTCACTATCCCAGTTGCCCAAAAGGAAGCATAATCACTCATTCATCCGCGTGGCTTCGAACCAGAATATTCGCAGTTTCTCGTTCTGAGTCATCGGCAAGACAGATGGCATGAGGCGATTTCTTCTGCGTCTTGTATGACATCCGCACATGTTACTGAAACGGCATGGGAATATACAATAACATCCTTAAGGAAGATACATCCCGTCTAGTAGGTGTCACAACTTTTTTTGCAAGGCCAGCATGGTTATTAACGAGATCACATCATTACGTCTCTTTTTCCATATGTAACCTAATTACGATCTCAGAATGAACTTGGGAAATGCCAACCACTACACGCTTCGCCAGTTTTTATCGCCTCTTCTTTCGATACCACTATCTCAAACAGCTATTTTTTCCTTTGACAATATTGGATTGTTCGGAGATCGGTCGGAAAGAAAGATTTACAACGCCTGAGTGCGTAGATAACATCTGGAGCTTATGTGTCATTACTGGTGAACAATTAATGTATGTAGGGTTATTTTTGTTGTTTTGTCAACTGTATGAAGATAGGTTTGAACTTCACAATTGATACCAACATGGAGATAGTGGTGTCCAAGATGTAGGAATGATGTTAATAAAGTTGATACGATAATGAATACATTGATTATATTGTTGATCATAACGACATTGTTATAGGCCTAAATGATGATATTGTTATTGACGAAAATATTAGTTGTAGGCCCTATTGTCGGTGATGAGAAAATTGATATTGTATTGTATTGTATTGTATTTGATTGCCAACATTTACATCCATGTAATGTGGACCTCACAATTTTTGCATCCGGTGCCACAATTACGTTTATTACAGATATACCTTATATAGACGCTCTTTAAATTGATCAATTATTTCCATCTTTAAAAACCTAACAACTTGATTTAGATCATTCGACAATTCTCACCTTTAAAAACTTAACAACTTGATTTAGATCATTCGACAATTCTCACCTTTAAAAACTTAACAACTTGATTTAGATCATTCGACAATTCTCACCTTTAAAAACTTAACAACTTGATTTAGATCATCCTGAATTGCCGCTTTTACGACTCTGTTCTTGATTTTCAGTACACTTATATCGAACACACACTGTTTCTGATAATACTTGTTACTAAAACATACTACCCCATTGTCTAATAAGTTCATTATTATGTCTGTTTGTTGTATGCAATTCCTTTTTCAGATCTCACTAATTTTCTACATATTATACTTGCTATCCTAGCTAGCCTCCTCCACCAGACTCCTCACCTATTTTCAATTATCTCTCTCGTTATACTTAACTTCCTATTACGCTTCTCTAATTCATTCAGAATTGACACTTTTAACACTCTGATCTTGCGAAAATTGATATAATTAATTATGGTATTGTTGATATTGACACTGAAGATACTAATGATGACATTGGTGATATTGTTGATAATGGCGGCATTAGTGAAACTGCTGATGGCGTCATTGGTGATACAGTTGATGAAGGCGACATTGATCATATTGTTGATGATAGTTACATTGATAATTTTGCTGAGAATGAAGTTGTTGATAAAAACTTTGATAATGCATTCATGATATTGTTGATGATGAGATTAGAGATATTGTTGATACGACATTAGTGATGTCGTTGATGACATTGATATTGTTGGTGATGTCAATGATAATAGGCATATTTTTAATGACGATATTTTTGATGGTGACAACATTATGTTGACATGAAGAAACTGATGATATTGTTAATGTTAACGATATTAATGATGTAGACATTGATGATATTGTTGATGATGACATTGATAATAATCGTTAATGATGACATTGATAATAATGTTAATGACGACATTGGTAATATTGTTCTTAATGACGATACTTATGATACTGTTAATGATAACGACAACATTGATGATATTTTTGATGGCGACAACATTCATTGTATTGTCATTTATAATGAAAGTATATTGATAATATTGTTGATGTTGAAGACATTGATGATACTGATGATCACGACAACACTGACGACGTTGACATTGCAGATGATCAAGACATTGATCATATTGATATTGATAATGTTGGCATAATGATGAAGACAATATGATATTGTTAATGACATTTACGATGCCGAATTTTATGATGATAAAGGACATCATGAGTTATGATTGTATTGTATTGTATTGTATTTATTAACTTTCCATGGAATTCGTATATTGCTTCACAGCTAGAATATGGAACAAGTCACAAAACTTAATTAATACTACTATAAATTCTTAATTTATAGTCACAGTCTAGATGAAATATATACAGACGAGATTTACAATATAGTCTACTAGTACAACACAAAGTTTTAGTATCAATTTCATGAAGCGTTTCATGAATTCACCTACAGAACAGAAGGCGTGAGAAATTAGGTACTTTTTTAATTTAGCCCTAAGTAATCTTATGTTTTGAGTTTCATTTTTTATATCCATAGGAAAGCTATTAAAAATTTTTACTGCCATATAACGCACTCTTTTTTAATAGCACGACAGACTTGCCAATGGAGTACGAAAGTAATTTTTGACCCATATTTATGCTATGAACTGTTGAATTAGTTACAAAGTTTTCACTATTACATACGGAGAAGATTATTAATTAAAAATGTACTGACAAGCCAAGGGCATTATTTGTAGTTTTTTTAAGCAGTCCTACACTATTTCCTAGATTTGGCACCTACTATTATTCTAATTACTCTTTTTTTGTAGTAGGAATATTACTATCTGTGGAATTTCCCCCAGAATATTATTCCCCGAGTGGAAGTATGCAAAGTATATTGTTTTTAAGGTATTGATATTTACTATATTTTGCATAAATCTAATAGCAAAACATGTTGAATTTAGTTTGGGGGTAATTTCTTTAGTATGATTTTTACAATTTAACACATTATCGATTTTTAGGCCAAGAAATTTGGTTGTTGTTGTTGTTGTTGTTTGATAATGACAACATTGATCATGTTGTCATTTATGATGATGAAGCCATGGATGACATTCTTAATGATGACATTGACGATGTTGACATTTATGATGACATTCATAAACCATGATAATATTAATGACGAAGATACTAATGGTAACAATTAAATCGCTGTTGTTTATGACAGTTACACTAATGATGATGGTAATAATGACCTCTGACTACAATAATTCTTGATTTTTCTTCAGATTGCTCTCAACCTGAGGAACTGTAGCAAATCTCTGCCGTATTAAACGTGATGCCGATCCGACGAAAATCCGTTCAGATGTCGCCATATTCCGTTCGTTTCATTGTGTTATCACAGACATTGTAATTAGCTGAGGTGCTCATTACTTTAAAATGTGTTTTCAGGCTGTGTTACTGTGTGAGAGTAACTGGAAATATTAGACAATATAAATATAAACCTTCATATGTTTAAATTAATTTGTAGACGGTGTTTCCTCGGGCAATGAAATGAGGAGACAGAATGGTTCGGCATAATTATATAAAAAATAAAAAATTAAAACAATACAATATTACATGCCAGATATAATTTAATTAGAATGTTTGTCCCGGGCAGAATAATGTCACCTGAACCGAGCGGTCGAGTATTCCTTGTGGTTCTCGACTACACATAGTGGAAAATATATTATTTTCAGTGTTGTTTCTCCGAAATATGTATCTAATCTAAAAACAGATTAAATTATTAACTTGTGATAGCCCTACCTCAGCCAATCAAATGACTGCTACTTACTATGGAGATCAACAGTTCGATGATGATGATTTGTGCAGGTTCGTTGATATTTGTATCGACATTTTTGGCACTGATTTTCTTCAACAAAATTCATTCCTTCGTTGTATTCTGCTATTGATATCTGATCATCACCACTGCAATCATGTAATTTCTATTATTTCCATCATTAACCATCGTTGACATCATCAGTATCGTTGTCCATACCGTCATCACTTCATATCTGGATGCAATCGTACTTCCAAGGCTTCAAATCCAGGTAGTCGGGACAATGTAACGTGAATTACGAGGCCTAAATTGCAACTTTAATATTTCCTCTCAATTACTTGATCACTTGCTTAAATCTAGTTGTTTTATAGCCGTTAAGTTCACTTCACTACTACAATATTTCCTCGAATACACGTATGTTGCAGATACATTGATAATGAGTGATTTTGTAATTTACGTTGGCACAATTTCATATATTTATCAACCGAGATAAGTTAGCCTAACTGGAGTTCAAAAATGTTATTCAGATTCAATATTGTGTGTATATTTCATATTGTGATTATGCCTATAATATAACGCAACATATTTCTGAAAAATATTATACCTAATCCGTTACATAGCTAGTTGTATGTGAAATTAACTGTACATTTAATTCTATTAGTGCTTTCAGATTCAAGATAGGTAACATTGAAGTGTCATCTTTGATCTTTGGTACCGATTACACGATCCTTCACATACAGGATTTGGTCTACACGACATTTCACATATATTGTCTACTGACACACTGTGATCCAGTATAGAACCAATTCACTTACAGATAAACTACTTAACGTTATACAGTTTTGACATGGTGGAAAAACAGGTAAAAGCTATGAATGTGACAGTATTATAACACAAATTAGAAATCTTTTCAATTATTTGTTGCAATTTAAATATTGGAATACAATCTATACAACCATGAACATCTCCAAGATATTCGTTTATAATAAAATAAATTTCTAAATAAGTCAAAAAGTTCTAAAAATAATTAAATAAAAATAATTAATTGATTAACTAGTGGACTTACTCATGTTAATTATGTAATATTTGTCCGGCTTACAGCTGTTTCAGTGCTTCACGCACCATCCTCAGAGCCTACTAGATCACGGCGTCATCTCGAACTTCTCTGCCTGTTATGTGGGTGTGTTTGATTGTTGAAAGGTGTTGAAGAGTGGAGTCAAATAGTGTGTATGTACTGAAATTGATCTGTGTGTTGAGAATTTGATCGGGGTGTGTTTTAGTGTGTTTGTATATTTCGTATTGTTCTAGTGTGTTGAGTTTTTGGTTCTTGGGTTGTATGTGTAGGATTTCCATGTCCGTATTTATGTTATTGTATGTACGGTTAGCTTTGGTAATGTGATCGGCGTATGTAGATGTATTGTGTCCCCTGGTTATTGCTTTAATGTGTTCTTTGTAGCGTGTTTGGAATGATCTGCCTGTCTGTCCTATCACGCCGATCACATAACCAATGCTAACGATTTTATTATATTATATACTTAATTCCATTGCCGCTGTAATTATATTTTAGTTCCTATTTTATTTTACTTATTTATTTATATTATTATTATTATTATTATTATTTTTATTTTAATATTATATCTGAACTGCGACCGAGCACGAGCGCTGCTCATTCGGTCTCAAATTTTGTTAATACTACTGTATCTTCTTTTTATATTGCTTGTATTATTTTATTTGTATTTCTCTTTGTTTGTTTTTGTAATTATATTTCTTTATTCTGTATATTTGAATTTAAATAAATTGAAATTAAATAAATTGAAATAAAACAAGTTTTAGTTTTGTTGAAATTCAAATATTCCAACATCACCTATAGCTACTACAATGGACATCTCGACTTCACTAATAATTCATTTCTAACAAAATCACTTTTATAATAACCATACCGTAATATATCTACAAGACTAATAAAAAAAATAGAAATCAATTGTCAACAGTAATCTCACTAGACGATTTGATTTATCTAGAGAAAATCAAAACTCGAGTGGGATTTAATTGATTATTACACGATTAGAAGAAAGTATATAAAGATTAGAAGTAACGAAGTACTCCAATAAAATAAAATATTAATTGACTTACGAAAATACAACTGTCTTCAAATGTATTATTGTACTATCTCAACATTACAAATATTACGCTAGATGCATGCTAGATGGCAGTAGTGAGCAATGCCTTCTCGTCGAGAAGTTCCCGATCTATACACGATGGCAATGTTACTAGTCAAGAAGGCTTTGTTGTTTCAGTTTCATTTTTATTAAGACAGTTGCATTCCACTTCAATTATCGAATCCCAGTAATCAACGTCACTTGACAGATGATTTTCAATAAATCTTAATATTAAACAATCTCTGATACGTGACTATTCATAATATCATATAGCAGAAGCTATAACATAATCTAACTAATATACACAAGTGTTAGAAAAGTTTTAATTAACGACGATGACATAAAAAATAAACATGAATAATTTTAAAAGGAATAATTATTGAATGTACAATTTTCAAATTTGAATGTGGTTGGTGGTTCAATTGATGTTATATTGGACGTGTGCGTAATAGAAGTGGAACTCGTTGATTTAGGCCTACATGGTGTATTCAACTTATTCAGGATTTCCGAATGGTGCTCTTCATTTATTTGTAAATCGGATTTCAGAAGATGCATAGGTATGATCAGTGATTTTTATTAATTCTTGTTCTTCAATGCCAATGCGAGTCATATTTGAAACGGCTGTGCATCGACTGGAGTGGTTTGTAATTTTATATATGTATTTTTTTTGACGTCCAGACCAGCGCAGTTTCAAAAGTTGGCAAACAAAGAAACAAATGCTAGGGACGCGATAAAATTAAACAAATGCTAGGGACGCGATCAAATTGTGCGATAAGCAGCCATGATTGGTTGAAATACGTCCTTTCCTACCGTTTTATTGGTCAAAAGTAGTATCACGTAGTAAGAGTGTGATAGTCAATATAAAAATGATATAAATAACACGAGAGAAAATAGTTTGATGCCACACAAACTGAGCTATGGAGAAAATTAAGCTACAGATTGAATTTAATATCCTGGAATTTTCATGACACAGACTACCAAGGGGGTAACAAGATAACCCCACATGAATAAAGCGAATTACTGCTTAAAATAGATTATTTATTTATGTTATTCTTATTTCAAAATGTTAGTAGACAATAAGAGAGAAGTTTTATATGATATTCTTATTGAATTTGGTATTCCCAAGAATCTAGTTCCATTAATTAAAATGTGTCTCAGTGAAACGTACAGCAGAGTCCGTATAGGTCAGTTTCTGTCAGGTGCTTTTCCAATTCAATGCGGGCTAAAACAAGGAGATGCACTATCACCTTTACTTTTTAACTTTGCTCTAGAGTATGCCATTAGGAAAGTCCAGGATAACGGAGAGGGTTTGGAATTGAACGGATTAAATCAGCTGCTTGTCTATGCGGATGACGTGAATATGCTAGGAGAAAATCCACAAACGGTTAGGGAAAACACGGGAATTTTACTGGAAGCAAGTAAAGAGATAGGTTTGGAAGTAAATTCCGAAAAGACAAAGTGTATGATTATATCTCTTGACGAGAATATTGTACAAAATGGAAATATAAGAATTGGAAATTTATCTTTTGAAGAGGTGGAGAAGTTCAAATATCTTGGAGCAACAGTAACAAATATAAATGATACTCGGGAGGAAATTAAACACTGAATAAATGTGGGAAATGCCTGTTATTATTCGGTTGAGAAGCTTTTATCATCCAGTCTGCAGTCAAAAAATCTAAATGTTAGAATTTATAAAACAGTTATATTACCGGTTGTTCTTTATGGTTGTGAAACTTGGACTCTCTCTTTGAGAGAGGAACATAGGTTAAGGGTGTTTGAGAATAAGGTTCTTAGGAAAATATTTGGGACTAGGAGGGATGAAGTTACAGGAGAATGGAGAAAGTTAACAAACGCAGAACTGCACGCATTATATTCTTCACCTGACATAATTAGGAACATTAAATCCAGATGTTTGAGATGGGCAGGGCATGTAGCACGTATGGGCGAATCCAGAAATGCATATAGAGTGTTAGTTGGGAAGCCTTTGGGGAGGCCGAGACGTAGATGGGAAGATAATATTAAAATGGATTTGAGGGAGGTGGGATATGATGATAGAGGCTGGATTAATCTTGCTCAGGATAGGGACCAATGGCGGGCTTATGTGAGGGCGGCAATGAACCTCCGGGTTCCTTAGAAGCCAGTAAGTAAGTAAGTATACAATAACGGTCAAATACACGGAATTTCAAAAATAAATATGGAGAACAATGGAAACAGTACTAAATAAATCATCAGTGGGGTAATCCTATTACCCCCCCCCATGATAGCAGGACGCTTAAACACAGTTAAAGCCATACATTTGGGTATAAATATCCATGAAATATGTACAATCAACCTCGCAGACTAGTACGAAGTCAGGAAAAAGGAACGTTCTTACGTAAAATCCGTTATCTAGTTGTAATAGCATAAGCCAGACTAGTTTTTTGAAGTGGGGACCACTTTTTTAAGTCAGAACAGTTCCGCGGACCACCTTAATCTTGTTCCCTTCGAAAGCAAATTTGTTATTTTTGTAGCATATTTTAATACCAGTATACTTACAGTCTTACTAATAAACCGTGTATACTTTTTATACGAGACTTATGCAGCGTTGAGATAGAAAACGTTACTAATAAACCGTGAATAAGCTATGGATGTATAAACAGGCTGTAACTATACAATGGGAATTGCTTTGCAGTAGTTATATACACGAAACCCCTTGTTTAAGCGTTGTATATAGCGAAAAAATGGCCGCCCCTCTAACAGCTGTTCGTATCGACTGTCATTTTATGATGATGGTTACTTTGTAACCATAGAAGAACAAACCAAAGATCATAGAATTATTAGAATAATATTGCTGTAGCTTGTACTCTTTGACCAAAATGTAGTGTGGTAATCGATTAGAGCCAGTTGTACTATCAATATTTAACACGCCACACTAGAGCGCTCTACCGGATGCAGTAGATAACCTCAGATATTCTATTACCTTTCGTAACGAAGTAATGACGAAACTATGACGTAGCTGTGTAACAGTTATACTGTTGTACACGACGTATGTAGTGATTATTAGTAAGGAATTTACACACGACTTATAAACGAGCTACTCATTGTATAAGTATAAGACAGTTAAACGTCTGTATATAGAGTTTTTATTATATTTTAAAGCATAATTAATTAATTAAAATTAATTCAATTCATTTAATTTTATATTAGTATTAACTAATTAAGTTACTGTTAATAGAAAAAAATTCATCTTCGTTTTTTAATAAATCAAGGCTATTTGAGTTTCGATAATCTTCAACTTATTAACTAAACAAAATAAATAAATAAATGTTGGTACACACATTAATGAGATGGTTGAGCCTGCCGATTCTTGCACAATCGTTGTATACTTGGATGTATGCTGGCAAGCTTAAGTCGGAGATCGTCACATACATCGAGTCGATTTCGGTACTTTGTTTTTTTTTTTTTTTAGACTTAGTGATGAAAACCCTTTCTCACACAAATACGTAAATGCAAACTGAATTATAATCTGTAGAGCACCATTGTACAGGTCACTGTATTCTCTTTTCACTTGTTATGAGGTCCAGAAATTAACCATACTTTCCGCTTGGATTTCACTTTAAGTCCGAAGTCATTCGAGAGTTCAATAAACTGTTCTCTTTCACTCAATGAAAGTTTGTAATTTTCAATAAGACAATGAAAGGAAATACGAACCCATGAAAATTCATCATATTTACTTGGAAAATAATTTTCAAATTGTGACCTCAGAGTTTCGAGATACGAACATATGTCATTGGACAATTGTTTTCCAATAACGAGATCATTTTCAACCAAAACAGACAATAGGGTTGGAAATAGTGAAAAAATCCTCTTTTTACGGAATTGGCCTACAAACCAAGTTTCCTCTCGAACATCTTCATTTTCTCATGTGCATTGAGAACAGCAAAAGAATTACCTTGTAGACAGAGATTTTGTTCGTTTAGTTTTGAGAATACATCTGGAAGATATGCCAATGTACTTAACCACATGTCATCAGCTGATGTGAAGGGAAAAGATGGGGAGAAACACCACGTTCATAGTGCTTTAAATCCCTCTTTTGTTGCTGAGAGTAGAGTGGGAAGTCGGTATACAGGTAGGGTAATAAATTTAAAAAATATCAGTACTGGGAGAAAAAGTGAAAGGCGATTGCCATGTGTCATTTCCAAACTCTGAGATTTTCAGCTATAATGTGATACGCACTTCGTTTGAATTTTATTTTTTTCTTCTGTCCTTTTAGAAGGACCACAAGGGCAGACCTCGAGGACCACTGGTGGTCCGCGGACCATAGTTTGAGAAACGCTGGCATAAGCAACACAACAACAACTTGCCAAGCTCAGACCACGAATTTCCAACCCATTTCAACATTTCTGTGCTTGTGATGGTGTTAACATCCTGAGACATGGCACGAAAGGAGAACTAGAACTAGTTACAAGTTGTAACCTTCTCTAACGTGGCTCAAAAGGAGGGTCACACGGCAAGGAGGGCCACGAGAGTCGAGATAGAGGAAGAGATCTGCATCAGGTCCAAGAACAGAAGGGAGTTAGAGAGGGTTGTTAGTAAGGGAGATCTCTCTCACACACATACACACACCTCGAGGCTATGATATGACGTTGTTAATCCACACACAAGCACTGACTCACATGGAACACATGTTATGATTAAAAAAGACCGTGCGGAACCTACAAAAGACGGGGGTGGCGGGGACCCAGCTAGTTAGACTCGGCCGGGCCTCGAGGCGTTGAGAGAGATATCCAAGTCTCGCTTCAAGAACGTCATACGGGAAAATATTTGTATCCGCAAATAAACCAACCATCATTCATAATGATCCCAATATGTCCGTTGCAAGAGTTGGCCAATCCTTGACAGTGACGGGTCGCGGGTGTGGGTTGACGAGGTATGTGAACCCGTCCCTTTCAGAGTGTTGCACCATTCATGGCAGTGGTCGTCGTCTAGGACAAGTAAGACTTTCAATTTTCAAAAAATGCTTTGAGTTAAAGCAGTAGATGTGATGTCCTGTAGCCTACAACTGAATGAGGCGCTTGTAATGTGCGTATGTCAATAACTTGTTGGACAATATCTTCATTTAGGTCAAAATTACATAAATTCTTACTTAACAAATTAATTGTTGATTAATATTTATTACATATAATGAAACTAACATCTGTCCATTCTTATTATTATAATTAATTTCTCTAAATAGATTTACAAAACCTCTAATGGCAATTACATTAATATTCTCATTATAGAAATATATTTCAGATATATATATATATATATTTTTTTTTTTTCTCCCTGTAACATAGTTCTAGTAAGCTTATATTAAATTAATTTTCATCATTTTACTAGCTATCTCAAATCTCAAATTAATTATAATTGATTGAATTAAATTAGCTCATAAATTAAGTTCCTATTTTGCCTTATAGGTTTATCTAAATTTAAATAAACATGTAGTCTACTAGTCGTTAAAACTTAACTGAAGAATATTGCTGGAGAACCTTTTAAGTGTAGTGTAAATATTAGTAATTTAAATATGTATGCTATTGTATTGATTAAGGCTGGTTGAGTGGAAGAAAAGGCATTATGGCCTTAACTCTGCCAGCGAAAAAAAACATTATTATTATTATTATTATTATTATTATTATTATTATTATTATGTCGATTAAGCATGTTCACATTAACCCTTTGCAGCACAATAATCCAAAATATAAAAACAAAATATAATTGTTTATGTTTTTCGTATTCTCGATCATAACAAAGCTCCGATCATTTTTTTTTTTTCAAAATTTTAACTCTGCACACTAATTAAAAAAAAAGTGATGGTCACCCTGAGCTACCACTATGCCACTGTAGGGATTATGATATAATATACCAATATAGCATAATGTGACATATACAATGGATTTACAAATGTATAATTTAATAATGTTGCTTTTGTTATAGTTCAGATACATCATTCATTCATTCATTACTTTTGACCTTTTCGTTTATATGACATCATTCCATTTGCGGTCAATGAAGTGTCGTGAAATTTTGAATTCCAACCAATCACAGTCATAAATCGCGATAATTTCTGAAGCTCGATTTATCATTATCAATTTATCGCATGGTTGTCCTTTTGTTTAGTCAGTGTCTCCAACTGTTTCCACGTAAATCGATGAGCATGAATACATTGTACTAAATAAAGTGCGAAATCCTAATTCCACACCTTCATCTTCTAATTCCATGTCCATTGTATCTAAAGAAAATGACACTCCTTCATAACAATTGTTCATTTAATTAATGTATTAATCAGGTTATTTGTAATTATACTATAAAATGTTTATATTAAATGATGATTTCAGCAGATAATGAAAATGTATTTCTGTTATAATAACAAGAGAAAAGCGCAGTACGTGTAACTAACATTTTTAAACCTGTATTTCGCTTTTCTCAATTGGCATTACTGAATAACATTCAATTTCCTTATTGCAGTAATCGATATGCATCTGTTTCAACTTCACAATGTCTGAATAGGTTAAGTATTCCTAAATATACAATTATTAACATTTAGTGAGCGAATTTTATGGATATATTATTTACATTTTTGTTTTATTCACGAAATAGTCCTAATAAATGTCACTCGAGATCTGAGATTTCCCAAAAAAATTCACTCGCTCTGCTCGTGGATTTATCGGCAAACATCAGACCTCTTGTGACATTACTACAGATAATACAATTGAAAGGAGTAATTTCTTTTTATCGTTAAGGCACAATGCCACTTTGCACGTTGAACACAGATGGGACCTCTATGTATCCTCAAGAGGTGATTGCGTGGTGGAACATTTGTGCTATAATTGTAGAGAAAGAAAAAAAAACTATCGTTCATCTGAACAACCACTAACTTATGCTGCAAAGGGTTAAATACATTAAGGTCCAGTTGTACGATTGCGGAATAAATCTTGGAATAGCTAATCGTAGACTAGTCTAACTATAGAATAAATGGATCACCGTGTTGTATGACGTCCGTTTATTCCAAAGTTATCTATTACAAAGTTAGCAGAATTGGAACAGAGGTTGGAAATACTTTAGATATGTTTTGTTTATAATGTTTATACGAGTATTTTCTTTTAGTAATTCTGAACATATTACCATTTTGTTTCTGGAGTTCATTATAAAGAAATAAATTAATCAAAAGGAATTAGAAGTAAAAACTAT
The DNA here is from genome assembly GCF_040183065.1 of Periplaneta americana. Classification (NCBI taxonomy): domain Eukaryota; kingdom Metazoa; phylum Arthropoda; class Insecta; order Blattodea; family Blattidae; genus Periplaneta; species Periplaneta americana. The sequence continues at coordinate 15,222,461 of NC_091119.1, forward strand.
AAGACAGAATATACATTTAAGCTAGTTGAGATAGTGAATGACAATAATAAGATGCTAGAAAAAAAACCGATGTCATAAGTCATAACGTCTATCAAAGCCAAGAACACCATCATCAATCCTACCAACCAACCAATCATACATCGATCAAACCAACCAACCAACAAAGCAGCCAACCAACCAACCAACCAACCAACCAACCAACCAACCATCCACCCATCCATCCATCCATCCATCCATCCATCCATCCATCCATCCATCCATCCATCCATCCATCCATCCAACCAACCAACCAACCAATCATCTGTCCATCAATTCAACCAACAAACCAAGCAATCATCCATCCATTCAGTCGACCTGGTTGGCAAGTTGGTATAGCGCTGGCCTTCTATGCCCAAGGTTGCGGGTTCGATCCCGGGCCAGGTCGATGGCATTTAAGTGTGCTTAAATGCGACAGGCTCATGTCAGTAGATTTACTGGCATGTAAAAGAACTCCTGTGGGACAAAATTCCGGCACATCCGGCGACGCTGATATAACCTCTGCAGTTGCGAGCGTCGTTAAATAAAAAACATAACAATCCAGCCATTCATCCATCCATCCAACCAACCAACCATCCTTCCATCAATCCACCAATCAACCAATCAGTCAGCCATCCATCAATCCGACCAATTATCCATCCATTCATCTATCCATCAATCTAACCAACCACCAAATCAATCAATCAATCAACCATCGAATCAACCAACCGTATATCCGTCCATCAGTTCCACCAACCAACCATCAATCAATACAACGAACCAACAATCCAACTATTTACTATTATATTAACTTATTAACTCGTTTATTCGATTATTACTTCATTCGTTACTTAATCGTTCATTTCTTCACGCAATAATAATTTCTCATCTGATTATTCTTTTATTTGCTAGTTCATTTAACTGATTATTTGTCTTAAAATTATTAATGATATAAATATAGGCTAAGTTCGACAATATGAACCAAGTATTTAGAGTAATCCTCACCAGCAGGTAGCTTGTCTACCACATATCTCACAGAACCCGGTTAGGCTCGAACTTTCATCTTTCATACACTTGAATATTTAAACTATGTTTTTAATTTATCAGTTAATCATTTCCTTAAATAGGGACTGCTGTACTCAATTCTCCCCATAACAAGATTTGTACGAATATTTTCCACTGGTAAACGGAAATAATTTAGGGAACATCTTGAGGATATAAATTCAATTATTTAGCACTAATTTTGTATCAAATTTTTGAAGAGATGCTGTCATTTTATTTGCCTACGTACATGCTGCTAACGTAATTCCATTTTCCTAGTATTAACCGGCATAGAGTAACTCTGCTAAAAAGTGAACAGGCTCTTGATTTCACCCCATCTTCCCCACCTATTGATGTCACGCAACAGCCTCCCATGTTTTGTTTCCGAGTTACTTTAGCAACAAGCACGTGGCATGATAATGTTCCATGAGGACGTACGTCGCACTGAAAGCCAATCCATGCAGCTTGTACTCAATGAAGCCTGGACAAGTACCCATACTATGTGATAGAGAGGCTTCTGCTCACATTCACACCGGCAACACACAATATAGTTTAACAGGAACAAGGGCTCAAATTTTCTTCTGAGAAAAATTAATTTCAGCCGTGGTGTAAAGCAAATGTTAATGGACCCATACGCTGTTTCGAAGCACGGTAATGTGTTTAAATCTCACGTTATACATGGATGTGTTCCTTTTATCAAGTCCCTGTGCTATCGTAAGCCCGATCCAGACGCAAAAATTTGCAAGTAAGAAGGAGCTTTATGAGGCAACTAGGCCAGGAGATTACGGGATAGGGTGGCCAGTTCCTTTCCCCTCCATTGCATACACGCCGACGCTGACTAGCTACATGTTACACTAGTCAGACTTCAGATGCATACAAATCATTGTTCTTCCTCTGACACATATCGCCAAGTGAGATGTACTGCCTGATAATACAGGGACATCATTTTATTTTTACTTCGATTTTTATTGTACCTGAGTTTTTCAATGTACTTCACTCCCACCCCTTCAACAGTCTTCCACGCAGATCCAAGACCGCATATACACTCATAGTAGCCACAGTACGTTCCAAAAATATGTTCGCATTTTCCAGTGACGAAAGAGCTTTCAATATTGAATCATTTTCGCACAGGTACTGTCGTCCATTTGCCTACGTCGTATCTCGGCTTCCCCAACCAGCTTTTATTCGCCAGCTAGTGGCTGGGCTGTCTTAGCTCTTTTCTCAGAACATTAATTTCTGTTAGGAATTGGACGTCTACGTAATATTATACAACTGTTTAAAATAACTTAAAAAAAGGGCCTCGTTAAGTAATTAACTGTCACGTGATTTCCTTCCTTTCTACGACTCTACGACATAACCACTTGGACGGACAGTAGATAGTATGTCTGAGTAATTTTATCTTTTCTGGCAGAAGTGAAGATTGAATTTACAGTACGTAAGGTACTCTTTTATAGAGTAGGTACAGAATTATTTCAACATGAGTTACTAGTACGAAGAACTGGTTTCTTTTATTTTTTATTTGATTATTTAAGGACGCTGTAACAACTACGAGGTTATTTAGCGTCGATGTAATTGGTGATAGCGAGATGATATTTGTCGAAATGAGGCCGAGGATTACGAAGAACTGGTAATTGGAATTAAGTACAATATGCTATAGTGCGATAATATGCACATTAAAACTGAAGCCTGTAACGAAATGTGTTTAAATATCCATATTGTGATTATTTTTCAATTTAACTTCATTCTCTATATTGTAGACAGTATAATATACACTGCATAATGAATACGTCCACATGGACAGCTCAGTTCGTCATTAAAAACACTCATTGTTAATACTGTACTGTATTTTGATTAAACAAAAACCTAATGAAAATGATTAAACTCAAAAGCGCAATATTTCCTAGTTTACGTAAATAGATCAACTACTTTTGTTCCCTCCTATACCTAGTAAAGTGATTTGTTTGTATATTACGTCAGTATCATCGAACTCCAGTCGTGGAAGGGGATAGCAAACGGCGTTGATCCAGAGGTATAGGCAAGTTAATATTAAAAATGTTAGTAAAAATAAAATGATGTCCCTGTAGATGTACATATCATCTAGAACAGTGATGTCAAAGAAAGCGCATTTTTCTGACCTTGACATCGTGCGCGGGCATCAAGCGCCAAGTATGGAAAGAGGAAGGGTTGTGTATCTGAATAAGCAATCTGTTGGATTAAGAAAACAGTGGTGCACAAAACTTCAAACGGAACGTGAAATTATTTTATGTCGTTATTTTTATATGGCTTCTTTCTGTTTAATAGTATCTATATTGTCTGTAAAACAAAAGTACTAGCACTGATTTCTTAATACTGCACTTGTGTTTTAAATCTTAATAACATAATAGAGAGTTAAGAAGGAATATTCAGTTAAATTCCATAGTAGTATAATATTATACTGTATTAAGTGGATGAAACATATCATTCATAAAGAAAGTGATATTCCAAAGAAAGAGACTGAGTATGACATGATAAGTTGGAATTTATATTGATGGTATCTTTAGCCTTACAAAAGTAATCGATAAATTAATCAAAACAATATTACAGTACAAAGCAAAGTTACCTAGATGCTGTATCTGTTTTAAGTGTAACTAATATTACATAACAAAACTCTTATCGCATTATGCTTTTCAGGCGATATTGGTGGGCAACTTCCTTTAATCAGAATATTAAATTATTTTCTCGAAACCTGCTGAAGCTATAGAGCTGACATTTTTACAACACATGGACACATAACTTTTGCTTATGACGTAGCAGTAGTTGCTTTGTTAATTCATTTCCTTACAAACATTTTTCATGCGAATATTTTCAAAATTTGTAATACACTATCTTCAGTAATACGTATTTACGGTATATTAGATTTACGAAAACATTCTGTAAGGCTACTAAATAAATAGGCCTATGCCTGAAAATTTCACTTTTCTATACGAAAAGTTGAGAAAATATTCCTTTTAATAAAAAAAAAAAAACAAACTTGTGAAAAATGTGCATTAATATTAAAACTTACATTCTTATAATGCACTTATACTCCTCAGACAAATCTAAAAATTAACGCGGTTACAGTTTTAATAAGTTCTCGTCCCTGTACCTATTGAATCAGTGCTGGCCATCCCTGTATGTAGCTCAACCAAGCGGTATATACTACCTTTTCGTCCGTCTCTTTCCTTTCCGCTGTAAAGCGCTCAGGCTCTCCTGAGCTCTAAAGCGCGCGCTTACCCATATGGGCATCAATTGACATCACTGATCTAGAACCTCAATCAGAGGATAAAAGGAATTAAGGAATATAATGTCTTAATCTGCAACTTGGCGTTATCGCCCATGTTTGTGGCTGATAAAAGACAAATTCTACAAATTCAGAAACCAGTCGATCACCTTGTCATGTAGACTCATCACACCCCAGTGCTCATAATTTAAAAAACGGGTGAATCAACCAAAAAACAAAAATAATGATTAATCATATTTGGCTCTTAGAAAATTAGAATTTATAAAACAGTTATATAGGCCTAACCGGTTGTTCTGTATGGCTGTGAAACTTGGATCTCACTTTGAGAGAGGAACATAGGTTAAGGGTGTTTGAGAATAAGGTTCTTAGGAAAATATTTGGGGCTAAGAGGGATGAAGTTACAGGAGAATGGAGAAAGTTACACAACGCAGAGCTGTACGCATTGTATTCTTAACCTGACATAATTAGGAATATTAAATCCAGACGTTTGAGATGAGCAGGGCATGTAGCACGTATGGGCGAATCCAGAAATTCATAATTATAGAGTATTAGTTGGGAGGCCGGAGGGAAAAAGACCTTTGGGGAGACCGAGACGTAGATGGGATGATATTAAAATGGTTAAGGGAGGTGGAATATGATGGTAGGGACTGGATTAATCTTGCTCAGGATAGGGACCGATGGCGGGCTTACGGCAATGAATCTCCGAGTTCTCTAAAAGCCATAACTACGTAAGTAAGGAAGTATAAAATCTTTTCTGATTTCTGCAAGTCTTATTTTACCATCTTTTTTGTATAGCCTATAAATGTATAGAAAACAATATTTAAATGCCATCCCATTCGTCGCTAAACTAACCCTCTCCGTGAGTCGATAGCCGGCATTCGAGGAATAGTGTGTCATGATGACAAAATAGAGATGATGCCTAATACAGAGAATCGGGACAAACTCGAGAAAAACCCTCTGCAACGTCTGTTTTGTCCACTACAAAATTCCATCATGACCTGGCCGGGGATCGAACCCTGGCTCTTTGGATGAAAGACCAGCTCGTTTGTGCTTTGAGTCACAGACGCGACAAGCGCATGTGTTCTTAATATGAAAAAAGGGGTACAAAATTCTCTCGATCCACTTAGACGACTCCGAATAAAAATACCTGGTCCTCCTGGTTGTGGGTTGTGCTGGAGGCTAGTAACCTCCTCATAGAACAATTCTACTACTTGTAAACTTCAAAAGAAAGACCTTAACGATCTTAGAGAGACTTTATAATGGTGATTTACCGTACCATTGACGACGCCATTAGCTTAACTTCACAGGCAGTATAGAGGAGTGTGCCGGTCGCAAAACAAAGGATCCAGCCTCGTACTGGAGGGAGAGGGAAGGGAGGCTATCACCTTTTTATAAGGGTGGGCAGATTCCATTATTTTTACGTGCAGAGTAATAGCCCCCCCCTTCACGTGAGGAGGAGGAGGAGGAGGCGGCGGCGGCGAGAGAACAGTTGAAACACAACCCGAGCGCTATAGCTAATTAAGAGAGTCCATGACTGAGAGCGAGGCGCGTGGCTTCGATGCCGGGTAAGGTATTCAAGCAGATCCACAGCTGTGCATTGCAAAGAAGTCGAGCGTTGGTTTTCTACTCTGGATATCCGGGTTCAATCCCCGACGAATAGAAAGAGAAATTGTGGTACACAAAACAATTGATGAGAAAGGTTTTCTTGGAGAACTGAAAATTGTCGACCCATTATCGTCATTGTTATCATCATACATGTAGGTGATTTACGTATCCGTCAGCAGTTTACACCATCGTGCAGTTTACTCAATAGTTCGGACGTCGTATATTATCAGCTGCTTCCGTTCGAAACTAATTGAAATAGAAAAGCTGAATAATCACAAATGCAAGATTACAGCTTACCTACTTCTTTCCGAACTTATATTAGATGAAATAAATAATTGATTAAATGGCGATCTTACTCGTGTTAAGTGTGTAAGCATGTGCGGCTTACAGCTGTTTCGGTGTTTCTTCACACCATCCTCAGAGCCTACTAGATCGCGGCGTCATCTCGAACTCCGCTGCCTGTTGTGTGGGAGCGTTCGATTGTCGAAAAGTGTTGAAATATGGTGTAAAATAGTGTGTGTGTTCTGAAATTGATCTGTGTGTTGAGAATTTGATCAGGGTGTGTTTTAGTGTGTCTGTATATTTCATATTGTTCTAGTGTGTTGAGTTTTTCGTTTTTGGGTTGTATGTATAGGATTTACATGTCTGTATTTATTTATTGTATGTGTGTGGTTAGCATTAGTTATGTGTTCGGCATATGTAGATGTATTGTGTCCTCTGGTTATTGCTTTAATGTGTTCTTTGTATCGAGTTTGGAATGATCTGCCTGTCTGTCCAATGTAGAAACTGTCGCAACTATTGCATGTGAATTTGTATACGCCTGTGTGGTTGTGTTTATTTGTTTGTGTTGTTTGTGTGTTGAGATGTCTTTGTGTGTTTTCTGTTCTGTATGCTATGTTGTATTTCTGTTCTCTGAATGAGGATGCGATCTTGTGTGTGTTTTTGTTTTCGTATGTTAGTGTGATGTATTTCTTGTGTTCTTGTGTTTGTGTTGTGTTTTTGTGTTTGTTGAGTTATTGTTTTGTCTTCCTTATGATGTTGTCTATTATGTTTGGGTTGTAATCATTTTCTTGTGCTATGTATTTGATTGTGTTCACTTCTTCATTGTAGTGTTGTTGGCCCATGGGTATGTTGAGTAATCTGTGTACCATTGTCCTGAATGCAGCATGTTTGTGTTGTGTGGGGTGATTAGATGTGTTGTGTGCGTGTGTGGTGGTAGTGGTGGTTGGTTTTCTGTATATTTTGAAGGTGTATTTGTTGTCAACTTTTGTTATGGTGATGTCTAGGAAATTTATGAAGTTATTGTTTTCGAGTTCCAGTGTGTATTGGAGTTTTGGGTGTATTTTGTTTATGTATTGGTGTAGTTTGTGTATTTGTCTTTTGTTTCCTTTGTATAGTATGAGTATGTCGTCTACGTATCTGTGCCAGTATATTATGTTGTCTGCATATTTGTTGTGTTCATTGTTGAGTATGTCATTTAATCAATTATTTATATTTATGTGTTAAAAATAGTGTACGAAAGATTCAACATGGATTAGATGAAATAGTTTATCACGATCATAATAACCAATACATCAGCATCATAACCACAGTCACAACAGAAACAATCACCAATTTCACGACCACCAACGTCATCAGTATCACCAACAATATTACCAATCATCAATACCATATCACCACCGTCAATAATACTTATTTTTACCGATGTAACCATTATAATAATTATCACCTACATCGCCACCAAACAAAATAACCATTATCACCAGCATACGAGTAATTATTTTATCATGATGAATATCATCGTCGCTCTGTGTGGCGCAGTCGGAATAGCGCTCGCCTTCTGTGCCCGAGGTTGCGGGTTCGATCCCGGCCCAGGTCAATGGCATTTAAGTGTGCATGAAATGACGGTGTCGGGTAAGTTCCCGGGTAGCTCAGTTGGAAAGAGCGCTGGTACGTTCAACCAGGGGTCCCGGGATCGATACCCGGTCCCGGAAAAATTTTTCCCTTGAAATTATTCAAATCTGCTTTACAGGGAGTCTTACCTGAAAGACTAGATTTGCATAATATATACGTCACTGTGTACGTTAACAGAAAACCACAATTTCAAGTCACACAGAGATTGTGTGCACTCGATGTGGGTCTCTGGCGTTTCGTCAGCCCACGCGAGTTGTGTGGATATAAAGGGAAAAGTTGAGACAGTGTCGGGTAGAGTTCCCGGGTAGCTCAGTTGGAAAGAGCGCTGGTACGTTCAACCAGAGGTCCCGGGATCGATACTGACATTTTACTGACTGACCTTTCCAGCGACAACAAAATGAAACTTCAACGTGCTCATAATTTGTGTGTACGTTTTGTAAGCAATGTTCGTAAATATGATCATATTACCCCATCCCTGGAAGCAATAGGTTGGCTTAAACTAGATAAGAAAAGAAATTTACATTCACTTCTCTTTCTCTTCGAAATCTTGAACTCTTCTATTCCTTCGTACCTGTCGTCTCGCTTCACTTACCTTTCTTCCCACCACAATCTGAACACACGCTCTCGCCATGAAACAATACTAACAATACCATCCCATCGCACCTCTTCATACTCATCCTCTTTCACAATAGCCCTGCCAAGACTCTGGAACTCGCTACCTGCTAGCATCAGGGACTGTCGAAATAAAATTCAATTCAAACGCAAACTTACTAGGCACTTGGTCAGTAATTGAGACTCGTTCAGACATGGTTTCTTGTAAATAGTTCTTTTAATCTACCACAAAATATCTCAATATCCGGTAATTTCATCACTATAGAATTTTGTTATTGTAGGTTTAATTTGTAATTTAGTAAATACAAAAATATTCTTTGTTCTTAACTTCTATGATAAAATGTCTAGCTTTCATTAATCAGGTATTCTTGTCGTACTTTAATTTTTATTGTAATTGTAATTGTAAATTTAATATTAATTGTAATCTTATTGTTCATGTTATAGTTCTAATCCCTTGGTAGAGGGGCAGAGAAGGCCTGACGGCCTTATCTCTACCAGGTTAAATAAATAAATCTAAATCTAAAAAAAAAAATCTAAAAATACCCGGCCCCGGAACAATTTTTCCCTTGAAATTATTCAAATCTGCTTTACAGGGAGTCTTACCTGAAAGACTAGATTTGCATAATATATACGTCACTGTGTACGTTAACAGAAAACCACAATCCAAGTCACACAGAGATTGTGTGCACTCGATGTGGGTCTCTGGCGTTTCGTCAGCCCACGCGAGTTGTGTGGATATAAAGGGAAAAGTTGAGACGGTGTCGGGTAGAGTTCCCGGGTAGCTCAGTTGGAAAGAGCGCTGGTACGTTCAACCAGAGGTCCCGGGATCGATACCCGGCCCCGGAACAATTTTTCCCTTGAAATTATTTAAACCTTAAGTGTTGGAGGGTTGCCCACTAAAGGGAAACTAAGAGGTGAAACTTAAACTAAGAGGATTCAATCCGGGTTGGTGGATAAAGCGTCAGCACGTACAGCTGAAAACCCGGGTTCGAGTCTCGTTGCCAGAGAGAATTTTTCTCCGCTCCACCGATCCTTCATCGTTGAATAATATATGTTTTTTTTTTAAAACATAGATAGATAATCATAAACATTATTACCCTTATATCTTTTATTATTTTTAAGGGATGATGGCGTCAAATTTCAAGTGGTAATCCTGATGAAAGATTCAAAGGTGTACATATATTTTTCCTCCTTATTTAAAATACAACTGCTGAAAAAAAAAAGTTATTTTCTCCCGGAACAAACGAGAGATACCTCAGATTCTAAACTTCATATCAAGCAGACGCTGTTGTAATGAGTTTTGCAAGTTCGCTTTGAAGTATGAGGGCGAGGGTGGAAGCAGAGGGGGGCGGCTCCCATCGGAGTCCCATTCCACGCTAATTCCATTATTCACGGTCCGTAATTAAAGTAACAAAATACTGGGTATTCATACATATCTACCCGTAACATACTTTTTTATACTTTCCCTTCCCCTTCTACTAAGGGCTGTATTAAGAGGCGAGGTGCGTGGAATAGACCTCCAAAATAGTTAATGGACCAACAAAAGAATTACGTAAGCCAGAAAAAAAGAGTAGGCGCGTGTCAGGCGTAATCTCCGAGCCTTGCTACGTATCGCCTAACAAGAGAGCTGAATGCAAGTAGTGAAAATGGCTTTTACTCGTTCTTTTTCCTTCCACATATCAAAGCACCCATTTGCTGGTAACTGTAGCATGGTTTAACACCAGGCTATATCAGCCCCACTCAGGGAGTCCCTAATTATATAGCTAAATGGATATCACGACCGTTGCTAGTTAACAAGGAAATGGGGTATCCCGTATGTTTAAAAATCTCCACCCGTGTACTAAAAAAGGAGAAGTTTCAAAGACGCTAATTGAGTGAGTGATTGATGGGTTATTTAACGGCGATAAATCAACAACGGAAATCACTGCCCGTAACTTATTAACTCCATACGATACGGAACACACGAATAGAGTAACAATTCAGTACCATTTGCTTTACTTTCTACAACTGAACGTAAGAGCAAAATAGTTACATTCATATTACAGAAACAGCAGCATCAACACTGAAAAATTAAATAATTGATTAAATGGCGATCTTACTCGTGTTAATTACGTAAGCATGTGCGGCTTACAGCTGTTTCGGTACTACTTGACACCATCCTCAGAGCGGTCTGTGTCTCGGTGTCATCTCAAGTTCGCTGCCTATTGTGTGGGTGCGTTCGTGTGATGAAGAGTTGTGTCAAATAGTGTGTGTGTTCTGAAATTGATCTGTGTGTTGAGAATTTGATTAGAGTGTGTTTTAGTGTGTCTATATATTTCATATTGTTCTAGTGTGTTGAGTTTTTTAAATATACAGACACAATAAAACACACCCTAATCAAATTCTCAATACACAAATGAATTTCAGAACACACACACTATTTGACACAACTCTTCATCACACGAACGCACCCACACAACAGGCAGCGAAGTTGAGATGGCGCCGAGACACAGAAGGCTCTGAAGATGGTGTCAAGTAGCACCGAAACAGCTGTAAGCCGCACATGCTTACGTAATTAACACGAGTAAGATCGCCATTTAATCAATTATTTATATTCAAGTGTTAAAAGTAGTGTACGAAAGATTCAACATGGACTGAAAAATTCCCTGCTGTTATACACTAAATAAAATTCTTACTTACTGACTTTTTCTTTGGATTAATTCTGAGCAAACAATGGCGTATTAAAATGATAAGATTTTCAATAATTACAAAATCATAACTTACTTTTTTACTTACAAATGGCTTTCAAGGAACCCGGAGGTTCATTGCCACCCTCACATAAGCCCGCCATCGGTCTCTATCCTGTGCAAGATTAATCCAGTCTCTATCATCATATCCCACCTCCCTCAAATCCATTTTAATATTATCCTCCCATCTACGTCTCGGCCTCCCCGGAGGTCTTTTTACCTTCGGTCTCCCAACTAACACTCTATATGTATTTCTGGATTCGCCTGTACGTGCTACATGCCCTGCCCATCTCAAACATCTGGATTTAATGTTCCTAATTATGTCAGGTGAAACATACAATGCGTGCAGTTCTGTGTTGTGTAACTTTCTCCATTCTCCTGTAACTTCATCCCTCTTAGCCCCAAATATTTTCCTAAGAACCTTATTCTCAAACACCCTTAATCTCTGTTCCTCTCTCAGAGTGAGAGTCCAAGTTTCACAACCATACAGAACAACCGGTAATATAACTGTTTTATAACTAGCCTATTTAAATTTCAAGAGAAGATATGGAATCTCATTAAGTATAAAACAAAAAATGTATGAGACAAGAAGATGACGCATGTTTTTTCATATTTGTCACATTTTTCGAAACTATTCAGTTCTTTAGTGACATTGAGAATTATATTAGTCCAAACGCTTCTAACATGTGGTCCGCGAACTCTTGGGGGTCCATGAGTGATTAGAAAGGAGCTGCGGAATCAAACTGTGTTTTAACTAAGCTTAACATTATCGTGTCCCCTGACTTTTATCAGCTTGCTGGGATATTTTTTATCTCAGAATTTTGAGAAACAGATTGGCCCGAGTTCGATTCAAGGTATGCATATGTGTATTCGGTAGTTTGGAACTCTATGACAAGTACTGATTCGGCAAAACTGGAAAATATTCTAAGGAAATTTATTTCATTATGTTCGTAGAGATTTCTGCCTAATAACTCCTGGTATAAATAAGAGCAAATGCGAGTACTTCAAATATTGAAGCTTGTATGCTAGACGTTATGACTCGATTACTTATTCTTATGTAAGGTCCTTAAAGGTGACATTAATTGTCAATCTTTCTTAAACAGTGTCAGCCTTCGTATTCCTATGAAGGACATGAGACATCACAAACTCTTCTAAATCTTCCTCGCCGGTCTCCAGATGTATTAAACATGCTAACTTACATGTAGGCGATTTCGATCCATTCAATGTATAGAAGTATTAGAATATGGCAATGTCTTTGCTCATATTATTTGCATAATTTTTCTACACAAATTGGTAATACTTCTGTAAGAATCAACTCTTTCCATAAAATCTTATAATATTAATTCTTATAAATTAATCATTGTAATCATGTTCTTCATTTTGTTGTTCTCTCAATTATTTAATTTGTATCATAGTTGTTCATTTTAATGTATTAATTGTATCACTGTGCTGGACTTTTATTGGCCTATGGCTGTTGTCCAGGACATAAATATCAATAAATAATTACAATAAATTATTAAATATCAATAAATAAATTAGTATTATTATTACTATTAGCATATTTATTTAAAAATGCCACAAATGTATAGATAGTAGTGGTTTTTAATATAAATCCTAATAAAACTACCCTTTTCCTTCTGAATTTTCAAAATCTTCATTCAGTTCTTCGTCCACATGCAACAAATGTTTTCAAAACCGAACAGAAATATTTATTTACGATAAAGCACTTTCTAAGTCTTTCATATTTGTTCACCACTGGATTTTTAAAACGATTCGATCCACACCTGTGGAATAACGGTTAGCGCGTCTGGCCTCGAAACCAGGTGGCCCGGGTTCGATTCCCGGTCTGGGCAAGTTACTTGCTTGAGGTTTTTTTCGGAGTTTTCCCTCAACCCAATATGAGCAAATGCCGGCTTACTATCTGTGCTAGACCCCGGACTCATTTCACCGGTACTATCACCTTCATCACCTCATTCAAGCGCTAAATAAGCTAAAATGTTGATAAAGCGTCGTAAAATAACACACTAAAAATAAAATGATTCGCAACGAAAATTAGAAACTATTCTTTTTCGTTGTATTATTTTATCCCCTTTCTTTTTACAGACTTAAAAACTATGTGGAGTAGGGGGCATTATGTCTATTGACCAACACTGAACCATCCTGTGCAAGATTAATCCACTCTCTATCATCATATCCCACGTCCCTCAAATCCATTTTAATATTATCCTCCGAGACGGCCTCCCTAAAGGTCTTTTTCCCTCCGGACTCCCAAATAACACTCTATAGGTCTATGCATTTCTGGATTCGCCCATACGTGCTACATGTCCTGTCCATTTCAAACGTCTGGATTTAATGTTCCTAATTATGTCAGGTGAAGAATACAATGCGTGAAGTTCTGCGTTGTGTAGCTTTCTCCATTGTCCTGTAACTTCATCCATCTTAGCCCCAAATATTTTCCTAAGCACCTTATTCTCGAACCCTTAACCTATGTTCCTCTGTCAAAGTGAGAGTTCAAATTTCACAACCATACAGAACAACGTTTAATATAACTGTTTCATAAATTCTAAGTTTCAGCTTTGTGAGAGCAGACTGGATGATAAAAGCTTCTCAACCAAATAATAACAGGCATTTCCCATATTTATTCTGCTTTAATTTCATCTCGAGTGTCATTTATATTTGTTACTGTTGCTCCAAGATATTTGAATTTTTCTACCTCTTCGAAGGATAAATTTCCAATTTTTATATTTCCTTTTTGTATAATATTCTGATCACGAGACAAAAACATATAGGCCTACAGCTCGCGCGAAATATCTGAAAGCTTCGAGACCGTTGAAATTTAAACGGTAGATAACGGTTACTTGGCAGGAGTATATTCTGCTTGCAAAACATTTCTCTCTTTGTCAGCCAGTCGCTTGCTCGCTATAAAATGCGCTTGTAGTAGTCCACTGTATTATATTACGGAAATATTCAGTTGTAGCATTTGTAAGTGTGTGTAATACTCTACCATAAAAATCGTGTATATATAGTGTTATAGTGCGTGCGTGGTATTGGTATTTAAATTGTGTATATAGATTATATAGCGTTATTTAAATCGTGTAGGCCTATATAGAGTTAGAGTACTTGTGTGTATATATAAAATTTCAATTTTCTATATACAGTTAGTTTAAGTGTTTATAAGTTGCAATTAACTTAGAGCTATTGTTACGGAAATTCTTGGAAGTGCCGGGCATATCCGACTTAGACTTTTCCCTTATCGCCCCGAAATAAGCCCGATGGACAACATTTGGTCGATAGTGTAGGGAGTGTGTTATGGTTTATTTAACGACGCTCGCAACTGCAGAGGTTATATCAGCGTCGCCGGATGTGCCGGAATTTTGTCCCGCAGGAGTTCTTTTACATGCCAGTAAATCTACTGACATGAGCCTGTCGCATTTAAGCACACTTAAATGACATCGACCTGGCCCGGGATTGAACCCGCAACCTTGGGCATAGAAGGCCAGCGCTATACCAACTTGCCAACCAGGTCGACTACAGTGTAGGGATGGGTTGCTGCCAGAAACATAGATTATAAATTAAATTCAGAAAGAGAATTATGTGAGCAGAAATTTAACAGTAATACTGAATTCGAATTGCGTCCTCTTTGTGAAAATGTAAAAAAAAAAAAAAAATAGAACTAGATTATATGGACCAGGAAGTACTGTTTAATGACGTTATAGAGCCAATTATCATAAATCTCGGTTGCATCAGCTATGATGATGACGATGACTGTGATTTCAGCTATGACGATGGAAGGGATAGCAGAGCTTAAAAATTCCTATTAGCAGCTCAAGGTCAATGTTTTCAGTTAGATGTTTAGAGCGTATTTGCTGTTGTTTGCACTCTGCCCCCCGCTTTTTCCCTGTGACGTCAGCCAGGCTTTCAGATCTTTTGCGCGAGCTGTACTTCATCTTTTCGAGATTTACTATCAAACGTATTCTTTACTTTCTTCAAGTAAAATTCCCGTGTTTTCCGTAAAGTCTGTGTGATGTATCTTGTCTCGCTGTGAAAAGAGAGAGAAAGGAGATATGTCTTACTTCGTCTGTGTTGTTATGGCGATGGGGGAGTGGAGCGGTGCCGTCCATCCATCCAGTGGCGGAAGGGACTAGTTGATACATTCTGTAGCGCAAAATAAAATTACGAAATATCTCTCTTCGTTCTCTATAGTTCCGTCACTGAGCTTGCCTTTCAAGAAACTGAGTTCCGGCAGCCTGTACAATAACAAGATTTTGAAAGGAAACCTGAAAATTTACAACCCTCCTATAATCACCACCCTCATTTGAAGGGACTTGGTTTTATTGCTACTGAGACAAGATAAACCTTACCAGGTATAATAATTTGATACAGTGAAAAAATTGAGTAGGCGTACTCACATGATAGGCAATACAAGGAAACAGGATTTGACTTCAGAATAGCCTAAACTATTAGAATAAAATAATAAGATTTCCATGAAAAGTATGGCGATAAACCATTGAAGAAGTTGTTGAAATCTACTTCGGCACAAAAGTTCTTGTACTAATAATGAGTTTTGTAAAAAAAAATAGATGAATCATTAACAAACTACGTTACGTGACTTTTGTGGAAATAAATCCGGAGAGGAAACGAACGCCTAATTATAATCTTACATCGAGATGGTGATTATCTGGTTCCATTCCATTATTAACGGTGGGTGGTAAGGGGATTTCTGTTTTTAAGAGCTTGCTAATGTAGTATTGGCAGGGGCAGAAATGTCTTAACGAGTACAATGCGTGCGGTGGGTATGTTTTAACCCAAAACAAGCCAAGAGAATAAACCAACAGAGGGAGGGTTCTTCAAATGACAATAGATCTCTAACAAGGCAGCTTTGTTATGGAAGCTGAGGACATAGCAAGGCTGGTGAACAATCGGAGAGCTGAAGAGTCCTTCACTCTGTCAGGAAGGGAGGGTGGGAGGGGACCTTCTCACTGTATCACAACAATGTGTGAACCAAGCACACGCCACTATATATTTTGCCATTACCCAACACGTGTCAGATGAACGAGAGGTTTAAAAGTAGCAAATGAACATTAAGGTTCTCCACTGTGGTTCAAGTGCTGGTAGAATTTCAAACTATAAATCCAGAGACCGTGTTCGACTGCCAAACATGTTGATTTAACTTTCTGTCATAGGACCTGAAATCTGTGCACCTTAGCTTGTTTTTGTGTTGAAATGCTGTGAGTTACACAAACCACATTATCAGGTTTGTTCGCTTCCTCTGAATACGTAATATTACTTAAGAATCAGAACAAGTACACTTACTTACCTACTTACTTATTGGCTTTTAAGGAACCCGGAGGTTCATTGCCACCCTCACATAAGCCCGCCATTGATCCCTATCCTGAGCAAGATTAATCCAGTCTCTACCATCATATCCCACCTCCCTCAAATCCATTTTAATATTATCTTCCCATCTACGTCTCGACCTCCCCAAAGGTCTTTTTCCCGCCGGCCTCCCAACTAACACTCTATATGCATTTCTGGATTCGTCCATACGTGCTACATGTCCTGCCCATCTCAAACGTTTGGATTTTATGTTCCTAATTATGTCATGTGAAGAATACAATGAGTGCAGCTCTGCGTTGTGTAACTTTCTCCACTCTCCTGTAACTTCATCCCTCTTAGCCCCAAATATTTTCCTAAGAACCTTATTCTCAAACACTCTTAATCTCTGTTCCTCTCTCAAAGTGAGAGTCCAAGTTTCACAACCATACAGAACAACCGGTAATATAACTGTTTTATAAATTCTAACTTTCAGATTTTTTGACAGAAGACTAGATGACAAAAGCTTCTCAACCGAATAATAACACGCATTTCCCATATTTAGTCTGCGTTTAATTTCCTCCCGAGTGTCATTTATATCTGTTAGTGTTGCTCCAAGATATTTGAATTTTTCCACCTCTTCGAAGGATAAATCTCCAATTTTTATAGCTCCATTTCGTACAATATTCTGGTCACGAGACATAATCATATACTTAGTCTTTTCGGGATTTACTTCCAACCCTATCGCTTTACTTGCTTCAACTAGAATTTCCACGTTTTCCCTAATCGTTTGTGAATTTTCTCCTAACATAGAACAAGTACACTATCTACCAAAAAGTAATTGGGCACTGTTTTTGCCCCTTTAGAACCTCGTGTTACCTCCTCTTGTTGCTATAACAGCAGCCACCCTGTCAGGCATGCTCTCCACTAGTTTGTGTAGGATATCCACTGGAATGCGTCGCCATTCCTCTTGCAACATGGCACTCAGTTGGACAATGGAAGTTGGCCCCATGTTTCGGCGGCTACTATGCAGTGGTATGCAGACAATAATGCTCACATGTTGGACTGGCCTGCACAGAGTCCTGATCTCAATCCCATTGAGCACCTTTGGGACGAATTGGACCGGAGATTGAAGTCTCCGACTGAGTGCCACGTTGCAAGAGGAATGGCGACGCATTCCAGTGGATATCCTACACAAACTAGTGGAGAGCATGCCTGACAGGGTGGCTGCTGTTATAGCAACAAGAGGTGATACCACAAGGTTCTAAAGGGGGAAAAAACAGTGCCCAATTACTTATTGGTAGATAGTGTATATTCTTTAGAAAAGAATTACAGAGAATTCATACGATCCATAAAATTAAGTTACAAACATGTAAACTAGGTTTAGTAGTCTACTAATTGAAGACTGGACATAAAAAAAATGCTGTGCCGAAAAGACAAATCGTAGAAAACAGAGCTTCCTTGTGCCACTAGTAATGTAATTTCATATGTTTAGCACATGAGAGAAACTAGGGCATAATATAAAATTACAGTGGAACTCTGTGTATTGAGCCAGGGACATGAAGTCTTTTTTAACTCATTTTCAACGATATTGACACTTAACAGCCTTTTTTTATGTCCAGTCTTCAATTGAAACGGTGAAACTCCCCAAGTCCACAGAAGTAAAATTTTCAGGCGACTATTTCACTTTTACTACGTCACACTACTTTTGACCAATAAAACGGTACGAAAGGACGTCTTTCAACCAATCAAGACTGCTTATCGCACAATTTTATCGCGTCCCTAGCATTTGTTTATTTGTATCACTACCCTAGCATTTGTTTCTTTGTTTGCCAACATTTCAAACTGCACTGGTCTGGACGTCAAAGACCAGAAAATTACAAACAACTCCAGTCGATACATAGCACTTTCAAATATGACTTGCATTGGCATTCAAGAACAAGAATTAATAAAGATCACTGGTCATATATGAAGAGCACCATTCGGAAATCCCGAATAAGTTGAGGGATACACCATGTACATCAACGAGTTCACTTCTTTTACGCACACGTCCAATATAACATCAACTGAACCACCAACCACTAAAACATTCAAATTTGAAAATTGTACTTTCAATAATTGTTTCTTTTAAAATTATTCATGTTTATTTTTTATTTCATCATCGTTAATTAAAACGTTTCTTGTTTATTTCATCATCCCTAATTAAAACTTTTCTAACACTTGTTTATATTATTTAGGTTATGTTATAGTTTCTGCTATATGATATTATGGATAGTCACGTATCAGAGATTGTTTAATACTAAGATTTATTGAAAATCATCTGTCTGTTGATTAGCGGGATCCGGATGATTGAAGTGGAATGCAAATGTTTTAATAAAAATGAAACTGAATCAACAAAGCCTTCTTGACTAGTAACCGTCCACAGAGTTCAATAGTGCACCTTCATATCAGGTCAGATACCGTGTAGGAGCAAAATAGAGAGAATATAAATCCAAGGAACATAAATATTCTGAAAGTTTTGTCCGCAACTAAAAGAGAGTTTTCTTTTATTTCAAATTACTCTGAGAAACGTTTTCATTCCATGATTATATACGTATTCACAAATACCTGAACCTCTAAAGTAAAACGGAATGTTGCATTATCTTTAACTATTCTAATCCTGTTTGCAATGGCTACCGTTCCAGACATCCCCTTTCATAGCAAACAGAAGACTGTGACTGGTTCTTGCTTTAGAGGGGTCCAATCTTTTATAAAAACCTCACAACCCTGAATCCATGACCTATAGGGTTGTCCTTTCGAAGGTAACAATAAATAGTCTTTACATGTTATCAAAGCTTGTGAAACAGCAATCCTATTCGTTGTTGAGTTTCTTTATTCCCGGTAGGCGTTACCTCGTACCAGAAATCCCATCCTCACTCTGTAACCTGAAGGTTCATTATTGAAGGACCGGGATTCTATCACAGGTAATTTCTATGGAACGAAACGGCTGTTATAGGCAAATGTTGGAGCACGGCTTTATCGCATTGCAAACTCTGATTCGAACCTCTGCTTTGTAATGATAATTTTGGTTGAGAGACGATCCACGGCTTTTCCTTACGCTTTTTCAGTTTCTCTCAGATTCCAAAATTTTATTGCAACGAAACTCTTAAAACGTGCATTTTTTCGGATGCAGAAACTCAAACATATCTTTCGATCGATGCTAGGTAACCTCGTACTTGATAAAGCGTCATAACCGATTGAAATATAGAATATAAATATTTGCGATTGAGGTAATTTTAGCAGTAATGGTCATGTGAAGGTTGGTACTGCTGCTTCGGTTCCTTATCGTCCTCGTCGAACTTGCCAAGGCAAAGACGAGGTTTCTCTGCGACAGTTTTCCTTTGTTTTAGACATAATCAATTGCGTCTTTCATATCACATATATTATATTTCTTTCCATATTTGACCCTGCGATTATCTTGTATCTGCAACATGCACGATATGCGCAATATATCGGAGATGCAAATATTTTACGTTTGATACATTTGATATTTCTTACAACAAAGAATGTTGTTACATCAGAGAAAAAAATTACAAATAGAAAAAAAATTTCCCTCGTGGAATAATAATGCCAAGAAAATAACCTCCCAGTATAAGGCTGTGTTACATCATCATTGCATTGATAAGTTTATTTTTTTTCACTAAGAAGTATACAATGTCAGTACTTACCATTGAAAACAATTTCGACCACAAAACACAGCAAAAAAAAAACTATTCTTTTAACAAAGGAAATCGGATGTTGCATTCACTTACGAATTCAAAGCTACAGATCTCACAACTCAAGTAGTTTCCAAAACTCCGGTCTCGTCACTGGAAGAGCGAACTGAATAAAATCTATGTTATAGTAGACTACATTTTAGGTCATTTATATTACACCATCAGAATTACATTTGTCTGTAGTACAATTCCGTGATAAATTTAAATAAAAATATCACGAAATTAGCCAAGTTTGCTCTGTCAGTAACAGCAGAAATAGGCCTATAGTAGTCTTTATGTACAGGGACATCATTTTATTTTTACTAACATTTTTAATATCAATCTGGCTATATCTTTGGATTTAAGGTCTAGAACGGGAAACACCGCTTGCTCCCCCTTCCACGACTGGAGTTCGATGATACTGGCGTAAAATACAAACAAATCACTTTACTAGGTATAGGAGGGAAGAAAAGTAGTTCATCTATTTATGTAAACTAGGAAATATCGGGATTTTGAGTTTGATAATTTCCATTAGGTTTTTGTTTAATCAAAATACAGTACAGTATTAACAATAAGTGTTTTTACTCACGAACTGAGCTATCCATTCGGACGTATTCATTATGCAGTGTATATTATACTGTCTACAGCACATTAGCGTACAATATAGAGAATGAATTTAAATTGAAAAATAATCATAATATGGATATTTAAACACATTTTTTAAAATGGTGGCCGTTCATTTCGATACAGGCTTCAGTTCTTTTGTGCATATTACCGCACTATAAAATATTGTACCTAATTCCAATTAACTTGCTAGTTTCGTCCTTCGTACGAGTAACTTATGTTGAAATTATTCTGTACCTACTCTATAAAAGAGTACCTTACGTACTGTAAATTCAATCTTCACTTCTGCCCGATCCGAAAAGATAAAGTTACTCAGACATACTATCCACTGTCCGTCAAAGTGGTTATGTCGTAGGGTCGTAGAAAGGGGGGAAATCACGTGACAGTTAATTACTTAACGAGGCACTTTTATTTAAGTTATTTTAAACAGTTGCATAATATTACGTAGACGTCCAATTCCTAACAGAAATTAATGTTTTCAGAAAAGAGCTAAGACAGCCCAGCTACTGGACTTTACAGAGGGGCGAACAGAAGCAGGTGGGGGAAACCAGGATGCGACGTAGGCAAATGGACGACAGTACCTGTGCGAAAATATGATTCAATATTGAAAGCTCTTTCGTCACTGGAAAACGCGAACATATTTCTGGAACGTACTATACTCACTAACTCAGTACTACTTACTATGAACGCATACGCGGCCTTGGTTCTGTCTGGAGAACTGTTGGAAGTTTACTAGTAGAGGGGGTGAGTGAAGTACATTCAAAAACTCAGGTATAATAAAAATTGAAGTAAAAATAAAATGATGTCCCTGTAGAAGAAAACTAATGAAAAACTGTAATTTTAATTTTAATTCCTATTTTATTTATTTCATTTTTTATACGTATTCCTCTTACATTTTTAAATGTGTCTGAACTGCGACCGAATAAGAACGCTGCTCATTCAGTCATTTCGTTAATATTATTGTATCCTCTTTTTGTATTGATTCTATTATTTTATTTCTATTTCTATTGTTGTAATTATATCCTGTAGTCTGATATTCTATTCTGTAGTTTTTGTTGAAATAAATAAATAAACAGTGATAAATAAATAATTAAAAAAAAAATAATGAAGGTATAAGTTTGAAAACACTGCATCGCGGATGAAAACCCGACGTTCTGAAACAATAGAGACAACACAAAATCCCGCGTCCAACATTCCATGGATTTCACGGAATGAGAGGTAGGAGTTTGGAACAAGTTTCTCATTTAAATGTGCGAGAATTGGTCACACCGCTCACGAAAAAAATTCCATTACAATAATTATAACGTGTATTTTTACCTTGAGCCAATCAATTTTAATTGAGATGGGTATAACCTCGCATTAAACTTTTTTCTACCCTTTCTTCCCACTACCCAACATCTATTCAGACTTAATCTGTAACATATTTAGGAACGTAAAAAAAATAATAATTGTTCCGTCATTTTTACGTAATGTAGAAGCAAAATCGTGCGTGATGGTTGATTGTGTTTCTATAGAGTCTTGTGATAAGTAGCAGTTCTCTGCAGATAATAAGCTCAATTTTCTGTCTAGTTAGCCACATGTATAAATGTTATTAGCTACTGTGTCAGAGGAAAACCGTCGATCAGCGGGGTTAATCACTGGTCTGGGCCGCATGGAAATTGCCGGGTGGAAGACCAGGGCCTCATCAGCCTGCTACTGATTAGACCTCCTGACGGGGGTCAGAACGTGCTCGCGAGGGAGAAAACCTCCTAATAAGTGCGTCTACATTACACGTGAAAGGAAATCTATCAACCTCTGTCCGCACATATTCCCAAGTTTCGAGTGGGTTGAGGCGTACAACTCAGAATCTGTGGCTACCAAATATTTGAATACTGTCCTTAATAAGCAGTCTATGATTCGACACTTTCACAGTGTTCAACGTGATGCGAGATATTTGGGTATATGCACAGTGTCACAATTGTAGAAACATCTAACTTATCGGAATCTATTCCGGAGAGTAACTCTTGGGGCCAGGCTCTAATAATAATACTACTTACAAATTGCTTTTAAGGAACCCGGAGGTTCATTGCCGTCCTCACATAAGCCCGCCATCGGCCCCTATCCTGAACAAGATTAATCCAGTCTCTATCATCATATCCCACCTCCCTCAAATCCATTTTAATATTATCCTCCCATCTACGTCTCGGCTTTTCCAAAGGTCTTTTTCCCTCCGGTCTCCCATCTAACACTCTATATGCATTTCTGGATTCGCCCATACGTGCTACATGCCCTGCCCATCTCAAACGTCTCGATTTAATGTTCGTAATTATGTCAGGTGAAGAATACAATACGTGCAATTCTGCGTTGTGTAACTTTCTTCATTCTCCTGTAACTTGATCTCTCTTACCACCAAATATTTTCCTAAGCACCTTATCCTCAAACACTCTTAACCTCTGTTCCTCTCTCAAAGTGAGAGTCCAAGTCTCACAACCATACAGAACAACCGGTAATATAACTGTTTCATAAATTCTAGCTTTCAGCTTTTTTGACAGCAGACTGGATGACAAAAGCTTCTCAACCGAATAATAACAGCGTTTTCCCATATTTATTCTGTGTTTAATTTCCTCCCGCGTGTCATTTGTATTTGATATTGTTGATATACTGTTTGAATTTTTCCACCTCATCAAGGGATAAATTTCCAATTTTTATATTTCCACTTCGTACAATATTCTGGTCACGAGACATAATCATATTCTTCGTCTTTTCGGGATTTACTTCCAAACCTATCTCTTTACTTGCTTCAAGTAAAATTCTCGTGTATTCCCTAATAGTTTGTGGATTTTCTCCTAACATATTCACGTCATCAGCATAGACAAACAGCTGATATTATTATTATTATTATTATTATTATTATTATTATTATTATTATTATTATTATTATCATCATTATTATTATTATTTTAGATCCCGGATTACATGCACTGAATATTAATAATGTTAAACGGCATAGTTGATAAGCATAAGGCCATGTTCCCACTCCTTTAAGATGTAGGGGAGAGTTGGGTAGTATCAGACATCGGGTAATATAGGACAGTGCATTTCTTTCATTTACCACCATATGGTAGTACCTGAATGACACGGTATGCGACATCACAGAAACGTGACCATGTCATTCAGGTGGTAGAAGAAAGAAACTCATTGTCCGATATTACCCGATGCCCGATACTACCCAACTCTCCCCTAATTTTTGTAATTCAGTATTTTCCTTTGGTACTGTTACCTGTTTCTAATCCTCCTAACCGCCAAATACAAAAAAAAATAAAGAAAGCGCGGTTTACAAGAAGCATTGTCTAGTCCTTTTAACTAAGTTCTTTGTTATATTATATCCCGGAGTCTTTTGAATTAGTCATGAAACTCCTCTTAACTGACACCAGATCTATTCATATACATTCGGTATCAATGGTAACTTCTAGTGCATATAAATCAGGACTATAAAAATGATAAATGGACCAATAGTTCAATATTGGTAGGGGGAACGGGAGTATCCCGCAAAAACGCTACCATCAAGCACCACAAATTCCTTTGTGACCCGCCGAAACTCTTATCTAGATTACCAGCGTGATAAGCCAATTCTCTAGCCTTTTGGCTAACAATGTACCTGCTATAAGCTTTAGCTAATAAGAATTACATACTGTATATACAGGGACATCATTTTATTTTTATTTCAATTTTTATTGTACCCGAGTTTTTTAATGTACTTCAATCCCACCCCTTCTACTAATGAAGTTCAACCGTCCTCCACACAGATTCAAGACCGCAAATACAGTCATAGTAGCCTTACGGTCACAGTAAACAGTACGTTCCAAAAATATGTTCGTATTTTCCAGTGACGAAAGAGCTTTCAATATTGAATCATTTTCGCACAGGTACTGTCGTCCATTTGCCTACGTCGTATCCCGGTTTCCTCCACCAGCTTTTATTCGCGAGATAGTGGCTGGGCTGTCTTAGCTCTTTTCTGAAAACATTAACTTCTGTTAGGAATTGGACGTCTACGTAATATTATACAATTATTTAAAATAATTTAAATGAAAGGGCCTCGTTATGTAATTAACTGTCACGTGATTTCATCCCTTTCTACGACCCTACGACAAAACCTCTTGGACGGACAATAGATAGTATGTCTGAGTAATTTTATCTTTTTGGATCGGGCAGAAGTGAAGATTGAATTTACAGTACGTAAGGTCTCTTTTATAGAGTAGGTACAGAATTATTTCAACACGAGTTACTAGTACGAAGGACGAAACTGATAATTGGGATTAGGTACAATAGTCTATAGTGCGATGATATTCACATTAGAACTGAAGCCTGTATCGAAATGAACGGCCACCATTTAAAAAAATGTGTTTAAATATCCATATTATGATTATTTTTCAATTTAACTTCATTCTCTATATTGTACGCTAATGTGCTGTAGACAGTATAATATACACTGCATGACGAATACGTTCGCATGGATAACTCAGTTCGTGAGTAAAAACACTTATTCTTAATACAGTACTGTATTTTGATTAAACAAAAACCTAATGAAAATTATCGAACTCAAAATCGCGATATTTCCTAGTTTACGTAAATGGATGAACTACTTTTCTTCCCTCCTATACCTAGTAGAGTGATTTGTTTGTGTTTTGCGCCAGTATCATCGAACTACAGTCGTGGAAGCCGGTAGCAAACGATGTTTTCGGTTCTTAATCGTTGATCCAAAGGTATAGCCAGGTTAATATTAGAAATGTTAGTAAAAATAAAATGATGTCCCTGTTTAAAATTACACTGTTTATCAGTTGTTAGTAGGACATGACGAGAAGGTGGCTGCTGTCGGGGCGAGGTGCACTTCTAAATAAGGAACGATATAAATTAACAAAGACAACAACCTCCGCTTCTGAGCGTGCGCTATAGACTGGAATGCTGGTAGCGTTTAGGCACGACAAGTCATGAACTCCGGTCTGCCTGGCGGGAGGTCCCTGTGTGTACAACGGGGGGTCCGGCGGACGCCGTATTGTCTGGCGCGGCTGATGAAGGAGGACCCCGTTCAAATTAAAAGGAATAACAGGGCGGCGAGGTGGGCAGGGCTACCTGTGGTGAGGAATTAGGAGTCCGTGGCTCCCAAATGTAAACTGCACCCATTACCGCCATCTCCGGCTACCGTTTCCGCATTCGTTCCTCCGGGCGGCGGAACTCCGTAGCTTTCCTCATTTTGCAGCTTCCAGTGTCCGTCCATCTCTGTGTGCCTACTTTGGTTTCCTTCAGCACATATTGATAGTCATGTCTTCATGGCACAGTCGTGATTAATCTCACGGATTCTCGCTAAATTTCCTCGTTGCGCATTATGGATTTTGTGGTTAAATATGACGAGTAGGCCTATAAGCTTCCTCTGAGATCATCGGAAAATTAAAAAATGTGTAATTTCTCGGCATGATTCAATTCAAAGCCAAGATTGCAGCAAACAACAAGAATTTTAAACAAATATGAATCAGATTTTTAATTATCGAACTTTTAACAGAAGTGTAGGGTAAGGTTCCCTAATTGTTTTTATTTATTTAAATTTAAATATACAGAATAAAGAATATAATTACAAAACAAACAAGAGAAATAGAAGTAAAATAATACAAGCAATATAAAAAGGAGATACAGTAGTATTAATAAAATTTGAGACCGAATGAGCAGAGCTCGTGCTCGGTCGCAATTCAGACATAATATTAAAATAAAATAATAATAATAATAATAATAATAATAATAATAATAATAATAAGTAAAATAAAATAGGAACTAAAATTTAAAAAACAGCGACAATGGAGTTTTATATAATATAATATTAACACTAGAGAAGAATAATATCGCACGTGAAAAGTAGGACTAATATATATTTCAAAATTATAGAATACAAATATAATATAGGTTGATTAATTCATACACATAGGCTATAAATTTATTTAATCAAATTGAAGATATTAACACGTTTCTAATTTTCTTGTTATATGTTAGTGGGTTACATGTTAGAAGTTCTGGGTGTAATTTAGTTAAAGCATTGTACAACCGAGGGCCAAAATTAATGCTATGCTTTAGACCAGCAGATGTGAGACATTTAGGTTCTACTAATGTTGAATTAATATTTCGTCTTGTGTCATAATTGTGTGTCTGTAATACAAACTTATTACGATTTTTATGATAAAATTTTAACAGCGTATACTTATAAATTTGTTCAATATTAAATACATTAAATTCAGAATTAATTAATTTAGTTGGATAATCGAAACGTTTCTTCAAACAAATTTTAATTATTCGTTTCTGTAGTAAATTTAACGGACTAAGATTAGTTTTTGTACTTCCACCCAAAACAATTATACCATATAATACCATATAATTGCGTGACATATTTAATAAAGTCTATATTTATGCCAAAGTTGTAATAACAATTTTCAAATAACACCTAAATGATGTTATTTGGACCTTTAGCTACAGTTTTTACAACATTCAGTGTCAACAGTTTCACAAGTTGTTATATAATATATGATTCTTCATTGTTATACAGTGGCTCCTAAATCCGTGACAGGGATCCAAATTCCGTGATAGTGGTTTCCTAATTCCGTGATACTAAAATAATCCTCATTAACTGTTCAGAAAACAAACGTGTATTTGGAAAAACACATTAAAGTCATGGTATATTCTTTCAATATGGAGTAAGCAAGAGTTTACAACATAGAAAAAGGGCCTAAGTGACAAATTTCATAGAAAATACTTGTGTAACTACAGGAGTACATATTGTATGTATGTATGTATGTATGTATGTATGTATGTATGTATGTATGTATGTATGTATGTATGTATGTATGTATGTATGTATTCACACTGCAAATGGGTATATACCCGGTGGCAGTGGCAACTAATTACACTCAATAATGACAATTAATAATAAACACAACTAATAAAAAACAATGACTAATAATAATAATAATAATAATAATAATAATAATAATAACAAATAACAACAACAACAAGGAGCATCCTAAATTAAAATGAAGCATGATCACTTAAAATAACATTTAAACCATAAATCTAATTTGCATCTTAACCCTAAGTTCGAACTAAGACCCACGAGTCTGACAGGTTCATACCTGCACAAGTACCTTTCGGCACTACACTTATTTTGCTGTCAACTCACTCACTGCACTGATTCTACCTGATTTCACTAACACTTCTAACCATTTCACTGTTCGAATACTTTGCACAGCCACTTCACTGACACCAACACACTTCACTTACACAATAGACTTCACTGACACAACACACTTCCTCACTGATAGAACACTTCAAATAACAAGATATCAATTACAGCCTTTAACTAGTGTGTATAATATACTACCGTCTATTAGTAAAGTCCTTAAGCCTATTTAAATACATTTTTGGTTATTGGTAAAGCCTTTAGTAAGTCTGCAGGTAAAGCATTCCAGTCCCTGATAGTACGATTGAGAAAAGAAAACTTTCCAGTTTCCGTCCTCTGTCTTCTTTCCCTCAATTTATATGAGTGGTCGTTCCTTGAAGAGTAATTTGGCGGCTGCAACATATTTTTTATTTCGCTCCAGGCAGGCATATTACATATTAATATATTATAAACAAAATAAACTGAAAGCTAAATCCAAGACAAAATTAAATTTGAATAAATTAATTGTAACACAATTATTTCTCATTATTTATATTCCTAACAACAACAGTAATTAAGTTAAATATATGCCTTATTCTATGATTATGCTATTTCGAAAATGATGAGCGAGACTCGAAGCGCACGAGAATGAAGGAAGATACGAGACTCGAAAGAAAATGCAACGAACACAGAAAGCGAGAGCGGCAGTTAGTTTTCTTCATCTCTACATCACACCATACAATATGTTAAACGTTGCACAGCAATTTTCTGCATCAATAAATTTATAAAACTCTGCGTTGCTCGTATACAACTTTGAACACGTGCTTCTTGAGTATTAAAACTGATAAACTGGATCAATTTTTAGCGTAGGTGCTTCATACGGAAAACCCTCAAGCCTACAGTAAACAAGATTGAACCACAGTCTAGTTATATACAGTCACGAAGCTTGAGTTGTGAGGGTACTAGGAACAATAGACTGTGCAGGTGCTATTTCGCATTGTCTGTAATGAGGCGATAGTAGCGATCCTAGTGGTTAGCAACTATCTATGGATGCATATTTACTACGTATAGAGCTTCGTGACTGTATTGAACTCTCAAACATCGAGATAGAAAGAGAATGAAAGCAGTTCAAAATGTTTTTTTTTCAAACTCCGATTAGAATAGGCCAGAAGAGTAACGAGGAATTTAGAACAGAACCAAAGTGCGGAATAGACAGGTAGGCCTATAAGCTCATATGGAATCGACACTTTTTATTGTAAACTTTATAGCACGAAACTTACGCCGGTATTTTTGTAAACATTGCGCCACTAAAACTAAATGCTAAAGAATGAAGTTCACTTAAGAGTCAGGAATTTCACCTTCATTAATTGTAAATTTGAAAGGCATGGTGAGGGCCGATAAGCCGGTACAATAACAATAGGAGTTTTGTCAGGATCCGTCTGTGCTTATCTAGTTAACAAATATTAGTAGTTTACAATATTTGTCACATTTATTTATTTAGTCGGCTGTAACCTAGTTCACGTAATAACTTGTAAACGCAGCGCACCAAACAGTTGTCTTCCTACCTCCAGCGTCTACAGGGATGCCTTCACAGTACATATGATAGTAAGTTGGATTTGGTTTGGCTTCATTTTCATAACCTAGCTAATTACATCAATAAATCATAATTTTCATTTAACAAACTCCGTTTCTATTAAACTATATTAGAACTTCAATTTCATTTAGTACAACTGTTCCGTACATATTTCACATCGTGATGTTTGTAACTAGATTTATGTAGCTTATTAAGCTTTTCATAGCTTTAACAGTATTATGATCTACATATGTACTTTTCTCTGTTCTTGTATATGACCCCTCATTATAATTTGGCATAGGTATCACAATCTGATACATATTTTCTTTTCTTTTCTTCCCTTACAGTTGATTCACCATATTCTAGTCAGATCTGGACAATACTACAGATAAACCAACCTATTTTAATCGCAACCACATCGCACATGTTTTAATTTTAGTATTTAATAACTTTTAATAACTTTAGATCATGGCTTATATAACCCTTGTTTTTAATACAGTAATGTTTTAATCATTGCATGTTCACTCATCTCCACAGAGACTTATATTTTTCAACTGTTTCATTTATTTGTACTATTCACATATGTAGCCTACCACTTTCATGTACGAGTATATAGGCATAAAACTTTTGTGCGAGATCGTGCGTATTTGCTTGGTTTCCGCACAAAACCAATCCGCGGAAAGTCTAAAATTCCACAATCAGTATTCCCAATCTAACACACATAACAATTTCCCTCTTCTTACCGCTTAAGTAACATATTCATTTTACTGCTTTAGGCTTCTAACATTTTTAGAGACGTTCAATATAGTAATAATTATAAATTGGAAACTTACCACTGCAATTTCACCTAAATTACACTGTTAATTATTGTTTTTAAATATTTGCAAAAATTAAGTAAACTCTACAACTCCACTAAAGTTACTGCATTCGTGATGCAAGTAACATTAAGGAAGCCGTGAAAAAATCAACAAGATTCCAGATGCCGATGTTATTACTGCAATATGTTATATAAATAATATTGTTAAAATATTAAAATGAAAAATAAATCATTACATAACCTTACCGTTTGTTTTAAGTTCGCATTTATGGACTGGGGGAAAAAAAAAGACAGACGTATATCACGGCCTGCTGGAGTATAGTAAACACAGAAAACATTTTAAAGCAACAATGTTGAAGACAGATATTTTTGTTTTGCAAATTTGCCCTCATTGAACAGAAACCAACATGGAGATTTCATTGCAACTAATTAGAAATTCCTCTTTCAGGTATGTAATAAACGATCTTCGCCCAAAATAATGTACGATACACGAGCGGTATGTTTTCTTTCGATTCTCGGGAATAAAAAAGCTCAACTACATTTCGCTTTTTCAAACTTTTCCTCGAACATGAAAACTTCAACATACCGCTCTTGTAACGCATATTACTATTTCTGAAGATGGCTTACTCAAGCCGAAAACGTTTAAAAACTAAATAAATAGCCTAAATGTGACAATTATTGTAAACTACTAATATTTGTTAAATAGATAAGCACAGACGGATCCTGACAAAACTCCTATTGTTATTCATTAATTGTGTTTGATATTCTGTAAAAATATCGCGTCGAAAAGAATTCTTAGAACAGAGGTCTTCAAATTGCGGACACCAGTTCAGATCCGGGATCTCTAAGGCGTGAAGCAGAAGAAGCGATCCTGACATGAAAAAGGAAATACGACAAAATCAAACCTGTCGTCTCATTTTCGCGACACCCTGTGATCGACTAATTTCGTACGCTAGTATTTACCCATTCACGTTAAAGTTATATTAAACTAATTACGGACTCTAAAATCAAGCCTGCTCCGGTACAACCCCCTCATCCCCGCCGCTCATATAATTCAGTTATTCGTGGTTATTGGTTGATTTTCACGAGCCGTGTAGAGTGAAATCACATGCAGAGCACTCTGGTGTCTTCTGCTGTGATTACAGAGGGTAAGGTTTGGGGTTTGGGGGTGGAAGAGCAGGAAAAGAGATTCACAGCTCCACCAGTCCTCAAGTAGCTGAAATCACCGTTCATTTTCTCTCATCCCCAGGGAGAGTGTATAAATTACGCGATGACGTGGACTCTCTCTCTCTCTCTCTCTCTCTGGCTCTTCAGAAATATGTCCCACTCCCTTCCTCTCGCACCCCTTCCTTGTCGCCGTCCTCAGATAAAGTTTGCAATCTATTTTCACATCTTGATTTGATTTTGAATGGTGGAAAATTATACCGGCGAACTACATTTTCGAGTAATGGATTGATTAAAACTGAAATTTCCGAATTAACCAACATCATATTCTTATGACGCTTCGAGAACTCTATCTTCCAAACTCTTGAGCAAGTTGGTTGAAGGAATTTGCCAATTTCCGTCGCGCCACTTTCTCATTGTCGACCCCATAGCAACCGGAGAGAGAAGACCTTGAGTAATGAGATATGTCCAGACTGTCTGTGTGAACTTGTATTTTAGAGAAACTTTGGTACCAAGTTTCTACCTTCACAAAGCAACCATCCCCTCGCCCATCAAGGTTGCTATGACTACCTTCTCAACATTATACATTATACAGGCCTACGTACGGACCACTTGCGTCTTTTGTTAATTATTCAGAATAAACAACTCATGTACTTTCATTAGTTGAATATTAACATAAAATAATTTAAATATGATCCCCGCTGTAGCTTGAAAGCCAGAGTACTTGATCTAGTATTCGATTCTCGGAAGAGAAACAGAGATTTGTTTATTTTTCACAGAGAAAGGACGTGTGGCTCTTGCCATATTTTGTGCAACATTACGTCAGTGATCATCACCATTAAATCATCATCATCATCTCCGATTTCTTCTGATAATGTATAGCCCCAAAGAGTCTCCATCAGTGGCGGCTCGTGATAAAATATTGTGTGTGTTCACAATTTTGTGTTCCAAAATCGAAGAGAGTTTGAAATCGTACGTTTAGGCTAATATGAAATGTCATGATTCCAATATTTCACTACCGAAAAAACCGAATATAAATTCAAAACAACATGTAATAATAATAATAATAATAATAATAATAATAATAATAATAATAATAATAATAATAATAATAATAATAATTATGATGATGAAACCCAGTCTTTTTATTTCAAATTTTTCCTCGTAAACCGGTTTACCCAGTTCTTCACTGTTCAAAGTTACTTGAACAGAGTTCATTGTTTACGTTTGTTAAAAATTAATAACTTACATACTACAATGCCCTTATTTACAAAAGCGCGTGTTCAGTAATATATTTTGATTCACAACACACTGATACACCATAGCCTATACCAGTACTGTAATCCCTTTCGCATAGATTACTATAAATACATGCCGGTAAATATTATTCTTAAATAATATACACAACCATACAGATATTCAAATTCATACCACCATCACATTCAGCCAGCACGTCTTTGAAAGCCAAACTATGCTATATGCCGACACTGAAGTATAGTAATTCACAAACTACACTCTCGTAGCAGCACTGTACACACATCCACATAAAGTAAACGTTCCGACAGTGAGATGCTGACACCTGCAGGCTAAAATACAGACTTATTAAATTTTCTCCTCGAGATATAGCACGTAAACGATAGGCATCGATGCACCTGACATCTGTAGGATAGATTCACTGTTCACTTAATGCTTTGTGCTCTTGACGAGTCATAAGCGGCCAGCGAAAGACAATTTTCTCCCGCGCATGCGTGAAATTCCTGTAACCTTCTTGAAAAGAGCACGGCTTGTACGTGAACGGATGTTGCCAAGTTTACATAAGAAGTTTATGCAAGATGCGGGAAGTTTAAAATACTCGATCCTGATATTATACATCCCCACTACGCCAATACGGTATTAAATAATAAAACTAGTCGTGCATTAATGGAAACAAGGTGTTCACGTGCTCTTGTGCTCTTATTGACGCACCGCCACTGATTATACATTATACAGGCCTACGTACGGAGCACTTGCGTCTTTTGTTAATTATTCAGATTAAACAACTCATACACTTTCATTAGTTGCAGATTAGCATAAAATAATTTAAATATGATCCCCGCTGTAGCTTGAAAGCCAGAGTACCTGATCTTGTATTCGATTCTCGGAAGAGAAACAGAGATTTGTTTATTTTTCTCAGAGAAAGGACGTGTGGCTCTTGCCATATTTTGTGCAACATTACGTCAGTGATCATCACCATTAAATAATCATCATCATCATCATCATCACCATCAAGCATTATCTTTCTTTTCTCAATCGTACTATCAGGGACTGGAATGCTTTATCTGCAGACTTACTAAAGGCTTTACCAATAACAAAAAATGTATTTAAAAATAGGCTTAAGGACTTTACTAATAGACGGTAGTAACTATTTAAAGGGTGTAATTGATATCTTGTTATTTGAAGTGTTCTATCAGTGAGGAAGTGTGTTGTGTCAGTGAAGTCTATTGTGTAAGTGAAGTGTGTTGGTGTCAGTGAAGTGGCTGTGCAAAGTATTTGAACAGCGAAATGGTTAGAAGTGTTAGTGAAATCGGGTAGAATCAGTGCAGTGAGTGAGTTGACAGCGAAATAAGTGTAGTGCCGAAAGGTACTTGAGTAGGTATGAACCTGTCACACTCGTGGGTCTTAGTTCGAACTTAGGGTTAAGATACAAATCAGATTTACTTTAAATGTTATTTTAAGTGACCATGCTTCAATTAATTTAGGATGCTCCTTGTTATCATTCTTATTTTACTATTATTATTATTATTATTACTACTATTATTATTATTATTATTATTATTATTATTATTATATTAGAGTGTTTAATTAATATTGAAATACAGTATGTTAAAAAAGGAGGTGCATTATATTATTTCTATTTGTGTTTATTGGATTTGTGTTACCTCATCAGTCATCATTTTATTTGTATTTATTTCTACCAATTACATATGTTACCTGATTACTTTAATTTAACAATAATATTACTCTTCACCAAAGAGAACATGGTTGTATGGAATGCTAGTAATGTTATAAAATAAATAAACATTATGTTCTTCAGTTTTAAGATTCCGCGTTTTATTGATTATTTTATCCACTTTCCGTATTAGTAAATAATTCTGTGTGTTATTTTTTAAGTACTTTAGGAGTCCGTTTCTTTCTATCTTCTTTTTTACTTAGCTGCAGCGTTTAACGTTTACCTCACATGTTAATTTATTAGCTGTTAGTATTATAAATTATTTTATCAAATTTAATTCGTCTGTGATATGCAACAACACTGAAGGTTAAATAGGCCATCCATATAAAATAACTCCGGAAATAGTTGTAATTACGGAAATGAAATTTGCAACCGCCATTTTGCAATGAAGAGAAGCACTATTTTTCTCTTCAATTAGCAAAGCGAAAGCGCTTTACTACAACGCTTGTAAAACACTAACTCTATCCAAATTTTAAATCTGCTGCCACAAATTGTACTCGGTACTGTACTCGGATCAACCGAGTAATGACGTCACAGTAACTGCTCCGAATCGAACCGCTCCGTCCCCAACCTTACTGTGGACGTGAGATAGTGGACAAATTGTCTGATGGACGTACTGCTGTGGACCAGTGTTGCCATACCTACTGATTTAGCAGGAGATTTCGTGTTTTTCCATTGAATCCACTGCTCTACTGATTTTTTTGTCAAAAGTCCGAATTTCTCCTACCTTTTGGCATGCTGCAGTCACCTAGTTCTACGCCCGGATTTTCAATTCATTAGTTTAGTACACATATAATTATTATGTCACCATGTCTTATTTTTGAATCTTATACACAAGTCAAACAATGTTTTCATTTGAGGCGCTGACATGGGAAAGGTAGTAACTGCCAAAAACAATATTTTTCAGGGGAAGCAAAAAACAAATTTATGAACACTTTCTCACTTACTTTAAATGAAAGGCATACACTCATTTTTGTGTTACATATGAAATTTGAAAAGTCTGGCACAGATTTATCTGTGAAATCCTATTTTATGAAAATACAACATTGAAATCACTCCTTAGCCAAACTGAGAATTAACGTTATTTATAGGCCTACATTATGCACAAATTTTTCGGTAAAATGCATGATACTTTTCATCGAGGAAGTCTATCATAGATAACAAGTCTCTCTTTTTGGCACCAGGGACGACTGGTCTTCTTTCAAGGCGTTGCAAGCACTGCAAGTTAGTGATTGACGTTAATGACTATCCTTTCTTAAAAATCCTATGCTCTGTCCACATTTCAAGGTCATTAAATGACTGTCTTGTTTTTATTAGAGGAAAATCAGCTCTTTAGAGTCTAATCCATTTGAGGGTGATGATTTTGATAGGAGTTGTATTCAAAAACTTGTCACATTCTGCAGAAAAGTCGAAGAAATCCTCATCCTTCATCATTATTACGTTATTAGGCCTTATCTCTTCTAGAACCATGGTGTTACATCTTTTTTTTCTTTTCTCTATGATGCCAAATTCCCTGTCACATGACATGTAGGAATGTTCTCAAACCAGGAATTTCAAGTTCACTGAATCAAAATGTTTCTTGGCAATAATGTAAATCAGGACCGTTAGAATCTTCCGATTCTTATTCTGCCCTGCACAGTTATCAGCCCATATTTGTCTAGACACACTCTGATGTTGTAAAAGGAGTTACTACCTTCTCCGCGCCAACAGCTGTGCACATACAACTTACAACATCTACAGTTCATTCCAGATGTCCTGGGAGAGAGAGTCACAGACATTACGTGACCTTCAACTGAATGTCGCCACGCCATTGGCTGTCAAACGGGAGATAAGAGTAGAGCATGATTCACTGTAACGCGCTTGTCTTTCCAGCAGTTGTGTTTCGACGCTGTTATAGATTGAGTAAAATAAATGTTCACTATTATTGTTATTTTAACAACAACGTGTACAAGTGTCATTGATTTGCGTTAGGCATTGAACTGCAATATTGTGAAGTACAGATTAGTTTTATATAGTGTGTTGTGCATAACTGAATGTAGAGTGCTGACATGAATGACGATTCTCAACCAGGATGTTCTGTACATTCCCCAGTCAAGCGGGGGGAAGGGTTTCATACGAGAGAAAAAAAAAACACAGATTATAAATGTGTATAAGACTCTTGTGAAAGATAACACTGAAGTATCTCTTACAGACGTAGTTTCAAAAGTGTGTTCAACTTTGGGAGTAGGGAAGAGCAGTGTGTATAGAATATTAAATGAATATCGATCTACGGGCCAAGTCAAATCTCAAAAAAAAAAAAAAAAAAAAAAAAAAAACCCCAAAACTAAAACTATATTAAATACAACCGATGATTTTACAAAGGCTGCGATAAGGAGTACATTATTTTCCATCTATCTGATGGTGCTGCAGTTCAGTTTCGAAGCTTGGTCCTTCTATTATATTATTTTACTCTATATTAATATTCCAGACAATGTTCATTAATAATTTCGCAAAGTGAGTTTGGCAGCTTGTGAACCGCGCTTTTTGTCTGTCTGCCTCTGTTTACTTGCATTCCCAACACATCTGGAATAGAGTACTCCACTTCCTTCATATTCATCTCCTCTACTTTCTTCATATTCATCTCCTTCACTTTCTTCATATTCATTTCCTCTACATTCATATTCATCTTCTCCTCTTTCTTCATATTCATTTCCTCTACATTCATATTCATCTCCTCCACTTTCTTCATATTCATTTCCTCTACATTCATATTCATCTCCTTCACTTCCTTCATATTCATCTCCTCTACTTTCTTAATATTCATCTCCTTCACTTTCTTCATATTCATTTCCTCTACATTCATATTCATCTTCTCCTCTTTCTTCATATTCATTTCCTCTACATTCATATTCAGCTCCTCCACTTTCTTCATATTCATTTCCTCTACATTCATATTCATCTCCTTCACTTCCTTCATATTCATCTCCTCTACTTTCTTCATATTCATCTCCTTCACTTTCTTCATATTCATCTCCTTCACTTTCTTCATATTCATTTCCTCTACATTCATATTCATCTTCTCCTCTTTCTTCATATTCATTTCCTCTACATTCATATTCATCTCCTCCACTTTCTTCATATTCATTTCCTCTACATTCATATTCATCTCCTTCACTTCCTTCATATTCATCTCCTCTACTTTCTTCATATTCATCTCCTTCACTTTCTTCATATTCATTTCCTCTACATTCATATTCATCTTCTCCTCTTTCTTCATATTCATTTCCTCTACATTCATATTCATCTCCTCCACTTTCTTCATATTCATTTCCTCTACATTCATATTCATCTCCTTCACTTCCTTCATATTCATCTCCTCCACTTCCTTCATAGTGACTACGTTGCCAACTTCGTTTCATTACATACGGACATACTATCTTCTCTGTGCCATTGGCATGACCATTTACTACCTTCTCAATGAAAAATCTAAAAATTCGAATTTTTGGCAGTTACAACCTTTCCCATGTCAATGCCTCATTTGTCTCCCTGCTCCTAACTCGTTAGTGTCGCCAGAATGATGCTTACAAGAAGCAAGGTGTCGCTTCTCGGTTGGAGTCCAGCGGCAGATTATATCAGCACACAGCATACTGCAGATAAAGACCATACTTTATACACTTGGCTCAGAGTTATATCCCTCTCCAATCCACTCGATAGTCTAAACATAATTACAAAATGATATTAGAGAACGAATGTTTGAAACCTTGCCACGAAAGGATGCACGTCATCGTCCAAACATACACACTCAGGTATATAATCATGCGCAGTGTCTTACATCTGAGACTTACGAATATTCAATCGTCTCATCCTTTTCCAGGGAAACTGTACATAGTAATTACATGGTACTATATTGATTGTGCGTCTATAGTTAATTAAAGAAGTGTTATTAAATGTTGCTTTCATGTTCATTTTTCAAAACGAGAATAATAAATAGCTTCGTTTTTCCTGTCTTCCAAATAGAACACCACATTTCAATTAATATTCTAACATTGCACTCTTACTTTCCAACTCAGTATTAAACGTAATACTGTTGTCTACTAAAAGTTCTTAAAGTGCCTATTCCAATCACCCGTAAACTGAACAATGACATGTCAGGATTTTTTTACGCACGATCACGACCTTTTCACCGAAGGAATTTTACAAGCTTCAGAAATGCATTCTTCACGGTCGTTGCTTAATCGATCTTGTCATGTTCCATAAAGAATTGTTCGTGAATGTATTTTGTGACAACTTTGTTCCAGCTACTCGCCAAGGTTACAGGAAATATCCAATAAAAACTTTTCTTCCATTTCCTTTTCATTCACAAAATGGAACAGATTTAGTCTATTATTTATCTTGAACATTGGTCTTGCGCCAATGATTCTGTCGTAAAACTTCCTTTTAATTTAACACCATAGTTATCATAATGTGCACAAAAGAATTTTTCCTTTAAATCTTCAAGTCCTAATTGAAAAGCTGGAATATAACAATTCTATATTAAACTAGCTAGATTAAACCGTATGAGTTTCGAGCCAAATGACTTCATTCACATTCCAATGGGCTATATTTGTAGATTAGGCTACTTTTATAATTAAACATTTGCTATTAAAGATGATGGAGGTTATTCATGCACGAACTGCACAGATAGTATCCCTTCACTATCACTAGAATGGGACGAAACTTCTCGGCCTATGGAACTCCAATCGCACATAACACAGGAGTGGAGCTCGGAACGTTTCTTACCCACTGATCCAAGAGCCTTTATAAGGACACACGCTTGTGTAACTTTAGTTTGTCATTCTTTCCTCATTCATATTGATTCCTACCCCGGACTATTAGTATTATACACTCTGTTCCCCAGGTCCCCAAAACAATCATAA
Organism: Periplaneta americana; assembly: GCF_040183065.1. Classification (NCBI taxonomy): domain Eukaryota; kingdom Metazoa; phylum Arthropoda; class Insecta; order Blattodea; family Blattidae; genus Periplaneta; species Periplaneta americana. Next base: position 15,261,916 of record NC_091119.1, read on the forward strand.
AAAAACTTATCAATCAATCAATCTTATTATTAGTATTATACACTTGGCTCAGAGTTATGTCCCTCGCCAATCCACTCGATAGTCTGAACATAATTACAAAATGATATTAGAGAACGAATGTTTGAAACCTTACCACGAAAAGATGCACGCCCTCGTCCAAACATACACACTCAGGTATATAATCTTCATGTAACATAAGCATATGATATATAAGTTTTTTTATTATTGTTTTGGGGAACAGAGGAAACCGAAATTTATTCAATAGTGACTTTTGCTTCTGATTGTGTGCACGTGAAACAGTGAGAGAGTGAAGTGTAGGTAATTGTGTTACATATCTTGCGCAGTGGCTCGTGACCGGAATATTGCACGAAATGGAAATATAAAAATTGGAGATTTATCCTTCGAAGAGGTGGAAACATTCAAATATCTTGGAGCAACAGTAACAAATATAAATGACACTCGGGAGGAAATTAAACGCAAAATAAATATGGGAAATGCATGTTATTATTCGGTTGAGAAGCTCTTGTCATCCAGTCTGCTGTCCAAAAATCTGAAAGTCAGAATTTATAAAACAGTTATATTACCGGTTGTTCTTTATGGTTGTCAAACTTGGACTCTCACTCTGAGAGAGGAACATACGTTAAGGGTGTTTGAGAATAAGGTGCTTAGGAAAATATTTGGGGCTAAGCGGGATGAAGTTACAGGAGAATGGAGAAAGTTACACAACGCAGAACTGCACGCATTGTATTCTTCACCTGATATAATTAGGAACATTAAATCCAGACGTTTGAGATGGGCAGGGCATGTAGCACGTATGGGCGAATCCAGAAATGCATATAGAGTGTTAGTTGGGAGACCGGAGGGAAAAAGACGTTTAGGGAGGCCGAGACGTAGATGGGAGGATAATATTAAAATTGATTTGAGGGAGGTGGGATATGATGATAGAGACTGGATTAATCTTGCACAGGATAGGGACTGATGGCGGGCTTATGTGAGGGCGGCAATGAACCTTCGGGTTCCTTAAAAGCCATTTGTAAGTAGGTAAGTAAGTAAGTAAGTAAGTAAGTATCTTGCACAGTGATCTTTTAAAATGAGTGAAAGTGTGCCAGCAAAGAAAGAAAAGTAAATACTCCCAGAATATTATAAATCAGAGTGGGAGAATGATGAACAGTTTAAAAGGTAGTTATGCAAAAGCAAGAAAAGGGATAATTTTTTGTCTGTTACAGTTGCAGCTAATGCAGTACTGTATTTAATATCACCTTTAAAATAAATCTTGTTCTATCGAAAATCGTTTGTGAATATAGGAAAAACTCCTGATTAATACATTTTAATGCGGAACACTGTCAAAAAGACATTGCTATGTAAAAACAAAATAGCATACGGTGAGTAGAGATGACAGTAACTATGCCTATATTTAGCAAAATTGTTCCATTTCATTGGTTAGGGATGTGCTATATACAGGGACATCATTTTATTTTTACTTCAATTTTTATTGTACCTGAGTTTTTGAATGTACTTCACTCCCACCCCTTCTACTAATGAAGTTAAACCGTCCTCCACACAGATCCAAGACCGCATACACAGTCATAGTAGCCTTACGGTCATATTAAACAGTACGTTCCAAAAATATGTTCGCGTTTTCCACTGACGAAAGAGCTTTCAATATTGAATCATTTTCGCACAGGTACTGTCGTCCATTTCCCTACGTCGCATCCCGGTTTCCCCCACCTGCTTCTATTCGCCTCTCTGTAAAGGCTAGTGGCTGGGCTGTCTTAGCTCTTTTCTGAGAACATTAATTTCTGTTGGGAATTGGACGTCTACGTAATATTATGCAACTGTTTAAAATAACTTAAATAGAAGAGCCTCGTTAAGCAATTGTCACGTGATTTCCCCCCTTTCTACGACCTTGCGACATAACCGCTTGGACGGACAATAGATAGCATGTCTGAATAATTTTATCTTTTGGGATCGGGCAGAAGTGAAGATTGAATTTACAGTACGTAAGGTACTCTTTTACAGTGTAGGTATAGAATTATTTCAAAATAAGTTACTAGTACGAAGGACGAAACAGGTCATTGGAATTACACACATTAGAACTGAAGTCTATATCGAAATGAACGGCCACCATTTTAAAAAATATGTTGAAATATCCATATTATGATTTTTTTTTCAATTTAACTTCATTCTCTATAGTGTATGCTAATGTGCTGTAGACAGTATAATATACATTGCATAGTGAATACGTCTGCATGGACAGCTCAATTCGTGAGTAAAAACACTTATTGTTAATACAGTGCTGTATTTTGATTAAACAGAAACCTAATGAAAATGATCAAACTCAAAAGCGTGATATTTCCTAGTTTACGTAAATGGATGAACTACTTTTCTTCCCTCCTATACCTAGTAAAGTGATTTGTTTGTATATTATGCTAGTATCATCGAACTCCAGTCGTGGAAGGGGGTAGGAAACTGTTATCAACCGTTGATCCAAAGGTGTAGCCAGGTTAATATTAGACATATTAGTAAAAATAAAATGATGTCCCTGTAGTAATACAACATATCATCTTTCTTATAGTACACTGTTTTGTAATAAATAATATAATACAAAGAGGAAATTCATGTTTATTAATCTACTGTAATCTCATGTTTTTTTCTATGATTTTCTCCTGATTTTCATGAGTAGGTCGTGGCAACACTGCTGTGGACGTCTCGTCCTGGAAGCATCAAAACAGCCAATGTCGGGAACCGAACGCGAGTCCGCAGGATGTCATGTTTGTACTTCAGCACAGAGCCACACAGGAGGGGTAAGGCTAGCGCACGTGACTTATGAATTATCATCTTATGAGACTATATTCATTTTCGGAAACCAGCCTCAAAGAAAAGATTAAAGGACTTGCAGATAGCGTGAGCGGTGATGGGCACGCTTGAGGAAGGGTCGGGCCGTCCAGATGATTAACCGTCGCCGCGGAATGTCTGGACAAATAGTTTCTGCGCGCTCTTATTAATTTTCTGAGGAATTAAATCATTAAGGCGGCGACTGTGACCCGGGTCAGCGGTTTGCAAGGTGCGTGATGCCATTAAGCCCAGGTCAGGGGGTCACGACGGTGGGAGGAGACGGACATTTCAACGCGGCGGTGGCGAAGGTCCCTCCCCTCGTTCATCCTTCACCCGGGTGCGTCATTTGGCGTGGATGTTCCGGCAAGTCCCTAGCATTTGTTTTATTTTATCGCGTCCCTAGCATTTGTTTCTTTGTTTGCCATCATTTCAAACTGCATTGGTCTGGACGTCAAAAAGCACATAAAAATTCACCAGTGTTAAAAATGTGTTCAAATTTCAATAAAATATGTAAAACATGGGATCTAGATTTCTGCATTTCTTATTAATATACTGAAGGTAGTTGATTTTATATAATATTGCTATTTTTTACTCTGTAATTTGCAAATTATAGCTACATTTTACATTTTTGGCTATGATATCTATGTTTAACTATATTTAACTATTTTTCATGTATTTTATCTTGTATTTTTTATTTATATCTATATCTGTATCTCTTATTTAGGTAGTATCTATTTGTCTGTTCCTTTTTTTTTCTTTCCCTTTCTCATTTTCCATTTTAATTTGTATTTACACTTGTATCTGTTTCATCTCTTTTTTTTCATGTTATCTATGTTTTTTTTTTTTTGTAAACGAATGTCTGTACTGTCTATTATAATTGGGGGTTGCCCTGTTATAGGAATAAATAAATAAATAAATAAATAAATAAATAAATAAATAAATAAATAAATAATAAATAAATAAATGAAAAATAAATAAATAAATAAATAAATAAATAAATAAATAAATAAATAAATAAATAAATAAATAAATAAATAAATAAATAAATAAATAAATAAATAAATAAATAAATAAATAAATAAAAAAGAACATTACAAACCACTCCAGTCGATGCACAGCACTTTCAAATATGACTCGCATTGGCATTCAAGAACAAGAATTGATAAAGATCACTGGTCATAGCTATGCATCTTCCCTGAAACCCTATTTACAAATAAATGAAATTCACCATTCGGAAATCCTTGAGGAAGACACCATGTACATCAACGAGTTCCACTTCTTTTACGCACACGTCGAATATAACATCAACTGAACCACCAACCACTAAAACATTTGAAAACTGTACTTTCAATAATTGTTTCTTTTAAAATTATTCATGTTTATTTTTTATTTAATCATCGTTAATTAAAACGTTTCTTGTTTATTTCATCATCCCTAATTAAAACTTTTCTAACACTTGTTTACATTATTTAGGTTATGTTATAGCTTCTGCTATATGATATTATGGATAGTTACGTATCAGAGATTGTTTAATATATTAAGATTTATTGAAAATCATCTGTCAAGTGATGTTGATTACTGGGATCCGGATAATTGAAGCGGAATGCAACTGTTTTAATAAAAATGAAACTGAATCAACAAAGCCTTCTTGACTAGTAACCGTCCACAGGGTTCAATGAAGACTCCATATTTGGCACAACTGATAACAAGAAAACAGCTAATCATAACACACTTCTGCCATCTAGTGTAAATTAATGTTTTTAATGTTAAGATGGTACAATAATACATTTGAAAACAGTTGTATTTTCATAAGTCAATTAATATTTTATTGTATTGGAGTACTTCGTTACTTCTAATCTTTGTATACTTTCTTCTAATCGTGTAATAGTCAATTAAATCCCACTCGAATTTTGATTTTCTCTATATAAATCAAAACCTCTAGTGAGATTACTGTTGATAAGATCGCTCTGATTAGTTAAAATTGAATGAATTCTTTCATTCCATTGGTGAAAATAGTGTAGGCCTATAAGCAAAGTGGTCGATCCTTATCAATTTTCTCAGCATCATGTAATACAATCATTAAATTTACCTTAACAGAATGTCGCTTGCATAATTCTATATTTAATTAAATTTCCATATTTTTATTTCAATGTTTATATAACAAAATTAATAAGTTATTTTCATTATGCAATTATTTCTGTTATTCATTTGTCACAAGTTAACACAGGTTGTATTTGTAAATGTTTTTATATTATGATGCAAGTAAATAAAATATCGTGTTATACAAAAACAGTTTGCTTGTCATTACTGTAGTGTTTATTTTTTTATTGTAACTGTTAATTCAATTATTCATTTACTTATTTATTTACTTTAATATTTACTTACTTTTTATTTATTTTTATTTCCATTGTAATACTCGTAAAACATAGTTATCATTCTCTTAAGGGCGATTGCCGTTATTAGCCATCTTGATTGAAGATGCCTATGCTATAGACCAGCGTTTCTCAAACTTTTCTTAAGTGGGGACCACTTTTTCAAGTCACAACAGCTCTGCGGACTACCTTACTCTTGTTCCCTTCGAAAGCAAATTTATCATTTATGTAACATATTTTAAAACCAGTATATTTATATTTTAATGTAGAAATAATTAATTAAAATTAATTTAATTCAATTAATTTTATATTAATATTAACTAATTAAGTTAATGTTAATAGGAGAAAATTTCTTATATCGCCATCAAGAAAAACAGAAATAAAAAAAAATTAATGCAGAAATATGCCCGATTTTCAACATGTAAAGATGCAATTTTGCATGTTCTTTTATTGGAGTACGACGTGCAATACGTGACCATTTCAATGTGCAGACTGGGTGTCGGTAAAACTATTAAGAAATCATAAATACATGAAAAGGTTCGATACTTTGATCCCGTTATGAATTCGGATGGTTAGCTGGGTTACAGGCACGGCGTCAGATGTGCAGGGAAAAGATGGCGAGAAACACCAAGTGCATAGTGCTTTAAATACTTCTTTTGTTGCTGAGAGTAGAGTGCGAAGTCGATAGACGGGTAGGGTAAATAAATGTAATAAAATGTCAGTACTGGGAGAAAAAGTGAATGGTGATTGCCATGTGTCATTTACAAACTCTGAAATTTTCGGCTATAGTGTGGTACGCAATTCATTTAAATTTTATTTTTTCTTCTGTCTTTTTTTGAAGGACCACAAGGGCAGATCTCGAGGACCACAGGTGGTCCGCGGACCATAGTTTGAGTAACGCTGCTATAGACTATTTTGCCGTCAGTAGACGTTACAAGGACACACTAGAGGAGGTGAGAATCGCAGTAACGCCTTATTAATCCTTATGTAAACAGCAAGAAGAAATGGACCGACATCACCTTAAAATTTTCACTGCTTTAACTGGTGTCAATGAGCGGGAACGATATTGGGAAGCAAGAAACAAGACGGAATATTAATCCCAGCCTTCTTTCTGTATTCGTTATTTACTGTATTTGATTGAAGTTTTGTGGTTAATGATCTCATATCAAAGTGCCAGCCATTATTTTTATTTACGTATGTACTCATTCACTCATTTATTTACTCATTCACTCATTTATTTACTCATTCACTCATTTATTTACCAATTCACTCATTTATTTACTCATTCACTCATGTCTTCATCCATTTACTCATTTATTTACTCATTTACTAATTTATTTGCTCATTTATTTACTCATTTATTGACTTAGTTACTCATTTAATCATTCATTTATTCATTCAATCATTTATTAGTCATTTATTTACACATCTACTCATTTACTCATTCACCCATTTATTTTTTCTCATTTACTCATTTATTTACTCATTAATTCATTTATTTACTAAATTAATCATTTATTCATGCACTCATTTATTTACTCACTTATTTGCACACCTACTCATTTATTTACTCATTCGCTCATTTACTTATTCATTCACTCATGCCTTTACCCATTTACTCATTTATTTATTCATTTACTAATTTATTTGCTCATTTATTTACTCATTTATTGACTTATTTACTCATTTAATCATTCATTTATTCATTCAATCATTTATTTACCCATTTATTTACACATTTACTCATTCACTCATTTATTTTTGCTCATTCACTCATTTATTTACTCATTAATTCACTTATTTACTAAATTAATCATTCATTTATTCATTCACTCATTTATTTACTCATTTATTTGCACACCTACTCATTTATTTACTCATTCACTCATTTATTTACTTATTTACTCATTCATTCATTTATTTACTCATTCGCTCATTTACTTATTCATTCACTCATGTCTTTACCCATTTACTCATTTATTTACTCATTTACTGATTTATTTGCTCATTTATTTACTTATTTATTGACTTATTTACTTATATAATCATTTATTTATTCATTCAATCATTTATTTACTCATTTACTTATTTACTAATTTATTTTTGCTCATTTACTCATTTATTTACTCATTAATTCATTTATTTGCTAAATTAATCATTCATTTATTCATTCACTCATTTATTTACTCATTCACTCATTTATTTACTCATTTATTCATTTATTTACTTATTTATTTACTTATTCAATTATTTATTTGCTTATTTAATCATTCATTTACTTATTTAATCAATCATTCATCCATTCAATCATTTATTTACTCATTAATTAATTTATTTGCTAAATTAATCATTCATTTATTCATTCACTCATTTATTTACTCATTCACTCATTTATTTACTCATTTATTCATTTATTTACTTATTTATTTACTAATTCAATTATTTATTTGCTTATTTAATCATTCATTTACTTATTTAATCAATCATTCATCCATTCAATCATTTATTTACCTATTGATTGATTGATTCATTCATTTCCTCATTCATTCATTCCATTTATTCTTGTAATTTATTTATTTCTGTATTCACAAAATAGTTTCATTAAATATCATACAAGGTTTTCCTTTTCTTCGGATAAATTTACACGTGCTTCGCACTCTTCAATATATCGACAAAATGAAAATCTGAAAATCGATCTTATTTAGTAACTGTAATATTTGTATTTTATATTTCGTACAGACAGAATGAAACCACACGCACAAAAATATCCAGATAAAGAAAAACATATGATTATTCGTAACGTAGTCTAAAATAATGAAAACGTTTTCAGACGGAGAAAAATAGTGTAAATATAGGTGTATTCTAAGTATTTTTGGTATCCTTCGGAGCATGTGCTTCAAGAACATCTGGTACCAGACAGTCACTGAAGCATTCCCAGGTATACGAGTACGTATTAGTGTCAATCAATCTTACGTCCTCCTCCGTGATCGCTATTGAATGCGATGTTCAGTTCATTCAAACGTCGTGGCTCTATTTATTTATCTGTCTGAAGCTCAGCGGAAACAATGAAACGATTGGCGCTACACTTCGCAACATTCACTGTAACGTCCTTTCACGTACTCCTCTCTGGGATGAAACGACTAACGCATACAGACAGGCAAAATAAATTCGCTTTCGAAAAGTCAGAACTGATCTCTCAGTTCTTCATCTCGGATGACCTTTCTTAACATCCTAGCCCAATAAAAATGACGATTTGACCAAGGAATTCACCCCAAAATAAAACTGCAGCGGAAGATTTGGGTTTTGCACGGTAGGCTCTATCATAAATGTAAAGGCAAGCAACATTTCAAAACTACATATAGGCTTCTTTATCATGGAAAATCGTGGACCTATCGGATCCTACAGGGACATCATTTTATTTTTACTAACATTTCTAATATTAACCTGGCTATAACTTTGGATTAACGGTTGAGAACTGGAAACACAGTTTGCTGCCACCTTCCACGACTGGAGTTCGATGATACTAGCGTAAAATACAAACAAATCACTTTACTACTCTCTTTCCAGCTAGAGATTGAAGTAAATGTAAATAAATGCACGTGGCATAATGGTTCCTGATTGGCTATTGGACGCACAACGCCCCCAAACTCGTGCTTGTCATCTTCTTCCTCATATTAAAATAGTTCCTCCTAAAATAATAAAATGTATAATATACATGGAATACGAGTGAATTAAACATGCTTATAAGAACACTTTCTTACGATTTAAACAACATGTTTATATTAGTAGTTTCAGACATTGCATGTTAAATCATTGTAACGTGTATTACAGCAACGCGCATGCGTAATAGGCATAAAATCCCTCCCAAGGTGACTTGCAGCTTCACAGAGCACATCAGCACAGCTGGTATAACACAGTGCGAGATTCAGTGTTGTCAACCTCAAATAAATTTCTGTAGAATTAAAGAAATTCTCCACTCTTCAAAGAATAACATTTAATCACGAATCTACAGAAAATGAAAATCCACTATTCCCAGTAGAGAAATAATAAATATTAACCCTCTGTGAGCATTTTACGGGTTAGTTCAATGAATGTGTTGAAATGTCTGCAATATATCAGACGGTGGCTGCCCTGCGTGCTCACTTGCTGAAAATAGTGCGCCCTGGTGGCTGCTTTGGTAGCTAGCTTGCGATTGCGGAGTAATACATTTCGGTTTTGTTTACGTCTACTTCAATCTTTAGTTGGAAATAGAGTAGGTATAGGAGGGAAGAATGTAGTTAATCCATTTACGTAAACTGGAAATATCGCTATTTTGAGTTTGATAATTTTCATTAGGTTTTTGTTTAATCAAAATACAGTACTGCATTAACCACTTCCCTGATTAACCCGAATTAACTCGGGTTGCTAACTTGTGTCAAAATTTATTAACCCGAGTTAACTCGTTTGAGTCCCATTTTCGCTGCTAAGGATTATTATCCCGAATATTTATGTTTCCATCCTTCCATTAACCTTTTCCTGACTAGATGGCTACAGAAGTTAATGATATTGCTACATCTGGTGGTGTGTTTTATACTTCTTCCTTGCGAGTGGAATTCTATGCTCATATAGCATTCACACACGGTAGTGAGTAGATGCTAGTTAGTTTTGGCGGATTCTGTTTGTGTTTAATGTTTTGTTGTGCTGTTTTATGTTAAGATGGATCAAGTTAGTGATTCCGAAACTTTTGATCAGGAATATATTCCTGTAAAAGTTTAGGAAATTAAACATCGGTATCAGAAGACGAAGTTATAGACCAACATACAGATTCAGATCAGTTGATGTCGCGTCTTTTCGACAGTGGTTTGAATAGAAGACATCTGGCACCATTTCTTCTGCACCTCCGAGGTCCCCATTCCCTGAAATTTTAACATTGTTTCTGATAACGATAATTCTCAATTTTTTTTAATTATTCTTTGATAATGACCTCATCAACATTATATTCGAGGAGACGATTCGTCATGCTAATAAATGATCACAGAATGCTGAAAATAATTCCATCAAATTCGACACAAGAGCAGATACTACTGTCCGGAATGCAACGTGCCACTGTGCGTAATACCCTGCTTTCGAGTCTATCACACGACAAGCAACATTTAACGCCTTGATAACAGCACTGGTATTGTACCTCATAAATTAATCCATGAAAAAACATAAGTTGGTAATTAGTTCAGGAAAAAATCAAAGTGGGACAACTACCAGAGCTGGAATCAAGGTGCACGAGATAACTCGGGATAATAATTCAGGTATGAATGTATGTCCATTTCATAGTGATTTTTTAGGTATGTAAGAAAATTAGTGATGTACAGTGATTCTGCAATATTTAATGACCTCTTTACGAAAATAAAAAAAATATGACACTTTTTTTCACAAAACTGGTAAAATATATAGTAAGGGAAGAGGTTCAAAATAAGTGTTTTTACTCACGAACTGAGCTATCCATTCGGACGTATTCATTATGCAGTGTATATTATACTGTCTAAAGCACATTAGCGTACAATATAGAGAATGAAGTTAAATTGAAAAATAATCATAATATGGATATTTAAACACATTTTTGAAAATGGTGGCCGTTCATTTCGATACAGGCTTCAGTTCTTTTGTGCACATTATCGCACTATAACTATAATTACATCTTGTTCACAAAGTTACTTCAGTTTCTCGAAGCAGAGATGTATTCAAGGGATTTTATTTTTTCATTAATTGTAACTGAAACTTCAATCCTAAGTGTTTTCACTAATTTGGACATAGTTTCCTGATTTTCACGTTATTTCTTGTTATTACTGTACGTTTTCTTGCTTACATTAAAATTATTACGCCATACTTAGTATTGAATTGTTAGTGTACTGCAGTGATGTGAAAGCAAGCGCATTTTTTCTGACCTTGACGTCGTGCCCGGGCAGCAAGCGCTAAGTATGGAAAGAGGAAGGGTCGTGTATATGAATAAGCAACTTGTTGGTTTAAGAAAACAGTGGTGCACAAACTTCAAACGGAACGTGAAATTTTATGTCGTTATTTTTATATGGCTTCTTTCTGTTTAATATTATTTATATTGTCTGTAAAACAAAAGTACTAACACTGATTTCTTAATATTGCACTTGTGTTTTAAATCTTAATAACATAATAGAGAGTTAAGAAGGAATGTTCACTTAAATTCCATAGTAGTATAATATTATACTGTATTAAGTGGATGAAACACATCATTCATAAAGAAAGTGATATTCCAAAGAAAGAGATTGAGTATGACATGATAAGTCGGAATTTATATTGATGGTATCTTTAGCTTTACAAAAGTAATCAATAAACTAATCAAAACAATATTACAGTACAAAGCAAAGTTACCTAGGTACTGTATCTGTTTTAAGTGTAACTAATATTACGTAACAAAACTCTTATCGCATTATGCTTTTAAGGTGATATTTTTGTGAGCAACTTCCTATCATCAGAATATTAAATTATTTTCTCGAAATCTGCTGAAGCTATAGAGCTGACATTTTTACAACACATGGGCACGTATCTTTTGCTTATGATGTAACAGTAGTTGCTTTGTTAATTCATTTCCTTACAAACAATTTCCATGCGAATATTTTCAAAATTTTCAATACACTATCTTCAGTAATACGTATATACGGTATGTTATATTTACGAAAACATTCTGTAAGGCTACTAAATAAATAGGCCTATACCTGAAAATTTCACTTTTCCATACGAAAAGTTGAGAAAATATTTCTCTTGAATAAAAAATTAAACTTGTGAAAAATGAGCATTAAAATTAAAACTTACATTCTTATAATGCACTTATACTTCTTAGGCAAATCTAAAAATTAACATGGATACAGTTTTTATAAGTTCTCTTCCCTTTATCTATTGAATCAGTGCTGGCCATCCCTGAATATAGCTCGACCAAGCGGTTTTCGTCTGTCTCTTTCCTTTCCTCTGTAAAGAGCTCAGGCTCTCCTGGGCTCTAAAGCGCGCGCTTGCTCATGTGGGCATCAATTGATATGCCTGGTGTACTGCATTGTAAGTTGATAATTCTGTATTCAATATTGAAATGCGCCCGAACGAGAGGTATTTTGTTCATTCTGGTTATTAATTTACATTTTCTGACATTAAATTACACAAACTAAACGAAAAACAGTTACGTCCCTATACCGAGTTCATGTAGATCAGTTTTGCAAGGTACACAGTGAAAGGTAGTTGAGCTTAATCTACTCTCTTCAAGTCGCTGACCGCATGGGTGTGGGGTACTACGTATGCGGCGTTGAGACATCTTGCAATTGCCATCAGCGCTTTCGAAACACTTGTAATTATCTCACTATCCGTAAGTCCTATAATTTTTTTATTTTACAAAACTTACTCTAAATAATCAGACCTATGGCTCCTGTCAAATGAGGACTTCACCCGAATAACGGCGTATACCCTTATACGCCGTTTTCCGACGATCAAGGGATTAGATAGTTGAATGCGTATAGTGCACTGTAGTAAATTTTCGTAAGTCTAGCTTCAATACGTAACATAGGACACAATGTTACGTGTTTACATTGAACGAGTGAACCCGCCTACTCCAGCGGCGGTCACATGCTGTTGCAAGCCGTACTGTAGTAGGCGAATATTCGATGTTTAGGCCTACTTCAGGTTGTCAGTTGCAGCAGTGAATCATGACCGAAAATATGTGAAAAAAGAAGCTTTTGAGCAAAACTAAATGGAAAACCGTAGAAAAGAAAATTAACAGAAACAGTGGCAAGTCATACACAAGTTATACAGACAAGGAAATGGAAGAGAAGTCATTTACACCTGTAACAAGATGATGTATGAAAATGTGTACACATGAAATTTCAAAGGACGATTGACTCTCTATTTTTAAACGCTTTTGGCACATGGATTGGAAATTAGAACAACATCATTTTATTACTTCTTGCCTTGAAAGAGTGAATCTAAAAACTAAGAAGCTTCAGTCTTTCAAGAATAGGGATAATGTTTGGAAAGATAGTGTTTTCTGTAATGGAGGTAAAAAAATTAATGCTGTTAAAACTTTCTATTGAGTCTATTGCAATTTCAGAGAAACGATTAACAACAGTTCAGAATAAACTGGTTTCCGGTGACATCCTTAATGATAAAAAGGGTACACACTTCAATCGTCCTCATACGATCATGGTGCAAAAGTATAAACAACTGCAATACAGGATATCGGGGATATTTTCAGCTTGAACCTCATAATCTGCATAATTTGTTTCCTTCAAGATTTGGAAGACGGGAATGAAAGTGTCGCAGCTGAAAATTTTTTGAGTCCAACACAAATGAACCCAGTGTCTTTGAAACCCTCCAAGGCGGAGGACTGAAGAGATCTCTTACAATTTTTAGATGAAGATGGCCAAAGTTAGCTGAACTCAATGCTGAATATAGTCGGGATATTATCACACAATGGTGAAGATGACTCTAGCAACAATAGTGATGATGTATAAAGAAGAAAAGACAAAGACAAGAAACCTATAAACTAAAAATGTAATGTTATTTTGTAGAATTACTCGTGTAATTATTCAATATTTTTATTTAGTATGTTATGGTAAATGCATATTTTATTTTGTTGAATTTATTTTATTTTACTTTTTAATACAAAATTATTCATAAAGTACGAGATGTTCCCATATATAATTAATTTTCATGCGAAGTTAGATACCTAGAACATCAGAATTTATTAAAAACGGTACTAAAACATATTGTCGCCGGAAAAAGGGCATATACAAGGTTCCATATTATATATATATATGTTATTTTAATGTACCGAAGTACATATGATATTTCCATGCAGATATTCTGCGTCATCATACGATGAAAGAGTAATGGAACGGAGAAAAATTCTCTCCGGCGCCGGGACTTGAACCCGGGTTTTCAGCTCTCCGTGCTGATGCTTTATCCACTAAGCCACACCGGATACAACTCCGACGCCGGTTAGAATCGTCTCAGATTAAGCTCCAACTCTTGGGTTCCCTCTAGTGGCCGCCCTCTGCACTACGTCATAGATGTCTATGAACGCAGGACCGAAGTCCACACATGTGATATGCGTAAATCACTTCGTGATTTAAGACGGCGCTTATTCCTTCGGATCCCGGCCAACTAGTCACTCATATCGAGTGCACCTCAGCACATGTGTGGACTTCGGTCCTGCGTTCATAGACATCTATGACGTAGTGCAGAGGGCGGCCACTAGAGGGAACCCAAGAGTTGGAGCTTAATCTGAGACGATTCTAACCGGCGTCGGAGTTGTATCCGGTGTGGCTTAGTGGATAAAGCATCAGCACGTACAGCTGAAAACCCGGGTTCAAGTCCCGGCGCCGGAGAGAATTTTTCTCCGTTCCATTACTCTTTCATTCCATATTATATTTATTTACTAATACCAGAACATCCTATTTGCTGTTATGTTTAAATAATTTTATTTTAAATATCCTCGAAACTATTGAACAGTAATGAAAAACTTTTTCGACGCAACTATGATGAACCTGACAGCTTACAAACATTGAAATTAGTTTATATCAGAACTACATTTTGCTGTTTACGCCCTTATTCGGGTGATGTCCTCAATTAATGTACTATCTTAACTTCCACTCTGTATATAGCCAACTTTCTGCTGGCCAAATCCATTATCTGAAAGCGGTGTAGTCCTTATTTTATCTCCATCTCAAGATCTCGACGTCGTATTTGAAAGCAAAGCACCTTTCGGTAGGGGTAATTCGAACCATCCAACTCAGTAACGCTAAATCTTCCGGAACACGAAATTATGCACCGCGCCATGCATCTTTGTACCCAGGACACACTGTTGGGTATGCCCATTAAATTTCCAAGGCATGGAAAATGTAATAGCGCTCGATATTTTACCCATCCTCATCCTTTTAAAATCCTATTAAAATCCTTCAGGACATTTCCTGTATAAGAAACCTATCTTCTCGTATCGTCTCGAGGAAGATCCCTTCTTTTCTAGAAAATATTATCCCCTCATCCCTCCGACCTCTAATTCTGTTGATGAAGGAAGAGAAGATCGCGGCCTAATAACTTTCCTCTCCCCTCGACTCTCTTCGACGCACGCATGCGAACACGCGCACCGCTGGATCATAAGTCACTTCCACCCCTTGCTCATCCCAATTAAGAATTACGAAGGACGAAAACATGCAGGACCTTAGTTAACTGTTCGGACAGACCGCTCTCTGCCTCCCCCACCTCCAGACCTCCGTCCACCTGCCAGAAAAGCACATTAAACCTGGTCCAAGTAAGAGCTAACCTAAGTGGTTTGTAGTTGTACAGTCGCCGCGAATTAAAGTGGATCATGTATTACGATTAGTCTATATTTACGCCACCTCAATGATCTTCCATACATTTAACCATTTATCCAACCGTACTTACTTACTTACTGGCTTTTAAGTAACCCGGAGGTTCATTGTCGCCCTCACATAAGCCCGCCATTGATCCCTATCCTGAGCAAGATTAATCCAGTCTCTATCATCATATCCCACCTCCCTCAAATCCATTTTAATATTATCTTTCCATCTATGTCTCGGCCTCCCTAAAGGCCATTTTCCCTCCTGCCACCCAACTAACACTCTATATGCATTTCTGGATTCGCCAATACGTCCTACATGCCCTGCCCATCTCAGACGTCTGTATTTAATGTTCCTAATTGTGAAGAATACAATGCGTGCAGTTCTGTGTTGTGTAACTTTCTCCATTCTCCTGTAACTTCATCCCTCTTAGCCCCAAATATTTTCCTAAGCACCTTATTCTCAAACACCCTTAACCAATGTTACTCTCTCAAAGTGAGAGTCCAAGTTTCACAACCGTATAGAACAACCGGTAATATAACTGTTTTATAAATTCTAACTTTCAGATTTTTGGACAGCAGACTGGATGATAAGAGCTTCTCAATCGAATAATAACACGCTTTTCCCATATTTATTCTGCGCTTAATTTACTCCACTTATACTTGTTACTGTTGCGCCAAGATATTTGAATTTTTCCACCTCTTCGAAGGATAAATCTCCAATTTTTATATTTCCATTTCGTACAATATTCTGGTCACGAGACATAATCATATACTTTGTCTTTTCGGGATTTACTTCCAGACCGATAGCTTTACTTGCTTCAAGTAAAATTTCCGTATTTTCCCTAATCGTTTGTGTATTTTCTCCTAACATATTAACGTCATCCGCATAGACAAGAAGCTGATGTAACCCATTCAATTCCAAACCGTCTCTGTTATCCTGGACTTTCCTAATGGCATACTCTAGAGCGAAGTTAAAAAGTAAAGGTGATAGTGCATCTCCTTGTTTTAGCCCGCAGTGAATTGGAAAAGCATCAGATAGAAACTGACCTATACGGACTCTGCTGTATGTTTCACTGAGACACATTTTAATTAATCGAACTAGTTTCTTGAGAATACCAAGACAATATAATAAATAATTAATATAATATAATGACAATTCTTTTTATCTTCACAACACCAATAAATAATTATGTAATAATAATAATAATAATAATAATAGTGATAATAATAATGATAGTCATACCTAAATTAAATTAAAATATTAAACTCGAACACAATTATAACTTCAATTTGACTGCGCCCGTAAGAAATCGTTTAGCCTTTTCTTGAAAGTGGTTATTGTCTGGCAGCCCCTAATCTTCTGAGGTAGAGAATTCCATTCATGGGGGACTGAGACAGTAAAAGAGGATGAATAGTGGGATGTTCTGTGGGCAGGAATTGCTAGGATTTGGCTCTCCTGTGACCTGGTGTTTAGATTGTGATTGGAGGATAAGTAGTTAAACCGGGAAAGAAGATAATTTGGAGTAGAAGTGTGGAGAACTCGAAACAGAAGAGACAGCGAATGAAGTGTTCTACGGTTACTAAGTTGCAGCCAGGATAAAGATTTGAACGAGGGTGTAATGTAGTCAAATTTGTGAGCATTACTGATGAATCTGACACTCATATTGTGCACACGCTGCAGCTTGTTCGAAAGGTCAGTTGTCAAGTCTGTAAGTATTACGTCGCAATAGTCAAACAGTGGTAGTACGAGGGTTTGCACTAAAGTCTGTTTTAATTCTCTCGGGAGGAAGTTTCTGAATGGGTTAAGAAAACGCATGGTATAGCACACGCTCTTGGATATTTCCTTTATTTGGCATTCCCAAATTAAATTTTCGTCCAAGAAAATGCCGAGGTTTCTGACCTTGAGATAAATTCACCATTATGATTAACCAAACTTGACAAAGGATGCTCGAAATGAGAACCATTAACAGCCAAACTATGGCCAAGTCTATCACGGAAACAGTTCAATCTCTTTCTCACAGTTACGTGACAGATCTGTTCCATCTCATGTCTACAATAGACTGTTTTCTAACCATTCGAACGTAGAAGTTAAGTTAACCTCTTCCCTTACTTATATTTTACCAGTTTTGTGAAAAAAAGTGTCATATTTTTTTTATTTTCGTAAAGAGGTCATTAAATATTACAGAATCACTGTACATCACTAATTTTCTTACATACCTTAAAAATCACTATGAAATAGACATACATTCATACCTGAATTATTATCCCGAGTTATCTCGTGCACCTTGATTCCAGCTCTGGTAGTTGTCCCACTTCGATTTTCTCCTGAACCATTTACCAACTTACGTTTTTTTATGGATTAATTTATGAGGTACAATACCAGTGCTGTTATCAAGGCGTTAAATGTTGCTTGTCGTGTGATAGACTCGAAAGCAGGGTATTACGCACAGTGGCACATTGCATTCCGGACAGTAGTATCTGCTCTCCTATATGAGAGCGTGTAGCAGTCATTGAATATTTGTACCAGTACATCTGTTCTTCAGGTTTGTGAATAATGTTCTGCAGTATCACTATGCCCAAAAGTACACGTACTTCAGAGTCTGTAGTAGGCCGCCACGAATTATTTTCGGCATTCTGTGAACACTTATTAGCATGCCGAATCGTCTCCTGGAATATAATATTGATGAGGTCATTATTAAAGAATAATTTTAAAAATTGAGAATTATCGTTATCAGAAACAATGTTAAAATTTCAGGGAATGGGGACCCCGGAGGTGCACAAGAAATGATGCCAGATGTCTTCTATTCAAACCACTGTCGAAAAGACGCGACATCAACTGATCTGAATTTGTTTGTTGGTCTATAACTTCGTCTTCTGATACCGATGTTTCATTTCCTAATCTTCTACAGGAATATATTCCTGATTAAAAGTTTCGGAATCACTAACTTGATCCATCTTTACACAAAACAGCACAAAAACACTAAACACAAATAGAAACCACCAAAACTAACTAGCATCTACTCACTACTGTGTGTGAATGCTATATGAGCATAGAATTCCACTCGCAAGGAAGAAGTACAAAACACACCACCAGATATAGCAAAATCACTAACTTCTGTAGCCATCTAGTGAGGAAATGAAAGAATGCAAACGTATATATTCGGGATATAATCCTTAACAGCGAAAATGGGACTCAAACGAGTTAACTCGGGTTAATAAATTTTGACGCAAGTTAGCAACCCGAGTTAACTCGGGTTAATCAGGGAAGTGGTTAATAGAGATTCGGATTATGAAAATCTTAATATTGGATATTAAAAAAATAAAGTTTACTCTCAAATACTGTATGCCTGAATAACTTTTTTCGAACGCTGTGTGGTTTATCTCCAACATCTTTTGTATAAAACTTTCTTTTTGTAAAATTAAAATTTAACTGTTTTAGCAATATCCCATACTCACTGTTCACTCTGTAGGCCTATATTATTTAAGTGCTTTATTCCTGCCTCATATAAAAAGGGGAGGGCATAATTATTTTTTATTCAGTTAGAATAATTATTTTGTTCATATAGGTCTATCTACATATTATTTATAAATATTCTGTACGGTATGTATATGATTCATATTTTATCATACCATGCATTCTTGTATGAACAAAGTTATTACGTTGGTACGAGACATGAATAAAATATACAGTAAATTTAAACACATGCGATGAAATCATACCTAAAAATATATATTTCGAGAATAAAAATGTGCTTTTTTATCTCTGAGAACGGTTCTGCCATTCTGTTTGCAATTAAAGGCAAGCATATAATATTCATACACAAATTACCTACTAAATGATCACTATAAATTAATATTAATTTTTTGTGTTGTTGATAAAATTACATTTTCCAGCTAAAACCTCCGACAATAAAAATACAACATGTGGTCTCGTTCCAGGTTAATGATTGTAATGGTCAAAATTAATGAACCGGAAACGCGCTGTAAAAGGTTAAAAACACCGACAAGGGTCGGTTTCACCCCATCCGCTGCCTCCCCCCTCTTTCTCTCCCCCACTCCCATTCTCCGTAACTTCCAATCCAGCACGCTCTAATGATGCAATAAATTCTATGCCATGTCAATTTCCTATCCCTCTCAAAAAGAATTCAACCTATCGACAAAAAAAGATTTCACTATAATTTATATTGGTGAAACGTTACCATGGTAATTGACCTCAAATTTAGGACGACGGACGCTCGGAAGAGGCACAATGCTAGACTCTACCGCCCACAATGTTGGGCCCGATATCCAAGGCCATAAAACTTAAAAAATCTGAAGCCTAACTCCCACGGATTATCATCGAAAAGAGTATAATTTAAAGTAATATTAATTACTATTGTATTATCATTATTGCCTTCACTATTAGGCACAAAAAACCTTTAGAGGAAACACATTTTGCTCTGAAGAACGATGTCATACAAACACAATATCCGGAAAAACAATAGTATTAAAAAATAATAATAATAGTAACAGTAACAATAAATACAGTCGAAATGAAAAGAATAAAAGCATTGCCTTAGCTAAAGAAGGCCACATTACAGGTTCTATCAGAAGTTTAAGGACACCTACCACTTCTGTTCTTATCCTTATCCCTTACTTGCTACATGCCCTGCCCATCTCAAACGTTTGGATTTAATGTTCCTAATTATGTCAGGTGGAGAATACAATGCGTGCAGTTCTGTGCTGTGTAACTTTCTCCATTCTCCTGTAACTTCATCCCTCTTAGCCCCAAATATTTTCCTAAGCACCTTATTCTCAAACACCGTTAACCTATCTTCCTCTCAAAGTGAGAGTCCAAGTTTCGCAACCATATACAACAACCGGTAATATAACTGTTTTATAAATTCTAACTTTCAGATTTTTTGACAGCAGACTGGATGATAAAAGCTTCTCAACCGAATAATAACAGGCATTTCCCATATTTATTCCTTGTTTAATTTCCTCCAGAGTATCATTTATATTTGTTACTGTTGCACCAACATATTTGAACTTCTCCACCTTAGTCTTTTAGGGATTTACTTCCAAACCTATCTCTTTACTTGCTTCCAGTAAAATTCCCGTGTTTTCCCTAATCGTTTGTGAATTTTCTGCTAACATATTCACGTCATCCGCATAGACAAGCAGCTGATGTATCCCGTTCAATTCCAAACCCTCTCTGTTATCCTGGACTTTCCTAATGGCATACTCTAGAGCAAAGTTAAAAAGTAAAGGCGATAGTGCATCTCCTTGCTTTAGTCCGCAGTGAATTGGAAACGCATCTGACAGAAACTGACCTATACGAACTCTGCTGTACGTTTCACTGAGACACATTTTAATTAACTGAACTAGTTTCTTGGGAATACCAAATTCAATAAGAATATCATATAAAACTTCTCTCTTAACCGTGTCATATGCCTTTTTGAAATCTATGAATAACTGATGCACTGTACCCTTATACTCCCATTTTTTCTCCATTATATGTCGAATACAAAATATCTGGTCAATAGTTAATCTATTATGCCTAAAACCACACTGATGATCCCCAATAATTTCATCTATATATGAAGTTAATCTTCTCAGAAGAATATTGGACAAAATTTTGAACGACATCAACAAAAGTGACATTCCTCGAAAGTTACTACAGTTAGTCTTGTCCAGTTTCTTAAAGATAGGTACGATTATGGACTCCTTCCATTGTTCTGGTACAATTTCCTTTCCCCAAATAGCAAGTACAAGCTTATAAATTTCATTAGATAATACGCTTCCACCCTCTGGAATTTGATCGATACCTGGAGACTTATAATTTTTCAGATTTTCTATCGCAATTTCGACTTCAGAAAGTGTGGGTTCGGGTATAAATGGCTCAGCAGTTCATAAATAAACACATACCTGCCAAAACACATCTGAAACTTTGGACATAGGACGTTCATGCATGCTGACTATCATCGGCCTGCATCAAAGTTTAGATGCACAATTTGCAATCCCAAGAAGTGTAAAACAGACTGCATATGTAACGAAAGGATACGGGGCGGCAGCTATTGTTCAGACAGGCATCAATTCATCCGCAAATGAAGGGGGTTGGTAACAGAAAAGCGGGTTTAAAACCGTAGGACATGGGGAGAGGGATGGTTGTGTCAATCTATATGATGATTGTGTACTGATGATATTATTGCTATTCTGTTTGAAGAGGGTTGCGATTAAAAAATGGCGAGACCCGCGTGGATATTCAGTTAGGGGGAGGAGCAGCTCATTTTTAAAGGTAGTAATTTTGTGGATAAGTTGAACAAAAAGAAAAGCTCTAAGAGTAAATAGAACCCTCTAACTTAGAGATAGCGGGGTGGTTAGTTCATTGTTCTTATGTCCATCTGTCTGGATTATACGGGAGATTTCCATGGATGCCGTATGTTTGTGTGTTTGTAACAACCGCCTGGACACCAGGAGGCCTGACATACTTCAGCTTACATTTCAATTTGGTGCTCTGCGGGCTGCAAGCCGAGGTAGCTCTATTACTATACTGTTTTCACTGTAAGAAAAATCCTAATGTAAACATAAGCACGTTGCTGTCATACCCGTGATTGGCTCCCGTCGAAACACTCACATGACGCAGGAAAATATAGTTCGTATTTGGAAACCATAACCTTGTATTATTTGAAAATAAAAAATGAATTCTAATTGTTAAATACGATGAAACATTTAACTTCATTCATGTGTAAATCGCTATGTAAAAGAAAAGCTACTTTTATATTTTGTTACTAGCCGTACCCGTGCGCTTCGCTGCACCTGTTAGAAATAAATATAAAGTAATTACATAATTAAAATAGGACGTTTTATCCAGGGAACGACTTTTACAACAGCGCAAGATAATCTGCTTCGCTCATTACCCAATTTTTTTTTGCATTGCATTTATTGCATATATATTTTATGTATTTTAACACGATTCAATTGAGCATAGTTAAAATTTGAATTATAAAATAATGGATTGCTAAGCTAACGTACTATTACTGCATACTAAATCAATACACTCTCGTTGTTCGTTAAATCTCTGAGATTAAAATGAGTGGACATAAATATTATTTTAAGAAATACAGAAAACGAATGTACAAAATAGCCTATCAAATTTTCTGTGCATAAGAAGCTATTTTAATCTTACCTGTCCTCGATTTACTCAGACGTTACTGTAATAACATTATAGTATTATGTCCATCTAGAGAAACTACACTTTCCAATGATGAAATAATAATAATTAATTATACATATCAGTTAATTTAGCTTCTGATATTACTTCATACAAATGCAGAAACATTCTCTGTAGGCTATGTTTAATAGCTTTCGATTGTTGATGTCCAACGCCCCTGTTTCGATTGTTGTTGTTCAAGGCCCCTTATAGACGAAGACATTTGTTCTTAATTCATTGCACCATCTTAGATGGCGTTATTTTAATTTTAAAACTCATTTATCTCATTAAATATCAGTCCTATCAAAATTTTGTAAAGAATAAGACTTATCGGAAATCATTTTTAAAGAAACTTTTGTTATGAAACATTTTTCACAAAAATCAATAATATGCGAGATATTTCGATTTATTTAATTCAGGCCCCCTTATAACTCCCCTTTTAAATAAAGTATTTTGAATGCCATATAGCCTAAAATCTAAGTTACAACGAACTTAATTTATATTCCAATTTTCATATAAATCGGTTCAGCCATTATCGCGTGAAAAGGTAACAAACATACAGACAGACATACAAACAAAAATGTCAAAAATGCGATTTTCGGTTTCAGGGTGGTTGATTATATATGTTAGGACCAATTATTTTTGGAAAATCGAAAATTACCAGAAAAAATTCGGCTACAGATTTATTATTAGTATAGATGTACTATGAGGCTGGTTGAGTGGAAGAGAAGGCCTTATGGCCTTAACTCTGCCAGCGAAAATAAAACATTATTATTATTATTATTATTATTATTATTATTATTATTATTATGAACGCGGATGAATATCAACAGTAATACCGAGGTAGTCTGTTCTTGTAACAAGCTGGCGTCACTTGAGCTCGTAGTTGTTCACGTAAGCACGTGGTACTGAAGTATGGCTTCTGCATCCTCAACTGTCCATTGTGAAGACATAAGACTTAAAAATAATTTAATTGCAGTAATTAAAAAGTAAATGTTTCCTAAGCAAACGAATGCATAGTAGTGAGGTTAGGCCTGCTTGACGAGTAACGGGAAATGTTTAACATGAAACAGAATGTACAACAGTAGGTGGGAACACGTACTGAGAATCTATGGCGCCAAACAGCGGCCAATGAAGCCTCACTTCAGTCACGTGCTATTGTTTATATTAGGATTTTTCTTACAGCGAAAAGATTATAGCACAGTCTACTATATACAGTTACGAAGCTTGAGTTTTGAGGGTGCTAGAAACAATAGACTGTGACGGTTCTATTTTGCATTGCCTGTAATGAGGAGATATTAGCGATCCTAGTGGTGAGCAACTATCAATGCTTGCATATTTACTACGTATTGAGCTTCGCGACTGTATATACTAGACTGTGATTATAGTGAGATTGTTGTTCCTTCACTTACCAAAACCAATTACTAGGGGCCTATATGCCTATCACATATCATCATGGAATCGGAATATGTCTGTATATTTCTGTATTATTTCTTGTTCTATCCTCCTTAGTCCTGAGACATTTGTTTTTTTTATTTTTGAAGTTCAATATAATTTTACATTTTAAACAAACGAGGAAAAATACTGTTCCCTACCATCCCGTATTTATACCTCACTTCGATCATTGCGACATTTTGTACAGTGATCTCAGGATTGATTCCGCTCAGAAACTACAGCGTGTTCATAACGCGTGCGTCCGCTTCATTTGTAATGTTCGATACTATGGTCATATCTCACCTTCTTTCGAGAAGTTATCATGGCTTAGGTTACATGAGAGGAGAAATCTGCACTCACTTTCTCTCTTATATCGAATTATGCACACTTCATCCCCCTATTATTTATTCGCTCGTTTTCATACTCTCTCTCGCTATCATAATATTAATACTCGATCACAACGCGATAACACGCTAGAAATTCCACTTCACACATCATCTCTGTTTTCCTCATCTTTCACTGTTGCTACTTCTCGTCACTGGAACTCTCTGCCCCCTGAAGTCAAGGGTTGCCGAACATTGAAATCTTTCAAATCCAAGTTAGAAAATTATCTTATGACGAGTTGCCAAACTAACTTACTATTATGACAAATGTTGTATTCATGTTTCCACGTATTCAATTTTTTATGTTCTAGTGATATTTAACTTATTTTAAATTTTTGTTTTCATAATGGTATATCTATAATGTGATAAGTTGAGCTATATATAATCATAATTTTCCTTACTGTGTGTACCTAAAAATATTGTATTCATTGTACTTCACTATTTTATTACTATTAGTATTATTATTATTATTATTATTATTATTATTATTACTACTATTCTCATTTATTATTATTATTATTATTATTATCAATAATTGTCTTATTTTTTATACTTTGTATGTCTAATTTATTTTGACCTGCTGTTCACATTTTATTATGCTTTTTCCTTTCTTTCTGTATGTTATATATTATGTCTGATTTCTACTTACTTGTTATTTACATTTTATTATTATTATCGTATTCAGTTTTGTGTGTAAAATTGTAGTGTACTTTGTAAATTTGTAGTGTTTTTGTAACGCAGTTTTACTCCTGGTTGAGTGTTAGAGAAGGCCGTATGGCCTTAACTGCCAGGTTAAATAAATCATTATTATTATTATTATTATTATTATTATTATTATTATTATTATTATTATTATTATTATTATAGTCAATATGACCCAGCCAGGTGGCCCGGGTTCGATTCCCGGTCGGGACAAGTTACCTGGTTGAGGTTTTTTCCGGGGTGTTCCCTGAACCCAATATGAGCAAATGCTGGGTAACTTTCGGTGCTGGACCCCGGACTCATTTCACTGGCATTATCACCTTCATCTCATTCAGACGCTAAATAACCTAAGATCTTGATAAAGCGTCGTAAAATAGCCTACTAAAATAAAAAAGAAATATGACCCAGCGATATAGAACATTTTGATAATAATAACTTTCAGAATGTCTAGTAATCTTCATTGAAAATAAATCTGAAAAATGTTTATTTGAACGTCTAATGAACTTAGTTTGCAGCATTTGCTACACAAACCACTAGTATAGCCCATATTCTTACAAAACTATCGCAGAGAAAAGGGCTTATAACTGAAAGGAATCTGAATTTAAAAAGTGCAATTTTAGTTTATTTTTGAAACTAGACAATATCCGACAATCTCTCACATGTATAGGCTTATACTGTATTCTAACTCGTTGCATATTTCTGATTCCTCCATATTTATTCAGTACCTACAAGCGTAGCGGAATTTAACATCATTTTTACAGCTCCGTAGCGGATTCAGTATTGTTGAAGTTGGGCACACTGGTATAACTAAATACAGTAGTAAATAAACGGTACGTACAAAACCCCAAACCCACATTAAGAATTCGTCAGTTACATAATTTTATACGATTAGGTCTACTTAAAAAAATTCAGAAAAGATAACTTACACGAGTGAATCCTTTCTCATGGTAACATAGCAATGTTTTTGAGCTGTGTAATAGCCTACTAGTTCCCCCAACCCTCTTCGAGACCAAACCAAATTTCTTTTCTGTTCGAGTGACATGACAATTTTCCATCTGAGCTACATTCTGTTGAAGCCTCTTTAGCCGTGTAAACGGTTAGGGTCATCTTCGCTGTGTTTGCCGTCTATTGGCTCCGAAAATTGCTCCAGCAAATCCCACTGTACGTGGAGCCGGACTACATAAAGGGAGAGATTTTTCAATCCCCCTCGCACAACTTCCTCTCCCCTTCTTCTCTACTACCTATGTCAAAACACTTTGAAGTCAAGAGGAAAATTGTTCATCCTAATATGGAAAATCTTCAAGTGCCGACGTATGAGATGGAGCGAGAGGGACTACAACCCCATGTTGTGTTCTTGCACTGGTATGCTAACAAGCTTCTTTATATCGCACTACGCGATGACAATGTTGCTCTGCTAGTCTTTGGGTTGATTTATGACAGCGGTGACCAAAACTCGAACAGCAGTGATTACACGCGAGAGACGGCAAGGAGACGGGGGAGAGGTACTTGGCATGAAAACTACAGGGACATCATTTTATTTTTACTTCAATTTATTATTATTATTATTACATAATTATTTTATTGTTGTTATGAAGATAAAAAGAATTGTCATTGCATTATATTAATTATGTATTATATTGTATTGTATTGTAGTATTGTAATGTATTGTATTAATTATGTTATCTTCATAGCAATGTAGTAATTTTTTATCATACTGGTTGAGTGGAAGAGAAGGCCGGATGGCCTTAACTCTACCAGTTAAAATAAATCATCATCATCATCATCATCATCATTATTATCATTATTATTATTATTATTATTATTATTACTATTACATAATTATTTTATTATTGTTATGAAGATAAAAAGAATTGTCATTGCATTATATTAATTATGTATTATATTGTATTGTATTGTAGTATTGTAATGTATTGTATTACTTATGTTATATTCATAGCAATGCAGTAATTTTTTATCATACTGGTTGAGTGGAAAAGAAGGCCGAATGGCCTTAACTCTGCCAGTTAAAATAAATCATCATCATCATCATCATCATCATCATCATCATCATCATCATCATCATCATCATCATTATTATTATTAATATTATTATTATTATTATTATTATTATTATTATTATTACATAATTATTTTATTGTTGTTATGAAGATAAAAAGAATTGTCATTGTATTATATTAATTATGTATTATATTGTATTGTATTGTAGTATTGTAATGTATTGTATTAATTATGTTATATTCATAGCAATGTAGTAATTTTTTATCATACTGGTTGAGTGGAAGAGAAGGCCGAATGGCCTTAACTCTGCCAGTTAAAATAAATCATTATTATTATTATTATTATTATTATTATTATTATTACATAATTATTTTATTGTTGTTATGAAGATAAAAAGAATTGTCATTGTATTATATTAATTATGTATTATATTGTATTATATTGTATTAATTATGTTATATTCATAGCAATGTAGTAATTTTTTATCATACTGGTTGAGTGGAAGAGAAGGCCGAATGACCTTAACTCTGCCAGTTAAAATAAATTATCATTATTATTATTATTATTATTATTATTATTATTATTACTATTATTATTAAGGACCTTACTAATAATTATACACAGTATTTAAAGGGTGTAAATGATATGTTGTTATTGAAGTGTTGTATCAGTGAAGAATTACGTTGTGTCAGTGAAGTGTATTGTATCAGTGAAGAAGTATGTCGTGTCAGTGAAGTGTGCTGTGTAAGTAAAACGTGTTCCTGTCAGTGAAGCTTTATAGTTTATAGTATCAGTGCAAAGTATTTGAACAGTGAAATGTTTTTGAAGTGTTAGTGAAATCAGGATAGAATCAGTGAAATGTGTCGTAGTTCCATTGCAGTGAGTGAGTTGACAGCGAAATGAGTGTAATGTTGAAAGGTACTTGTGCAGATATGAACATAATCATACTCGTGGGTTTTAGTTCGATCTTAGTTTTAAGATACAAATTAGATTTATTTCAAATGTTATTTTAAGTGATCGTTTCATTTAATTTAGTATATTCCCTGTTGTTATTATTATTATTATTATTATTATTATTATTATTATTATTATTAGTATTAATTATTAGTATTATTATTAATTGTATTTTTAATTAATAAGTTTACTATTGTCATTATGGAGTGTAATTAGTTACCACTGCCACCGGGTATATACCCACTGCAGTGTGAATAAATACATACATACATACATACATTATTATTGTTATTATTGTTATCGCAGATGATAGATGAAATCAGGAGACAGTGAAAAGTGTTTGTGAAATAATATGTGGGCTTACCACGAGAATTAACCCTGCACCATCTGCTTTTCCCATCACAAATTCCATCACTACCTGTCCGTGAATCGAACCAGGGCCGACTGAAGTAGACACAGACGCGGCCAACTTTTAACTAGAACTAGCCTATTATCACTTGAGCTATAGTGAAGGATACCGACCTTCCACATTCGTCTAAATTTGCGAAAACAATATTAAAAGCACCGTTTAAGAATTGAACTTTTTTTTTAACGTTCAGCGTTTAAATTAACTGTTAAAACTTGGACTCAGTTTTGCCACTTTATTGTATAAAAATGTAAACAAATTAACACAGCCGGCCGTGCTTGTGGAGGGAGAAAGGTAATAAAAATATGGTTTTTAATATGACGGTAGAGGTCATTAGAGATGGACTTTTTAATTAATTACGAAGAATGATTTGAATTGGTCATTTAGGCTGGGTTGTAATTACATTTATACCGGGCAGAAAGAAAACAATGATTAATTATGTGCAATATATGCCCTACGATACCCTCGTCTGTATGCCACACACAGACATCTCATCAAACCGAGATCGACCAAGTCGGCATTGAAATCTCTGTTCTCTTATTGATAATGTGTCATAATAGCCTGTACACACCTCATAGTCAATTTAAAACAAACCACTCGTTCACAGTTGGATTTTTGACACTTATCCTTGTACTTGTCACTATCTCTTGTCACTAGAGAGTTCTTGAAATTTATATTTTCCCCGCCATTCATAAAATATTTTGATATGATACCTCTTGCACAAAAGGAGAGATCTATAACTGAAACTCGATTAATATATTTCAGTTTTATTTGTATTTATCCTGGTAATAATGAACAGTTTGACTCGTAGACATTTTATTTTTGCAGCATTAACTTCCCATGATTGTACGGGAAGATTCGAAGAGAACGGCAGTTACGTAGACTTTCGGCTCCCCCCTACTACCATTAATGCACAACACAACGTCAATACGGCGGTTGCTGTCGTCTGCGATACAACGAACTTTTCTGTTGATTTTCGAGTTCGTCATTTTTTCCGGTTATTATATGCTTATTTAAGTTGTGTTAACTCTCGCTAGTGGTTTTATATTTTATTTTATCCGTCTTAGTATTTATTTTATTATTGTAAATATTTTTGTTTTATTACTATTATTATTATTATTATTATTATTATTATTATTGTTATTATTATTAATGAATTATTTTGTATTACAATCTTTGTATCATTTCTGTCACGATTATTCTATTATTATTATTATTATTATTATTATTATTATTATTATTATTGTTGTTGTTACCCCCCCCCCTTTCTATTCGTTAGTGTGTGATTGTTACAAATATATGTACAAATTTATTATTTCTTAAACTTAAGCTCCTAGTAAAAAGGTAAAGGTATCCCCGTAACATGCCATGAAGGCACTTGGGGGGCATGGAGGTAGAGCCCCATGCTTTCCATGACCTCGGCACTAGAATGAGGTGGTGTGGTCGGCACCACGCTCTGACCGCCTTTTACCCCCGGGAAAGGCCCGGTACTCAATTTTATAGAAGGCTGAGTGAACCTCGGGGCCGTTCTGAAAGTTTGGCAACGAGAAAAAATCCTGTCACCACCTGGGATCGAACCCCGGACCTTTCAGTCCGTAGCCAGCTGCTCTACCAACTGAGCTACCCTCACATTTAAATTTGGCTCATCTATTTTACTGTAATCATTACTATTCTTATATGTGTGTTATTCTGTGTTTTTGGCAACCCAGGATGCCTGGGCAGACTATTTCTTGAAATAAATTATATTCTATCATCAGCATTATTATTTGATCTCTGTAAAATTTATGTAGACTACTGGACTGTACCCGATCACGAGCATATGCTCATTTCGGGTATCTGTACATATGTATTCATTTCAAATGTAAATTGTAAATAAATTTGAAATAAAAATATTGATTGATCCTGAGGTGACGACACAAATTTCAAGACGAGTCCGGAAGGAACGGACGCAGACGTATTTCTCATCCATTTTAGAACTTATTTTTCCTTCAATTCTAAATTTTTACTTTAAGTGTTCACATACACAGTGAAGAACATTTCGCTGATACGTACTACACCATGCCATTCTTGGCGAAATCAAGACACTAGTAATATGCGTTACAAGAGCGGTATGTTGAAGTTTTCATGTTCGAGGAAAAGTTTGAAAAAGCGAAACGTAGTTACCGCTCGTGTATCGTACATTATTTTGTGCGAAGATCGTTTATTACATACCTGAAAGAAGAATTTCTATTTAGTTGCAAAATTAAATCTCCATCTTGGTTTCTGTTCAATGGCGGCAAATTGGAAAACAAAAATACTATCTTCAACATTGTTGCTTTAAAATGTTTTCTGTGTTTATTATACTCCAGCAGGCCGTGATATACGCCTGTCTTCCCCCCCAGTCTATAAATGCGAACTTAAAACAAACGGTAAGGTTATGTAATGATTTATTTTTCATTTTAATATTTTAACAATATTATTTATATAACATATTGCAGTAATAACATCGGCAAGTTTAATTTTGCCGGTCAAGGAGATTTTTTCACGGCTTCCTTAATGTTACTTGCATCACGAATGCAGTAACTTTAGTGGAGTTGTAGAGTTTACTTAATTTTTGCAAATCTTTAAAGACAATAATTAACAGTGCAATTTAGGTGAAATTGCAGTGGTAAGTTTCCAATTTATAATTATTACTATATTGAACGTCTCTAAAAATAATATGTTAAAAGCCTAAAGCAGTAAAATCAATATGTCACTTAAGTGGTAAGAAGAGGGAAATTGTAATGTGTGTTAGGTTGGGAATACTGAATGTGGAATTTTAGACTTTCCGCGGATTGGTTTTGTGCGGAAACCAAGCAAATACGCACGATCTCGCACAAAATTTATTTTACATATAGGGTAAACGAGGGTAATTGTAAACAAATGCTGTGAGAAATACAAAACTGTCAATATAAAAATTTTTATTAGGGGAATATTTAAATTAACATGTTGGCTAACCTACAAAGCAGTTTGGCGCCAAACTGCTTAGTTGTGAACGAATGGTTTGTAAGAGTCTACAAAAAAAGTTGAGAAAGAATTTTGCTTCACCTTCATTTTGCATTGTAAGTAAACATACAGTGCTATTTTTTAAGAATATGTTGTTTTTATGAGTAATGTATAGTAGTTAACATTTATCACAATGGTTTTGAGATCCCTCATAACCTCAGTTCATTAAATTATGATGTGTTTACATTTGCCCCATAGTTTTAATTGCTTGGGGTAATTGTAAACATGTTTTACTATGGTTACATTTCGTACTTATCAGTAATCAAAATGCCAAGAAATTATATTAGAAAGAGACCACCCCACCCAATAATAATAATAATAATAATAATAATAATAATAATAATAATAATAATAATAATAATAATAATAATAATGGCTTTATTTAACCTGGCAGAGTTAAGGCCGTAAGGCCTTCTCTTACACTCAACCAGGATTAAAATTTGCTTACATAGTTGAACATAAAACTGGATCGGAATTAAGTAATTACATACTGATACAATTTAGGTACATAATGAGATCAAAAGAGGTAGTTACATAAAAATTTACCTCATAAAATAAAAATAAACATAGTGGAATACATATTAATGTTCTTAGAATCAAATACGAATCACATAAAAACAGAAGCCGATAATTCAATAAAAATGTACACAGTAAAAATAAAAATAAACACATTAGTATACATATTAGTATTAGATTACAATTAAGTAGGATTTACATAATTAGCTAAACCAGAAACCGACAATTGAATAAAATGTACACAAGAAAAATATATTAATAATAAAAAAACAACACAGTGGGATACATATTGGCGTTAAGTGATAAATTAACACGATTTACATTATTACACAATAAAAATAAGAAACAAAAAATAAATACAGTAGAACACATTCCATTAAATATTTGCAACGCGTTAGGTCTGGTAACTCATCATAAGATATGGTAGAGGATTTAGAGAGGGTTGTCACAGATGTGAAAAATAGGAGTAACTACAGTTGTGAAGCTCAGGAGAGGTACTGAGTTCCTATATCCGTCATATATAATAGGTTGAAGGGATGAAATGTACAGTGACCAAAATTGGAGTTGGAAGGAGTTCAGCTCTTTCTTCTGAAACAGAACAATGAATGTTCAGTGTCTGACAGCCCGTGCGAATCTTGGTGTTTACAATTACCCCCCTCTCAAAAGCATAAATGTAAACAGGTGGGGTAAATGTAAACTAACAATTAAAAGATGAAAAAAGTCAACCTTATTATTTTAAACCCATTTTCAGGGAAAAGAAAGATCTAAAAATAACACAATGTTTCTTTGTCACGCTTACCGTTACTGAGGGTTGTGTAATGTTGAAATATATTTGAAATCAGTGAAAAGCGTTTACAATTACCCTGGTCTACCCTACTGTATCTAAATATCCAATCTTGCTTGCTTTCGACAGAAAAAAATCATATTTAAATTTTGAATGATGTTGCAACCTTGTAAATAGGCCTACATTTGTAGGATGTTTACTTCAGTATTGATAAATATTAAGGTCAGATGCTGGGACAACTTAACATTATTTTGGCTTATGGAACAAGAGGACGCGAATTCAATTTCTAGTGATGTTAATTTTTTCTAAACAGACACAAATATAATTAAAGATGCCACCGACGTAGCTCAGATGGTAGAGCATTTCTCTGCTCATCCGGGGCTGTACTCAGACGTGGATTTGGTTATAGCTGCGATGTATTCGTTCTATCGAAAGATCTACCAGTTTGTCCGATGTACAGGCACATCATTTTATTTTTACTTGCATTTTTATTGTACCTGCATTTCTGAATGTACTTCACTCTCACCCCTTCACTAATATCCTTGCTCCCGTCAGACACACAAACTTACGTCCGCTGTTGCATTCGAAGTCTTCAAGCAGTGAAGTAAACACTGCAGTGTATAGTGTGTTTCAGAAATATGATTGCGTTTTCTATAGAAGAAAGAACCTATATTAATAATATCGTACCAAAAATTATATTCAAGAAACGATAAATTCAATTTCAGAGAATATGCTTCAAAATGTTTTTAATAATATGCGTACTGAATTGAAGCCTGCATTGTAATGAACGGCAACCATTTTCAGCAACTTGTTTAAAAATTCAGATTGGCTTATTTTGAATTGAGGTGGCTAGAAGCAAAGGAATGCTAGTGACATTTGACATGAGCTAAGTGCATCCAGTGTAAGCTAAAGTATCTAAAAATTTTAGTGGCAAAGGGATATTTTAATCGCATCACACATTAAAATTTAAATAAAAATTTCACCGATTTTACGAAAGCTTAAATATTTAAACCCCATTTTCTCAAAAGTAACTTAAGTGCACTTACAGCCCTTTACTTATGACCCCCTCAATTTAAATGCACTCTCTATATTGTATGTTAACACCAATAATTAATATGCTAAATAAAGTAGACATTACATAACGAACATATCCGCCTGAAAAGTTGAGTTTTTGAAAAAGAAAATGTTACTACTCTACTGTATTTTGATAAATTCCGTAAAAGTGATCATCAAACTAAAAATCGTAATATCGTATTTTCCTACAACATAAATGGATACACTACTTTTCTCTCCTCCTATACCGAGTAAAATGATTTGTTTACATATTGCACTAGCAACATCAAACTCCTGTAATGGAAGGGGGCAACAGTGTTTCCGAGTATAGCCAGGTTAATGTTAAAAATGGTAAAAATAAAGTGATGTCCCTGTAGAAGTCGTTATAACTATTTTATGTTAATTTGTAAATAGTCTACCTGGTATCTCGTTGTATTTGTTTGTTTTTCTTCCTTGTGTACTTTATTTTTATTTAGTTCAGTAATTGTGACTTTATATATTCATGTTAGCTTTTCTGAAATAAGATTGTTCGTAGGCAGCAAATCAAATGGGATTTGAAATATTATTATTATTATTGTTATTATTATTATTATTATCATCATTATCATTATTATTATTATTATTATTATTATTATTATTATTATTATTATTATTGCTTCAGCTGCTGCTGCTACTGATAAAGCTATATGGTCTCCTCTATTAGAAGAGAGAAAGTCCATTTCATGAATTTTCTCTCTACGTACAGTAAATTGGATACTGCTTATAATTAACAAATTTATAACTATATAAAAATTAAGGTTAACTTCCCAGGTAATTCCGAGTCCAAAAAACAAATTTCCGCGTGTTAAACCGTTAACAAATTAATTTGAAATGTATGCTGGGTTAGTTATTGCACCGAGGACAAATTAGGGGATTGGATCACTGAATATGTTGATTAACGGCAATGATAACAACACGCAAAATATCCACGCCCCTGGCAGGGTTTCGAACCTGCGGCCCAAACATTTGATAGCTCAAGGGTAAGCTCGACGGGAACGTGAATTCATAAAACGTGATATCACTAGCCTTTACGAATTCTTTATAATACAAACTATGGCATATCCTACCTCTTTGGTCAATGAAGAGTCAAATACGTGCGTGCTTCAGATTTGATCCGAACTTTATTTTTTCTCATTTTAAATTAAAATGCATTCACAATAATGGAAGAGCTGAAAGTAGAGAGGAAAATTTGACCAAATTGCTATTTTTCCCTAAAATTTATCATTTCACAATATGCGTGTGCTGACCTCTACAAGATGGTTCATGAATCATTTAAAAGTAATAATTGGTTACTGAGTTATAACTCATTTTATGTTGCAGAGAAATTGTCCATTTTCCACAGAATGTATAAAGTGGGTCATGTCACCTACAATGAGTGTTTTAATTAATTCTTAGTATCGTTTAAACATCAGTTCTGAGGTTTATGCCTATCAATATGGATGTAATGAATCTTCCTGCCCACACGGATGAAGAAAACAGCACTAACTCTGGTTTTAGTAAACTAAATGCATCAATTAAAAGTGAGGAGAGTATATATATATATATATATATATATATATATATATATATATCTGTACTATTTATTCAAGCAAATAATCAGCTATTTAACGTATATAGGCATTAACGTCTCTAGGTTGCAGAAACGTCATATTATTCTTAAGCCTATAAACAGTTATACAGGGCTATACTATTTACAAAGGTACTTTGTAACCATTTTTATAACAAAAACTTATGTAGGGCCTATACATATGTAGGTTGTATTGTGAAATTACGTATTTTATGTTTAATTATTAATTGTAATTATTGTGTTAAATTGTATTGTGTATTCTTATTGTATTGTGTATATAATTGTATTGTGTATTGTATAATTGTATTGTGTATTGTAAATTTTATTGTGTATTGTAAATTTTATTGTGTATTGTTTATCATTTTATTGTGTATTGTTTACATTGTGTATACCACTGCCACCGGGTGCTTGCCCACTTGCAGTGTAAATAAATACATACAATAGGCACTAATACTTAATTATTAGAATATCAGAACACATACAATTTGTAAATTGTAGGCTTACATAAATTACAAAATAAGAAAAAGAAGCGACATAAACACAGTAATTATGAAACATAGGTCACAGAAATAGACTTGTCTGAAGCTATTTAGACTACTATTAAAAGAAACAATATTTAGATAAAACGTGTAGAAAACAATATGTTCTATTTAATATAAACCTAACCCCCGTATAAGTAAAACTTGTTACCAAGAAACGAAGATAATATTATACTTAAAATGTAAATAACTGAAGTATTCTATTTAGTAAGAATTTAATATTAGTGAGAAGTCAATATCAAAGTTTCGTAGGTTAACTTGATAACACAGTAGAGTAGACTAAGAATAAAATGAAGTAAAGTGATGTACCGGTATCACAAATTAACAAGATATTTATTTAAAGTATAGGCCTACAGCACTAGTGTGAGAGCTGTAAGCTCCAAAACCGGTTGTGGAGCTAGATCGGAGCTTGAACTTGCTTATGTCTGTGGAAACACCGGAGCACGCTACCAGTCTAGTGGAGCGCTCCGCTCCGTTTAGTCCCTGTCTGACATCGTTGGCCTACAGTATGTTAAATATAATAATATATTAATGCTAATTTAAATTATGTAATATTCTAAATATCACCTATTCCTAATTTGAATTTATACAGTATAATTTTAAATATAAATATCGGTACTTCAAAATCATGTCATTATAAATTTTAGTCCATAATAATTAAAAGCTGTTCTTTTCCAGCAATTGTGACGCGTTTTGCCATTTCAAAAAAAAATTACTTATTTATACTGGTAGGAATTTAATAATATGTATTTAAAAATTTGTTCCAATTGAATTTCGTTCTCGACATCGCAATATTTTCACGTAGTCCCAACTGTTCCAGCTTCAGTGCTAGTACGTACGAAACCTTCAACCAGAGGGAAAAAGTAAAGAATCCCTAGCCTGTTCCCCCACCTCCATCCAACACTCCGTTATCAGTCAACCTGTATCTCCTCCATCGGGACCTGAACTTCGAAGTCTAGTTACTACTAATGAACACTTAAAATAAACACTAACAAATACTTAAAAAATCTACCCACAGTTTGTACCACCTCCACTCATGCTCGTCATGGAAATCAAATGTAATGAAATTATGGTTTATTTAACGATGTTCGCAACTGCAGAGGTTATATCAGCGTCGCCGGTGTGCCTGACACGAACCTGTCGCATTTAAACACAATTAAATGCCATCGATCTCTGCCGGGATCGAACCCGCAACCTCGAGCATAGAAGGCCACCGCTATACAAACTACGCTACTGAGGGCGGCAAAATCAAATGTAAAATGTAGGAGATTTAATCTGTTTGAATTCTTTACCAAATCTGTACGTATTTTCCGACGGATTCTTTTCTCTTTACCTACATTTCAGTGATTTAGCCTTCCGTATCTCTGAAAAGTTAAACATTTTTTCATTCATAATAAGGAGCAAACATCGAGAAATGTGGTACTTCAAATATCTCTATGAAAAGGGTCAACACAGTAATAACTTGTATTCCGCAATTGACTACGAGTTTATGGGTAGTAAGAATAAAGCTTAAGTATTTTCTCAAGGTTTATACTTATGAGTATGAGCACTTCCTGTCATATACTCGAAACCACTAGAACATACTCATTTTCGTAAGAATAAAGACATTCTACCTAACGCGAATATATACTCGTCTCTACAGCCTTCTTGATCGTTTAAAAGTTAGTACATACATACATACATACATACATACATACATACATACATACATACATACATACATACATACATACATACATACATAAAGTTAGTATATACTCATGTTACCTATCCTCTTTGACCACATTGCAACGTGATGCTCAGTTTTTTTATAGACTTTCACATGCTATTTGCATGCTGTGGTGGTTTATGTTTTGCTTTTTGTAAATTTTAATAATAGATAAATAAATAAATAAATAAATAAATAAATAAATAAATAAATAAATAAATAAATAAATAAATAAATAATAAAATTAATTAATTAATTAAATTAATTAATTAATTAAATAATTAAGTAAATAAATAAAATAAATAAATTAAATTAATTAAATAAATAAAATAAATTAAGTAAGTAAATAAATTAAATAAATGAAATAAATAAGTAAATTAAATAAATAAAGAGATAAATAAATACATAAATTAAATAAATGAATAAATAAATAAGTAAATAAATACGAAAGAGAGAGTGAATCAGATAAGTGACGTTAATAAAGCAGGAAACAAGAAAATACTACTGGCAAATCGTCATTACGGGATGTTGGATAGAGATCACAATCCATTTCTAGAATTCCAGTTATGCTAATTGTTTTTTTTATTATGGAGCAGTTATATGTATGTGTGTGTGTGTGTGTATATATATATATATATATATATATATATATATATATATATATATATATATAATTTTAAAGCTACAAGTAATTGCATTTTGCTATTCAAATTTTACAAAATAAACTGTAATTGTTAATTATATTTAACAATACAATCTAACCTTATAATTTGATAGCCATTCATATTCTTATAGGTAATGTTATTTACGAAGAACAAGTACATGTTTAACCAATTTCACATTCACTTTCGTGAACCGTTAAAGGCTTCTGGAGGTCACGTCTTTTTCTATATTTTTCCAAGAAGCACTACATCGTTCATAAATTATGCCATTTCTTTTTAATCTAACTTTAAACTGAACACAAACCAACAAATATTCAGAATTGAGCCTGATACAAACCATACTCAGAATAACATGAGAACGAACTTATAAATATGAGAATATACTAGCTTTTATTCTTATCAAGCATGAGTAGCCTATATATTCTGTACAAGATGGACACTTGAGTATATTCTACTATGCTTCCATGTTATGAGTATGTAATCAAAAATGAGTAGGTACTCAAATGTTTTTGTGCGAGATCGTGCGTATTTGCTTGGTTTCCGCATAAAACCAATCCGCGGAAAGTCTAAAATTCCACATTCAGTATTCCCAACCTAACACACATAACAATTTCCCTCTTCTTACCGCTTAAGTGACATATTGATTTTACTGCTTTAGGCTTTTAACATATTATTTTTAGAGACGTTCAATATAGTAATAATTATAAATTGGAAACTTACCACTGCAATTTCACCTAAATTGCACTGTTATTAGTGTTTTTAAATATTTGCAAAAATTAAGTAAACTCTACAACTCCACTAAAGTAACTGCATTCGTGATGCAAGTAACATTAAGGAAGCCGTGAAAAAATAAAAAATATTCCAGAATCATCATAGACAGGGGAAAAAAAAAGACAGACGTATATCACGGCCTGCTGGAGTATAGTAAACACAGAAAACATTTTAAAGCAACAATGTTGAAGATAGATATTTTTGTTTTGCAAATTTGCCGTCATTGAACAGAAACCAAGATGGAGATTTCATTGCAACTAATTAGAAATTCCTCTTTCAGGTATGTAATAAACGATCTTCGCACAAAATAATGTACGATACACGAGCGGTATGTTTTCTTTCAATTCTCGGAAATTAAAAAAGCTCAACTACGTTTCGCTTTTCAAACTTTTCCTCGAACATGAAAACTTCAATATACCGCTCTTGTAACGCATATTACTATTATTCTTACTAACAAGAGTATTTACTAAAAAAAAGTCCAGTATATACTATATACTCATATTTATTCTTACTACCGACATTCAGAAACTTCAGCATTTTCTCCTCCTGCTGTGTGGAAACTGTTTATATTGTTTCAATTCAGTTATTATCTTCTGACGTCTCTACTTGTACAGTAATCATTTCAGATTTTTCAGGCTACAGTAGTCAGTTTCGAACTCAGTGTCAGAGAACTGAATGTTTTGTGAACGGGTAGTAGCGCCGGCAGCTTCTGCAGCCCGACCGACGCTGCGGCAGACTGTGGACGGGTGAAGTGGTGATTCACTTGCTGTTTGAAAATTTGGTTAGGGAAATTAGGCATGAAATGGAGTTGGTTTCTTTTTTCTGACGTACTCCTTCCCCAAGATTTCACCCTCGTCGAGGATGAAAGAAAGAGAAACACACACACAAAACGTTCCGCAGGGACGTAGGGGTGTCCAAGCAAAGACAATTAAGCCGCGTGGTTCCGCACATGTTCCATTCAGAATATGACAAAATAATTTCTTTGTTGAATTTGCATGAAGCACTCATCTTTACGGAGTGAGGCAAAGGATTATTATTTCTCAAAGTAATAACCAGGTTTGCCAATAGACAAAAGTTCATAGTTTCAGAATCTACCGAAGTCACTAATCATTTCCTTCCAATTTAATTACTGTCCTAGCCTTAAAAATCTGGAGTAATTACTTGTGTTATACAACTCGACACAACAAGGAATAAAATCTTGAAAAACGTTTATAAATCGCTTTCTTTGAAGAAATTTGTGCTTGATGAAGAAATAAACATTTAAAATAATAATAATAATAATAATAATAATAATAATAATAATAATAATAACAATAATAATATTTATTTAATCTGGCAGAGCTATGGCCAATAGGCCTTCTCTTCCGCCCAGCCAGACTCTAATTCTAATAGAATACAATTGGTTACATAGTTATTACATTAATATCTAGACCATAAAACAACATGAAAGTAAATAATGAAAGTTGGATAAGTAATGTTAGTGTGACAATAATAAACATTGGTAAGAAATAGTGATGATAATAATAATAATAATAATAATAATAATAATAATAATAATAATAATAACAATAATAATATTTATTTAATCTGGCAGAGCTATGGCCAATAGGCCTTCTCTTCCGCCCAGCCAGACTCTAATTCTAATAGAATACAATTGGTTACATAGTTATTACATTAATATCTAGACCATAAAACAACATGAAAGTAAATAATGAAAGTTGGATAAGTAATGTTAGTGTGACAATAATAAACATTGGTAAGAAATAGTGATGATAATAATAATAATAATAATAATAATAATAATAATAATAATAACAATAATAATATTTATTTAATCTGGCAGAGCTATGGCCAATAGGCCTTCTCTTCCGCCCAGCCAGACTCTAATTCTAATAGAATACAATTGCTTACATAGTTATTACATTAATATCTAGACCATAAAACAACATGAAAGTAAATAATGAAAGTTGGATAAGTAATGTTAGTGTGACAATAATAAACATTGGTAAGAAATAGTGATGATAATAATAATAATAATAATAATAATAATAATAATAATAATAACAATAATAATATTTATTTAATCTGGCAGAGCTATGGCCAATAGGCCTTCTCTTCCGCCCAGCCAGACTCTAATTCTAATAGAATACAATTGGTTACATAGTTATTACATCAATATCTAGACCATAAAACAACATGAAAGTAAATAATGAAAGTTGGATAAGTAATGTTAGTGTGACAATAATAAACATTGGTAAGAAATAGTGATAATAATAGTGATAATAATAATAATAATAATAATAATAATAATAATAATAATAATAATAATAATGAGATAATTTAAATATTTATTCAGTTATATATAACCATTAAACATTGAGAAACATGAAAGAGCTATTATTGTTAACAAGAATTGTTAGAAAAATATTTCGTTAGCCTACTCTTAAATTGGTTTGTTGTCTGACAGTCCCTGACATTACTCGGTAGAGAATTCCAAAGCCGAGGAACAGCCACAGTGAAAGAAGATGAATATGAGGATGTTCGGTGGGAGGGAATGGATAATATTGAGGAGTGTTGTGATCGTGTGTCTAGGTTATGATGGGTGGATAAATTTAAAAAACGAGACGCAAGATAGACAGGAATGGAGAAATGCAATATGTGGAAGAGAAGGGAAAGACAGTGGATTTTCCTATGATCTACTAGACGGAGCCAGGACAACATTTCGAGGGATGGTGTTACGTGATCAGCCCGGCGAATATTGCAGACGAAACGGACGCACATATTATGAACACGTTGTAGTCTCTGCGCCGAAATAACGCTTAGGTCAGTAAACAGAATATCAGAGTAATCGAAGTGGGGCATCACGAGTGTTTGCACTAACATTTTTTTTTCAGGGAAAAGGGTAAAAAATTCTTCAGTCGCCTATTATGAGATATTTTTCGAGACACAACCAATAAATTCAACAAAACCAACAACTCCGACTAGCCTAACGAAAAAAAAAAAAAATGAAACCAAACAAATAAACAAGAACAAAAAGAAAAACCAAATCAAACAGAACAACGGAGCCAACTGTAACAATCAACCAAGCAGAATAATGAAATAAACTAGACCAGTGAAATTAATAATAATAATAATAATAATAATAATAATAATAATAATAATAATAATAATGCGAATGAAAGTGGCAAGCACAGGTCTGCAGAACTCGTAAGAAGGGGAAATATGACGTCAGCCTCACTCCACTTCTATTGGGGATGATCGACTTCCGCGGAGAGTTATTTACCTTCTCTTGTCGTCAAAGGTCCATCAGTGGTGGCATGTAATTTTCAAAAATGATTGTAATAAATTTATTGTATTATAATGCGTTATCTCGTCTCAAGGTTTACAATTATGCTAGATTTCCTGTCGGTAGTTTCTTTGAGATTTCTTTGCACCTAGCCTGCTTTAGATTTTCGAAAACTTTCCTTCCATCATCAGCTACGGAAATATAAATTTATAGCATTTAAGTAATGAACCTTGAAAGCCACTATTAATTTCAATTCAAAATGAACACAACGAGTGACGTCCTTAATTTAACAGTATATAAATAAATAAATAAATAATATACATTTCGTAATAATGAACTTTCCCGAAAGTTCGTGCATTCCATAATTCTTAATATGGACTTTGTCGAAATGTGGTTTAATATTGAAATGACGAGTGGAAATAAATTGGATGGGAAACAGTAAACAAGCAATTCTTTCGTCTTCAACAACAAAATAATCATATTATTATTTCCTTTGGAAGTAGTATTCCTTCGCTGGTTTACATTTTGCCATGTTCCAATTCTCTTTAAACTGCAGTACGCGCATTATGTGTTTGTTTGTTTGTTTGTTTGTTTACTTACTTACTTATTTACTTAATTACTTATTTATTTATATATATTATTTATTTATTTATATTTATTTGGCTGGAGTGCGTTACAATATTTATTTATTTATTTATTCATTTATTTATTTATTTATTTTACAATTATCACGACTGAGTGATTTATTTTGAAATTATTTATTTATTTATTTATTTATTTATTTATTTATTTATTTATTTATTTATTTATTTAATACTTTACACTTAAGCTACATTAGGCATTGCAGCCCGAAAGGGCAGAAGCTCTAGATTGGATATGTTCAAGCTTACCCATAATTTCGTGATAGTCGTCCGACGTTTGAGTAATGAATGTCTATTACAATTTTAGAACACCCGAGGCATCTACAAGATGAAATCAATATATTTCCGAACTGCACTTTTATTTATTGCACAGTTAAACTTACATGGGCGTGTCACTGACGATCATTGCTTCTACGCCTATTGAGTCAGTCTATAAAACAGCTCCAGATTGTCTTTAAAAATTCAGCTTCTACACGTGATTTCGTACAAACATGTCAAGGATTTATTGCGATTTTCCCTGGAATCTCTTCTAATACGCCTTATGGCTAGTCTGCTTCTCTGCCTTTCAAGTTATTCATTTAGTATAGATTCCAGGAGTTTTCCTGGTTCTAGATAACTTCTCCATTTTCTATGTCCTGTGTGTTGCCTACATTCAGGGCAATCCGGAAATTTATTGATTGCCCCTTGTACATTGTCACCATGTGCACAAAAATACTGTTCCTTCCATTCTTTCTTAAACAATTGAAGAGTTCGCGGGAAATGAATGTCACAGTTTTTTATTTTTTTATTTTGGTAGTTATTTTACGACGCTTAATCAACAGCTTAGGTTATTTAGCGTCTGAATGAGATGAAGGTGATAATGCCGGTGAAATGAGTCCGGGGTCCAGCACCGAAAGTTACCCAGCATTTGCTGATCTTGGGTTGAGGGAAAACCCCGGAAAAAACCTCAACCAGGTAACTTGCCCCGACCGGGAATCGAACCCGGGCCACCTGGTCTCGCGGCCAGACGCGCTGACCGTTACTTCACAAGTGTGGACATGTGACAGTTTTGTTAAGATTGATGTCATTATCTAATTCAATGGATCACTACGAAATTTAATGTTGTTCTTATGAAAAATGGTAAAAAGGAGAATTATCACCACGAATACAGTAATCCTTTCCTTTATTTTCTATAAAAACAGCATTACATTCTGCAGTTATAGACTCAATTAGATCATTATCTAATCCTTAACAGAAATGTGACATTCATCGTTTTTCCCGCGAACTCTTCAAATGTTTTCGAACAGATGTTGCAAGGTTTTGAGAAAGAAGCAATCTAAATCTAAGCAGGTGACCCGCCACTGAAAGGTGCCTGTGTACTGGAGTTGGATACAAGAGAGGGGGTGAAGCAAAGACAGTTGATATCTCTGCCTCTGCAACGTCACTCTTGCTAATGATGACGATTACATTTTTGCCGATGCCTGCTATACTATATCATACCGGATTTATTTTCAAGTTGTTTACTGAAATATATTTACACTTGATTTAAAACAATAGATAGAGAATTTTAATTTGTCGTTACCAATTTGTGATTTTATGAGTTATTTTCATGGTTGGGCCGCGTGGGAATTGATTCAACTGTCTCGTGCTCAAGTCCGGGTAATATGAGCCATTATGAAATTACACTCTCCTCCCCGGTCATGATGAAAAGCTCACAATGAGTTTTCTAGCCATGCCATTACTACAATGCGTTAAAAACT
This sequence comes from Periplaneta americana, assembly GCF_040183065.1. Classification (NCBI taxonomy): domain Eukaryota; kingdom Metazoa; phylum Arthropoda; class Insecta; order Blattodea; family Blattidae; genus Periplaneta; species Periplaneta americana. Next base: position 15,306,890 of record NC_091119.1, read on the forward strand.
CCGTCAGCTGAATGCCTGGGAGCTCACATTTGTGAAATAGCAGAGGGCTATCGGTATAATTAACATGTGTTATGATGGTTACATGGCATGAATTAAAAAATTACTTTTAAGCCTGTGGGATACTATATATATGGCCTTTTTATTGCGCAATCACTGCTCATTGAATTTAACTTTCCATTACAATTTCATAACAATCAAACTTTATTTATATAAAATTTGTTGGATGATTTGGTTTTGCTTGTTGTCATAGTTACACCTCTTTCCTCTCTCTGTCCCTCTCGACTATGAAAACAAATTTATGGGATTGCTCAGGTTAAAAAATGTTACCATGGAAATGTATAACAAATTGTAATTTGAGCAACATGAAGCAAGCTATTTATTTTATTGTTTAGCTACAAGACGTTTCATAGCACGAATGAATTTTAAAATTATTTTTTTTTCTACAATAGTACGTAGAGTTGCATTCTAACCACTATTATCAGCGCGTAAATTGAGTTTTTAAAACATTAGTGCTTAAAAAACTAACGACTTGCTTTACGCACTGCCAAAGAAAACGCTATATTCAATGTACAAACTTCGTTCAATAAGAAATTAATGCATTACCTCTATCTTTCATAAAGTAAATATTACACGTAACACAAATAGGCTTAAGTAACACATTTAACATTCATACCTACATCTTAGCCCGTATTATTCTGAAGTTACATCGATAGTACTTATTACAGCAAGATTTAGCATTAAGCTTTTCCTAACCGCTTTGTTAATTATATGGCCGGTTTAGACAGCCATGAAATCGAAATAATGATTTGAATGATATTCCGTGTAACACACCTTTTTTCCTCTTCATTTCGTTGTGATAATCTACTTTAAGATCTTACTACATCTGCATTGTGTCTTAATGCAATAAAAACACCACATAAATCTTGCACTTGACTAATGGAGTGATTTATTTAAGAATACATTCGCGAATTTCACTACCACCATTTCGATTGTCTTTTGTTTGACTCGGCTCGGTACGGTACGGCCAACGACTAACGTCGACTACCGACATTGCTCTACCGTGCGTATTATCCAGTTGTTCCAATACCATTTTTAGTGCCTTAACTTCCGATGTCTAGTAATGTTAGTGTCTTAGTCACGACATCAATAACAGTATTTGAGAAATGTATAAATAACAAATTTTGTCGAAATTTAGGCAACAAGTGAAGAAGCCATAAACTATGCCTAATACAGTGTTGTAATTTTAACCTGCTCCCTCATGTGAAAGATTACCTTCACGGGCAAAAGTTCTTTTGAGCGCAAGAAGTTAATACTGTTGCAGCTCAACCCCTTAGGCGAATTCCAACTATTTTTTCAGGACTGTTTCAACCAAATGCACCAGCGTTTGTAGAAGTGCATAGCAGCTTGAGGCATTACGTTTTAAGTGGGTGTTCACAAGGTTTCACAATGAATTATATTACAGTAGCCGAAACACCGGCAAAAATATACTTACTTGGAGAAACTGTTTAATTATAAAATAAAAGGCAATTTAAATAGCTTTAATTTAATATTAAAAACCGCCTTGAGCATTCATGTAATACTTTATAGTCTAGTTCAACATAATCATCTTCCGTCCACCACAGCAGACGTTCCTCATGGTTTTTTTAGTACGTTATTTTACGACACTTTATCAACATCTTAGGTTATTTAGCGTCTGAATGAGATGAAGGTGATAATGCCGGTGAAATAAGTTCGGGGTCCAGCACCTATAGTTTATTTACTTACTTATTTATTTATTTACTTATTGATTTATTTACTTATTTACTTATTTATTTACTTATTTACTTACTTATTTATTTATTTACTTATTTATTTACTTATTTACTTTCTTATTTGTTTACTTATTTACTTATTTATTTACTTATTTACTTATATATTTATTTACTTATTTATTTACTTACTTATTTACTTACTTATTTATTTATTTATTTACTTATTTATTTACTTATTTACTTATTTATTTACTTATTTATTTATTTACTTATTTACTTATTTATTTACTTATTTACTTACTTATTTATTTATTTACTTATTTAATTATTTATTTACTTACTTATTTACTTACTTATTTATTTACTTACTTATTTATTTGCTTATTTATTTACTTATTTACTTATTTATTTCTTTACTTATTTATTATTTATTTACTTATTTACTTACTTATTTATTTACTCATTTACTCATCTACTCATCCACTCATCCACTTATTTATTTATTTATTTATTTATTTATTTATTTATTTATTTATTTATTTATTCATTTATTTATTTATTTATTTATTTATTTATTTATTTATTTATTTATTTATTTATTTATTTTACTAGCTATCTAGTGAGTACAAATTACATTTATAAAACAAAAATGTTTCTAGCCGCTACCGTAAGAGCCAGGCTCGTGTACGGTGTGGTCTTAGTCAATAATATAACATAAAATTTATAAGGACAGTTTACTAAAAACAGTAAATAAATTAATTTAAACCAATAAATACAACACAAGAGCAAGAATAAAGAAGAAAGAGAAAAAGAGAGAAAAATACACATTTAATATAAATTGACAATCCGACAAAAGCCAGTGATATTCAATAAAAACATGAATATAGTTGACAGAAAGAAAAGGTAAAAAAATACTTACTTACAAATGGCTTTTAAGGAACCCGAAGGTTCATTGCCGCCCTCACATAAGCCCGCCATCGGACCCTATCCTGTGCAAGATTAATCCAGTCCCTACCATCATATCCCACGTCCCTCAAATCCATTTTAATGTTATCTTCCCATCTATGTCTCGGCCTCCCCAAAGGTCTTTTTCCCTCCGGTCTCCCGAATAACAATCTATATGCATTCCTTGTTTCGCCCATACGTGCTACATGCCCTGCCCATCGGAAACGTCTGGATTTAATGTTCCTAATTATGTCAGGTGAAGAATACAATGCGTGCAGTTCTGCGTTGTGTAACTTTCTCCATTCTCCTGTAACTTCATCACTCTTAGCCCCAAATATTTTCCTAAGCGCCTTATTCTCAAACACCCTTAACCTATGTTCCTCTCTCAAAGTGAGAGTCCAAGTTTCACAACCATACAGAACAACCAGTAATATAACTGTTTTATAAATTCTAACTTTCAGATGTTTTGACAGCAGACTAGATGATAAAAGCTTCTCAACCGAATAATAACAGGCATTTCCCATATTTATTCTGCGTTTAATTTCCTCCCGAGTGTCATTTATATTTGTTACTGTTGCTCCAAGATATTTGAATTTTTCCACCCCTTCGAAGGATAAATCTCCAATTTTTATATTTCCATTTCGTACAATATTCTGGTCACGAGACATAATCATATACTTCGTCTTTTCGGGATTTACTTCCAATTAATATTATATATCATGGATAACTTTTACAAATTCTTTTTTTAAAAGCTTCAATTTTAAAATATTTCAAAGTCGAAAAATGGTTTGTAATTTTATTATAAGTCTTGGGCCGAAACTAGCACCATGTTTAAGAGCTGCACTTGTATGACATTTAGGCTCAATTAATGGGAAAGTAGACTTTTGTCTTCGAGTACGATATTCATGTCGATGATTAGATTTATGTTTTATTTGATTTCTGTGGTAGTAAGTTAGTAAACTATATTTATAAATTACTTCGATAGGCAATACATTAAAATCTGTATAAATTAAATTTGTTGGGTTATCCATATTTTTGGTCAGACAGATTTTTATTAATCTTCTGTGTAATAAAATTAATGGATTAAGTACAGATGATGCTACTCCACCCCAATTTATTATGCCATATAGTATTAATGATTGTACCAAAGCTAAAAATATTATTTTCAATGCCTTCTTAGTGATAAAATTTCGAAGTATTATGAATTTATAAATTGTCTTTCTTATACTTGTACACATGAAATCAATTTGTTTATCCCAACGTAAATGCTGGTCTACAATCCTAAATATTTAACTTGTGTGGAAGGTGTTAGATGTGGGCAATTACTATAATTATTTGTTAATTGATTACGTGAAATATTATATATTACTAAGTGATACTTATTCATAGGTGGAGGTAAACCTTTCGTTGTTAAAGAAAATGGAATATAGGTAGTTTTATTAATATTTAAGGACAGGAGATTAGAGTCAAGCCAATTTTTCACCACTTTAATTCCAGTGCTCATATTGGATTGAGGGAAAACCTCGGAAAAACCTCAACCATGCAACTTGCTCCAACCGGGTAGCGAACCCGGTCCACCTGGTTTCGCGGCCAGACGCGCTAACCATTACTCCACACGTGTGGACTGTTTCTCGTGGTTTGTCCAAAGTTTAGTAAATGGCATAGTGGTGAGTTATAGATGATTCATAGTTCTGTATAAAGAGGCACCGAAGCTCTACATTCAGTATTCCCAACATAACACACAAAACAATTTCCCTCTTCTTACTGCTTAAGTGACATATTGATTTTACTGCTTTAGGCTTTTAACATATTATTTTTAGAGACGTTCAATATAGTAATAATTATAAATTGGAAACTTACCACTGCAATTTCACCTAAATTGCACTGTTAATTATTGTTTTTAAACATTTGCAAAAAATAAATAAACTCTACAACTCCACTAAAGTTACTGCATTCGTGATGCAAGTAACATTAAGGAAGCCGTGAAAAAATCAACAAGATTCCAGACTCATCATAGACTGGGGGAAAAAAAGACAGACGTATATCACGGCCTGCTGGAGTATAGTAAACACAGAAAACATTTTAAAGCAACAATTTTGAAGATAGATATTTTTGTTTTGCAAATTTGCCGTCATTGAACAGAAACCAAGATGGAGATTTCATTGCAACTAATTAGAAATTCCTCTTTCAGGTATGTAATAAACGATCTTCGCACAAAATAATGTACGATACATGAGCGGTATGTTTGTTTTCATGTTCTCGGAAATTAAAAAAGCTCAACTACGCTTCGCTTTTTCAAACTTTTCCTCGAACATGAAAACTTCAACATACCGCTCTTGTAACGTATATTACTATTCTGCTGGAAATGGGTGGTGATACAGTGTAAAAAGTTGTGTAAACAAGATGTATAAGTATCATATTGCTGACATCGGGATTTGAACACTTGTATATCTCGAATGCGAGTATATTTTTTTAGCCAAGTCGCGTCTCTTGGACAAACATTACCTCGGTTCTATACTGTCAGCTACTTTCCTATTTTAACCTACAATTAACAATATTTAGAAACTATAAAACAATTTTTAAACACCATGCTTCACTGCATCTATAAAAATTTACCTACATGTAATCATAAAAAGTTCACTTTGAGAGCTACGTTAGTTTATTTGGAAAACAGAAGTTTTCACTTTGCCTCTAATTCTGCGTTATTTTGCTGATAATTTCGGAGTGAATGGGCGATGTTATCACAAGTCCGACAACCGGCACAATTGTAATTATAGTTCACATTATGTAACTATGCATATTATTGATTTCCCTCCTATAATCACAGAGGTTCATATGAATAATTGGAAATGGCTGTGTCGACCCTGTATGCAGGAGGGTTGACGATTATTTAGGTCGGCGTATGTGAGGGGTTGGAGAGGTAGTTACAATGGGGAGAATGGGAACGTTGTTTCCCAGAATGATGGTAATTAACAGATTTCACATTTTTAAAATGCGGATTATATTTTTAGGGGAGAAGTAATTAAGAAACTACATAAAAATGTATGTTAAATACTTAAGAATAACCATATTTGTAACGTGACGTAATGGAAATGGCATGGAACAACAGCAAATAAAAATGAACTCGCTGCGAAACACTCTCCTCAATGATTCGCTGATGTCAACTCGAAACATTTCTAAAATTGCCTCAATAATCTCTTTAAGTCCTTAGCTAACTTGGAATATCGTCAGCTTTCACCGGTTAATAAAAACACCGGAGAAAAATAATGTTAATGGCATAATAAAAGTTTATGCTCGACCATGCCGAAATGTAGTAATTATACACCTGGTAGCAGTCCTTTAATGCATGTCATTAAAGCACACCTACTCGTTAAAGTTCAGGTGTTTTCAGCCAATGACAACTCAGATTACAGGTGTTCAGCCAATAACGAGTCAGCTTTGTACCGATATAAAACCGCAAGTATCGATTATTCTCGGATATGCAATCGAAAGAGAATTAGCGAAAAGTCACGGAGGCTGGAAATCCAATAATGTCGCAGAAGGTTATGTTCTGTTACTATAATAATTAGCGTTAATTGTAAATAACATTCAAATAAATTCAATTTGTCATCTCGTTTTTCAATGTCTGATTTAATTTCAATGTTACCTCTGTAGGTTCTTATGGCCTAGCAAGGTCAATGTGAACATTTTTCCTCGGAAAAATCAATACTTTCGCGTCTGCGTACATCTCACAACATACGGGACATTGGCCAAGGTCAGATACAAAGAAAATTAATAATATCAAGTTAGAGATGTGGTCGAGCATAAAAATTCGTATGAAACTCGCCTATAATGATAATTAAGAAGTTCATATGAAAATTATGAAACTCGCTTGCGCTCGTTTCATAAATATCCATCCTCGCTTCTTAATTACCTTCATTATAGGCTCGTTGCATAATGTACTATTGTATAAGCTATTTATGTACTCGTATGATCCACAAGATCTGAAATCTTCGTAGGCTATACAGAAAAATTGAACAGAACTTGAAAAGAGCTTTGGTAGAGTCTCCAGCGTTCAGTTTTTCAAATTTAAAAGTTTCTTACTCAACAACTTTGTCCAGTTATTAATTTTCAATGAAATTAGTGCTGGAGAAATGATATTTGGGAATGAGTCGAAGAATTCTGCCATATAAGATATTCCTTTTGGCATTTCTATTGGAGAAATATCATCTTCAGCTTTAACAACAATAGCTATTCGATCCCGACCCAGGTCGATGGCATTTAAGTGTGTTTAAATGCGACAGGCTCATGTCAGTAGATTTACTGGCATGTAAAAGAACTCCTGCGGGACAAAATTCCGGCACACCGGCGACGTTGATATAACCTCTGCAGTTGCGAGCGTCGTTAAATAAAACATAAAATTTCTTAAACTGACTGAGCAACGCTGATATAACCTCTGCAGTTGCGAGCGTCGTTAAATAAACCATAATTTAAAATTTAATTTACACTACTCTCTTAAACTGACTGAGCATATCGGAAATTAAATCAATGCCTTTGTATTATGACTTGTATTCCACCCAGACACAAGTCAGTAATACCAAATGAAAACTTTTTTTTTTTCTTTTTAATAGCTTTTCAGAAACTAAAAATTGTAAAAAAAAAAATGACTTAAGTTCCACTAACACAGACCTGGAGAACTCGCAAGTAGGGGAAATATGACGTCAGCCTCACTCCACTTCTATTGGGGATGATCGACTTCCGCCGCGAGAATGAATATTGATGCAGCCGAGCGTAACTAGAACGCCATGACCGCACAGGTAGAAAAGGTGGGTGGGGTAAGAAAGGGGAGGAAAGTAGTCCCTCTCAGGAGCTACAGTTCTGCAGGTCTGCACTAACCAATCAACGAAGAATTATGAAAATAAAAAAATAAATAACAATTTTATTTTATACGATAATCTTTTTACCTGCGGTTTGATGAAACGTGTAATCAGAGACCTGATTTGTTAATACTTATAGTAGAGAACACTAGACAATCTTCTATACCCTTAGGTTTTGAATTTCGGATTTTTTTTTCTCGATACGCTGTAATACACATTTCATCCTTCACAAATTTCATAGAATATTTCGAAATCGAACCCCGGTCTCTCCTGGCATGAATCTTGATTGTGCTACCTAATCCGGATAGATATTTTTACACAAATTATTTTTTGAAGCTGTGTTGAACCGGTCTGGTGGAAAGGGCCTTGGAGAAGGAGATGGTTTCAGGATGCTAACTAATATTCTGCAGGCTGGAAGGAGTATAATAGCTTCAGTTAACGCTAGAGAAAGTTAAGTGCTCCCGACTGTAAGTTGTCTAATTTAAGTTTAAACTGCAATGAAATAAATTATACTGCAATTCAGTTTTGCACTCAGCATAATTACATACATATGCTAGGGGAAGCTTCCCCCTCTGCTCCGCGTTATCTCTTCCACTGTCAACATTAAATACGAATAACACAGTCAAGGAACGCAAGTCTAAGATAAGATAAATACCAAACTCGTGCACAAAGACTACAAGAGACTTTTTGTAATTTTGCCACTAGGAAGAGCCACTGAGCAAATAGTCTTTGCCCTTCCACTGTTCTGTACATATTTTCGCTTCAAGTGGTGAAGTAGAGAAAACGTATGTAATCAAGGAATGAGAAGAAAAGAAGGGGAGGAAGAGAAATTGAAGAAAACCCAGAGAAATGCTAAGGAAATGAACAAACAACTGAATAACAATGTTTCAACTTCGTAACCAGGGAGATGGTTGAAAGGAAATCCCAGGAAGGATGAAAAGGAGTGGGACGTTTGTTGTTTGCAGCGACGTTTAGCATCAGGATAAGGAAGAGTTTCAATGTCTGTAAGAATAATAATCCTCCAGATACTGAGTTCAGAGGGACATCGACATAAAAATTCAATAACGTATAGGCCTACAGTTCGAAAAATGTTTATTCCCTCTGAAATTCCTATTTAAACCAAAGTCAAAATTCAGATTCAATTCGATTTTTCATAGCTTACATGGGGATCATCAGTGCGATTTTAGGCGTAATAGATCGAACAGATTCTTTGTATTCCACAGATATTGGAGGAAAAAATAGGAGTAATATGGTACAATAGGCCTACATCAGTTATTTATAGATTTGAAAAAGGCATATGACTCTATTGAGAGAGAAGTTTTATATAACATTCTTATTGAATTTTGTATTCTCAAGAAACTAGTTCGATTAATTAAAATGTGTCTCAGTGAAACATACAGCAGAGCCCGTATAGGCAAGCTTTTGTCTGATGCTTTTGCAATTCACTTCGGACTAATGCAAGGAGATGCACTATCACCTTTACTTTTTAACTTCGCTCTAGAATATATCATTAGGAAAGTTCAGGTTAACAGAGAGAGTTTGGAATTGAACGGGTTACATCAGCTGCTTATCTATGCGGATGACGTGAATATGTTAGGAGAAAATCCACAAACGATTAGGGAAAACACAGAAATTTTACTTGAAGCAAGTAATGCGATAGATTTGAAAGTAAATCCCGAAAAGACAAAGTATATGATTATGTCTCGTGACCAGAATATTGTACGAAATGGAAACATAAAAATTGGAGATTTATCCTTCGAAGAGGTGTAAAAGTTCATATATCTTAGAGCAACAGTAACAAATATAAATGACACTCGGAAGGAAATTAAGCGCAGAATAAATATGGGAAATGCCTGTTTTTTTTTTTCTGAAAAACTTTTATCATCCAATTTGCTGTCAATAAATCTTAAAGTTAGAATTTCTAAAAGTGTTATATTAACGGTTGTTCTGTATGGTTGTGAAACCTGGACTCTTGCTTTTAGAGAAGAACAGAGATGAGGTGTCTGAGAATAAGGTGCTTAGGAAAATATTTATGGCTAAGAGGGATGAAGTTACAGGAGAATGGAGAAAGTTACACAACACAGAACTTCACGCATTGTATTCTTCATCTGACATAATTAAGAACATTAAATCCAGACGTTTGAGATGGGCAGGGCATGTAGCACATATGGGCGAATCCAGAAATACATATAGAGTGTTAGTTGGGAGGCCGGAGGGAAAATGACCTTTAGTGAGGCCGAGACGTAGATGGGAGGATAGTATTAAAATGGATTTCAGGGAGGTGGGATATGATTATAGAGGTTGGATTAATCTTGCTCAGGATAGGGACCAATGGCGGGCTTATGTGAGGGGGGGGGGACAATGAACCTGCGAGTTCCTTAAAAGTAATTTGTAAATAAGTAAGTACATTTATATAATTCGAAGCCAGGACTTCAATGATTTCTCCGAAAATAGTGTCCAATCTGGAAATCTATAGAAAGACCGATAACGTTTCTTAGTATCCTCGGTTATTAATGATTCCAAGAATTCAAATTCTACTAATAAACATAATAGTGGAACAGAAAACAGTCGTTATCACTGTTAACAGATTCCGTGCAATTATCCAGTGACTGACCGCAGATAAGAACAATGGGCGGGATGTGCAACGTTACTAATTACAAGTGTACGTGTCCCTGTTCCTGTTAACCATCAGTCAATAAGTTGAAAGATGATAAATTTGCGGAAATTTGCGACAATTAATTCTTATATTAATTGTGTTTATGAAAAATCACCCATTAGATTAAGACCAACGAACGTATATAATAAGAAGGAAATATATTTTGTATTATTATTTTGTTAAAAATCTCATTAAAATCTGTCATTTATGCTTATTATTTTGTTAAAAATATGAACATTAGAACATCCTTATTTATTTCCCACCCTTCCTTAATCCATATTTAATTCTATGTGAGTTTGAATTTCTCGTTATGTCCGCTGGCAAATCCGGATACAACTTTGCTGAAATAATATGGAGAAATTGATGGGCAAGTAGTGAGTGACAACTGATAAAACATGAGTGCCCTAGGGAAATATTTTTCAGCACATGTTTTGTCTATCACAAATTCTATGAATCCACTAGAGTTTAATCTGTATCTACACAGAATCAGCCATGCACCTTCTATGAAAATTAAATTTGTTTCCATTAAAATTTCGAAACTTATTACAGCGTGTATTATAATAGTACATTATGCAACGAGCCTATAATGAAGGTAATTAAGAAGTGAGTATGGATATTTATGAAACGAGCGCAAGCGAGTTTCATAATTTTCATACGAGCTTCTTAATTACCATTATAGGCGAGTTTCATACGATTTTTTCCGAGGAACAGATATCCACATTGACCTTGCTAGGCCATAAGAACCTACAGAGATAACATTGAAATTAAATTAGACATTGAAAAACGAGATGACAAATTGAATTTATTTGAATATTATTTACAATTAACGCTAATTATTATAGTAACAGAACATAACCTTCTGCGACAGTATTGGATTTCCAGCCTCCGTGACTTTTCGCTAATTCTCTTTCGATTGCATATCCGAGAATAATCGATACTTGCGGTTTTATAACGGTAGAAAGCTGACCTGTCATTGGCTGAACAGTTGTAACCTGAGTCGTCATCGCCTGAAAGACCTGACCTTTAATGAGTAGGTGTACTTTAATAACATGCATTTAAGGTCTGCTACCAGGTGTATAATTACTACGTTTCGGCATGGTCGAGCATAAAGTATAATACCTACTTATTTACTGGCTTTTAAGGAACCCGGAGGTTCATTTCCGCCCTCACATAAGCTCGCCATTGGTCCCTATCCTGAGCAAGATTAATCCATTCTCTATCATCATATCCCACCTCCCTCAAATCCATTTTAATATTATCTTCCCATCTACGTCTCGGCCTCCCTAAAGGTCTTTTTCCCTCCGGCCTCCCAACTAACACTCTATATGCATTTCGGAATTCGCCCATACGTGCTACATGCCCTGCCCATCTCAAACGTCTGGATTTAATGTTCCTAATTATGTCAGGTGAAGAATACAATTCATGCAGTTCTGTGTTGTGTAACTTTTTCCATTCTCCTGTAACTTCATCCCTCTTAGCCCCAAATATTTTCCTAAGAACCTTATTCTCAAACACCCTTAACCTATGTTCCTCTCTCAAAGTAAGAGTTCATGTTTCACAACATACAGAACAACCGGTAATATAACTGTTTTATAAATTCTAACTTTCAGATTTTTTGACAGCAGACTGGATGATAAAAGCTTCTCAACCGAATAATAACAGGCATTTCCCATATTTATTCTGTGTTTAATTTCCTCTCGAGTATCATTTATATTATAAAGTATAATACGAAAAGAAAAATATGATTAGTTACGTTATATATATATATATATATATATATATATATGTGTGTGTGTGTGTGTGTGTGTGTGTGTGTGTGTGTGTGTGTGTATGTGTGTGTGTGTGTGTGTGTGTGTGTGTTGTGGTGTCTACATTATATCTGTGATGAAAATCAAAATCTTGATGAAACGGTTTACACAGACTCACTGTACTTCACTTAGAACCAACTACTTCCACTCCTGTTCCTTCAGAGGTATTAACAGAATACTGAAAAGAGAATCCAACACAGCAACGGTGATAAAAGGTGACAGTGAAAGAGCGAACGAAATTGCTACATTCTACTCTCATTGCTTTGACGAAACAATGGAATAACAATACTACTAATTACAAGAAACCCAGCGGTGTACATTCTGAACAAAAATGTACTAAAGAGGCTTTCACATTCAGATGCTTTTTTATTGTACCCTTACATATAATGTGTCACACAAACTATCCATTAATTTCTATAGATATACAGGGTGATTCACGAGTTACAGCCACTTACGGAGCTTATTTCCGAAGACATTCTGAGCAAAAAGTGTCATATGATATGATATGATATGATATGATATGATATGATATGATATGATATGATATGATATGATATGATATGATATGATATGATATGATATGATATATGATATGATATATGATATGATATGATATATGATATGATATATGATATGATATGATATATGATATGATATATGGTATGATATGATATGATATATGGTATGATATGATATGATATATATGATATGATATATGACATATGACATGACATATGACATGATATGATATGATATGATATATGATATGATATGATATGATATATGATATGATATATGATATGATATATGATACGATATATGGTATGATATGATATGATATGATATATGGTATGATATGATATGATATATATGATATGATATATGACATATGACATGATATGATATGATATGATATGATATATGATATGATATTATATATGATATGATATATGACATATGGCATGACATATGACATGATATGATATGATATATATGATATATGACATATGACATGATATATGACACATGACATATGACATGACATATGATATATGATATGACATGACATGATATGATATATGATATATGACATGATATGATATATGATATGATATGACATGATATTATATATGATATGATATGACATGATATTATATATGATATGATATGACATGATACTATATATGATATGATATGACATGACATGATATGATATGATATGATATATGATATGATATATGATATGATATGATATATGATATGATATATGATATGATATGATATGATATATGATATGATATGATATATGGTATGATATGATATGATATGATATATGACATATGACATGACATATGACATGATATATGATATGATATTATATATGATATGATATATGACATATGGCATGACATATGACATGATATGATATGATATATATGATATATGACACACGACATATGACATGACATATGATATATGATATGACATGACATGATATGATATATGATATGTGACATGATATGATATATGATATGATATGACATGATATGATATATGATATGATATGACATGATATTATATATGATATGATATGACATGATATTATTTATGATATGATATGACATGATATTATATATGATATGATATGACATGACATGATATGATATATGATATGATATGATATGATATGATATGATATGATATGATATGATATGATATGATATGATATGATATGATATGATATATTTCGTCACAGCACTTCTTTACATGTAATGGTGTACCTCACATTTCTGTATCCGGTGCCACCATTAACATATTATTACAATAACACATTATTTGCAGTACACGTCTACACAAATACTCCCATTTACACTATGTACCTTTTTTGTTACTTGGTCAATCTCCCCTTCAGTATTTCTCCTACATTTCATTTGCTATTCTCTATTTGTTCATTAATTCTAATATATCTAATATTATATACTTCTTTCACACCCCCCTTTTCCTGTAACTACTATTCACTAAAATCTCAATTTCAATTTTTTCCTATACATTATTATATTGAATTATTTGACCTATTTGTTCTTTGACCTTTTATTCATTTACTGTTCCAACGTTCAAATGTTAGTACTAATTTTATGCTGTCACTTGTTCACTTCTCTTAACCCTTTCTCACTATTTTCACTCATTCTTATTTGCGCTCACTTCCACTTTCTCACTATTCTGCTTCCACCTAATCCATTGTCACTATTCTCACTTCCTATAAATACTTATATTTTATTCTATACATCTGCTTATACACTGTCTCTCTACCCTATACAAAAAGTGTCTTATAAACATGGGTCTTATTCTCATTTATTTCACAGTTACACTAATTTGAATTTGTTTGTAGAGTACCTTTTTTATTTAGTTTTAAGATTAAAAGAATATTACAAATAGAGAATGAACTATTCAGAAATATCATTTCTTTAATTGGCTAGTATTCTGAAGCTAAAAATATGTTGTGAATTCCATAGTTGCTTTGTACAGAACTTTTTTCAATTTTTAACTAAAAATTACATTATTCTTATGCACTTATCACAACAATATTGTTACAAATCATACGAATTCTAGGAATTTGATTCTTTGTAGTTCAATTTTGCATCCTAATGTACAGGCTTCAAGAGTTTAAAGAGTGGCAGGATTTTGTTGTGATAAGTGCGTAAGAAAAATGTGATTTTGTATTTAAAAATCCGAAAAATAAAAAAATAAAAAGTAAATAAATAAGTAAATAAATAAATAAATAAATAAATAAATAAATAAATAAATAAATAAGTAAATAAATTAATAAATAAGTAAATAAGTAAACAGGTAAATAAGTAAATAGGTAAATAAATAAATAAGTAAATAAGTAAGTAAGTAAATAAGTAACTAAATAAATTACTAACTAAATAAATAACTAACTAAATAAATAACTAACTAAATAAATAACTAAATAAGTAAATAACTAAATAAATAAATAACTAAATAAATAAATAACTAACTAAATAAATAAATAACTAACTAAATAAACAAATAACTAACTAAATAAACAACTAACTAAATAGATAAATAACTAACCAAATAGATAAATAACTAACTAAATAGAAAATAACTAACTAAATAAATAAATAACTAAATAAATAAATAACTAAATAAATAAATAAATAACTAAATAAATAACTAAATACTATATAAATAAATAACTAAATAAATAAATAAGTAAATAAATAAATAAGTAAATAGATAAATAAGTAAATAGGTAAATAATAAATAAGTAAATAAGTAAGTAAGTAAATAAGTAACTAAATAAATAAATAAATAAATAAGTAAATAACTAACTAAATAAATAACTAATTAAATAAATAAATAACTAAATAAGTAAATAACTAAATAACTAAATAAATAAATAACTAACTAAATAAATAACTAACTAAATAGATAAATAACTAACTAAATAGATAAATAACTAACTAAATAGATAAATAACTAACTAAATAGATAAATAAATAACTAAATAAATAAATAACTAAATAAATAAATAACTAAATAAATAAATAACTAAATAAATAAATAACTAACTAAATAAATAACTAACTAAATAAATAACTAACTAAATAAATAAATAACTAACTAAGTAAATAAATAACTAACTAAATAAATAAATAACTAACTAAATAAATAAATAACTAACTAAGTAAATAAATAACTAACTAAATAAATAAATAACTAACTAAATAACTAAATAAATAAATAACTAAATAAATAAGTAAATAAGTAAATAAATAAGTAAATAAATAAATAAATAAATCAGTATGAAGCAACTATGAAAGTCAAAACACATTTTTAGCTTCAGAATACTAGCCAATTAAAGAAATGATACTCCTGAATAGTTCATTCTCTATCGAAACTAAAGTACTATCTGCAATTTATTCACTCTAAATTTTATTTTTGTTTGTATTGGAATCCTCTCCTGAGGACGAGTCTTATCCATTCAGGATTGGGCTAGTTTATCTTATATTGTATTAACTTGTATTTATTTGAAATATACTAGCAATAAAATAAGTAAATAAATAAATAAACAAAAAAAAAATAAATAAATCTCCTGTCCTCTCTGCTGACAAAGTGAACTAGATGTACGGGACTGTTTTTATTATCAGAACAGTACCACCTCTCCCTGAATAAATAGAGCGCTTGGGACTACAGCAGCGATGACCAAAACTCGAGCTGCAGTGATTACATGCGACAGACAGCCTATGAAGTAAGGAGCCGGAGGAAAGGTACTTGGCATGAAAACTACAACCAGTGGTGGTTCCTGTACTAACATCTTGATCAATCCCGCGGATAAAAATCCCAAGCTTTGCTGTATCAGTAATGTCACTGCTGTCATCAAGAGTCAGTGAATAATATACGATTTTTCTTGCTTCTTTTTTTAACTTTGCTCTTGAATGTAATCAGGAATTTTCTAAATTCTTCTCTCGATACTTGGTCGAGAAATTCGTAGTTTTTTCAAAATTAAAAACTTCTTATGGACAAGTTATTTAAGCTATTTTAATCATTACTCTTTTGAGAAATTCTGTTCTATTAAAAGGCTTTAGAGCACGAGATATTTCAAACCCATTAGGTAGCTGGCTTCCTTACATTTATTTATCTCATCTTTCTCTTCCTGGCTATGATTTAAGACATGTCAATTCCTGGTGTTTAACAGTTCGTTGGCACATAATATTGAATCAGTTTCTCTACAATATAATTATTAAATAAATAACTAATAGCCCTAAATAGTTACCTTTATCTAAAGATTATGAAGATTAAAATTGAGATAAAACCTAATAATTTTATCCTTCTAGGGAGAAACTCCAAAAATATCAATATTCATGCACGTACAAAAGAATTCAGAAACACATACTTAGTGGTCAGTAATAATAATAATAATAATAATAATAATAATAATAATAATAATAATAATAATAATAATACATTATTATTAATGTTTCTATATACTCCTTGAAACATTGAGCAAAGTAAACATATTACATTTTGTCCGACAGGACAACAAAAAAGTTCTCTTTCTCATTCTTTACGACACCACCTCTTACTGCTTGTAGAGACAGAATTTGTAGAGCGACATGATACCGCCACTGCTTGCCTTCAGTACGTGAATGAAACACACAGCAATGTACAGGAAACTCCTCGTACCAGTTTGAATGTCTGTGATTACACGATGTAATCACGACACCCGCTTTGGTCACCCTGGACTACAGGTAGGTCGCTACATTCACTGTCACCAACCACTACGTCCTGCTTTCCAACTTGGAGGCTCACTGTTTTCGTCTATCGGGTCTAAAGTCTCTAAGTGTGGTGATAACGGTTGTAGTCACTGTGATAACATTCACAGTGATTATTATATAACGCTCGTACTGACTGTTATAATGCTAATAGCGATTATTATAGATAATCTCACAGTAACAGCGATAATGGTCGCAGATGATGATAAAGATATCGGTGATGGTGATAATTTTTATTTTGATGACTGTGGTGATGGTCGTAATAAATGTTACACTGATATTTGTTATTATGGCAATATTGATGGTGATAACAGTAGTGACTGATAGTGATAATATTGGTGATGGTGATAATATTGGTGATTGTTATGTGATGGTGATATTAGAAATGATGGTTGATTAATATCAGTTAGGTCACCGGGTAGCTCAGTCGGCTGAGGCCCTTGCCTGCCTATCTAGAGTTGCCCTCGGGATGGGGTTCGATTCCAGCTTGGGCTGAATATCTGGTTGAGTTTTTTCCGAGGTTTTCCCGAACCTTAAGGCGAATGTCAGGTAATATATGGCGAATCCTCGTCCTCATCTCGCCAAATACCATATCGCTATCACCAATCTCATCGACGCTAAATAACCTAGTAGTTGACACAGCGTCGTTAAATAAGTAAACAATTATCAGCTGCGGTTCTAGAGGGTTATCCGAAGGGTTATGGTTGCAGTGAGAATCTTAAACAATTTCCCTTTGTTCGAAATAAATTAAATAATTAATGAATTAAAAAATATAAATACTATTGATACTCTCTATAAAACTATGGTTAGAAGTAAGCTAGAATATGCGTCTGTAATATGGTCACCTCAGTTCCAGTCCCATCAGATGCAAATAGAAAGGATACAGAAAAGATTTTTACGTTATTTATATTTTAAAACACATCACGTATCGTCTTATGACAAGCAAATTTCATATAATCAGTTACTTTTTTAATTTAATTATAAAACTTTAAAATCTCGACGATTAATAAATTGCCAAATTTTACTCTATAAGACTGTTAATGGTATATTGAATAACTGTGATTTTCTTAAATTCCTTCAGTTCAATGTAAAAAGAACAGAATTACGTCATAGGCAACCTTTTGTTATTCCCATTCCTAGAACTGTTTTCTTCAAGAACCCTCCATTGTTTGTTATGTGTAATACTTACAACTCTCTGTCTTTGAACTGTGATTCTCAATTAGATTTCAGTTTAACAGTTAAAAAATTTCATACAATATTAAAAAGAATTGTATTTCCTTACATATTTAAATTATGAAGAAGTGTATTATAATGTTTTTACTCAAGTTTTTAAATAATTTTGCATCATTATATTAACATTTGGCACTATATTAACTGTAATATTATATTCAAGAATCTATTACCATGATGTATTTTCTTTCTTTCGTTTGTGTTGTTTGTTTTGTTGCTTTTCTCTCTTATTATGTATTTTGTGTATGTATCTGTGTAAGCCACCTGTAATTGGAAGCCTGCTTCTGTTGGTGGTGGATTTAAAATAAAATAAAATAAAATAAATAAGAATTTAGCTAAGCAGGCACACATAAAAATAGGAATCATACTTATGAAGTATGAAGGTACGGTCACAGGTCGCTACTTTTGCAGCGCTGCAGTACAAAAAACTGCGCAACTCTCGTATTGCGACGTGTGAACAACGGTGCACCCCGAAAAGTAGCGGCTGCCGAACCTGCTGCCCGCTACTTTTTCATGCTGCGCGCAGCTTAGAAGTAGCGACGTGTGAACAGGGTTCTCAGGGTTGCAGCCGCAGCATTTTTGATATCGGTTTTGTTGAAACTTTTATAGCAGTTGAGACTAGTGTTGCAACCCAAATGTACCAATGATACTTTTATTGTTTGGATATATTTTAATAATAATAATAATAATAATAATAATGATTTATTTCAGGTGGCAGAGTTAAGGCCGTAAGGCCTTCTCTTCCACTCAACCAGCAAAAAGAGTATATACATATGCATGAACTTACAAAGAATTCAACAATTTGATTTAGATTAGAGTTACATATACACAACAGTTATTTACGAATTAAACAACAAAATACTATGAACTATTAATTAAACACTGAATAAACTGTGTAGCAGAATTAAGCTAAAATACATAGAATGTTGTTAATATATTTCAAATAATATTAGATAATAGAAAGAGATTATTATGAGACAATTTTGAAAGTACAGCACAATCAGGATGATGTCTAAAAGAAAGAAGTAACAATGTAGTCAGTGATAGTTTAAATCAATATGATTGGAGTGAAATGCTAATAAGGTTATCTTTTAACCTGTTCTTAAAGGTGTTTATTGTCTTGCAGCCCCTAATACTTTGTGACAAGGAATTCCATTGACGCGAGGTGGATACTGTAAAAGATGATGAATAACAAGATGTTCTATGAAGAGGTATACTTAGCGTGCCACAGATAAGTGATCTGGTATTTACGTCGTGGTTAGAGTATAGATAAGAGAAACGAGACGAAAGGTAATTTGGTGTTGAGGTATGCAGAATTCGAAAGAGTAAAGACAAAGAATGTAAAGTTCTGCGTTCTTTAAGTCGGAGCCACGAAAGACTTGCGAAGGACGGTGATATGTGGTCATATCGTCGGATATGTGGTCATATCGTCGGATATGTGGTCATATCGTCGGAATATGTGGTCATATCGTCGGATGTAGATGTGATGAAAATAAATGATTTGTAACAGTTACTAAATGTACAACACAGTCAGAGTATATTTTCTGATGATATACAGTAGAACCCCGATTATCCGTCACCCTATTAAACGATCAGCGGATTATTCGACTGTATTTCTCACGCTTTTTCTTTTTGCTGCAGAAAAAATACTATACGAATTTCTGTACCTCACGTTGTCAGTAGTATACGTATTTTTTCTAGAGAAGGTTATTACAATCCTTTATCACTAGTACTGTATGTAGTAGGAATACTTCTGCCGTTGTCGACAACGTAAATAGTTGCTTCTGGGAGGGGGTGTTTTCCCAACTTGTATTTTTTTTTTATTTTATTGGGTTACTTTACGACGCTGTATCAACATCTAGGTTATTTAGCGTCTGAATGATATGAAGGTGATAATGCCGGTGAAATGAGTCCGGGGTCCAGCACCGAAAGTTACCCAGCATTTGCTCGTATTGGGTTGAGGGAAAACCCCGGAAAAAACCTCAACCAGGTAACTTGCCCCGACCGGGATTCGAACCCGGGCCACCTGGTTTCGCAGCCAGACGCGCTGACCGTTACTCCACAGGTGTGGACCGGTAAGCAAGTTTTAATCCTGGTTGAGTGTAAGAGAAGGCTTTACGGCCTTAACTCTGCCAGGTTAAATAAAGCCTATTATTATTATTATTATTATTATTATTATTATTATTATTATTACAATTCTTTATCACTAGCATTACACAGTATATGTAGGAACGTAAATAGTTGCTTCTGGGAGGGGGTGTTTTCCCAACTTGTAAAATAGTCACAATCTGCTTTCAGAGAAATGTTCCCAAGTACTTCCACAAATTGCAAATCCATGCACCATTCAGTATTGTCCTCCTGTTGAAGTGACTGTACTTTATTGCTTGTATGCAAAATATTGTATCTTTTGAAAAGAGAAACTGTGGTACATTTCTCATCATTTACGAGATTGGCGTTACAATTGTTGGGGATTTAATAAAAAACAAGGATAAAGTACTATATATTAATGTACTTATTATTATTATTATTATTATTATTATTATTATTATTATTATTATTATTATTATTATTATTGCCCTAAAGGAAAACTACTGAGGAACAATCGCCACCATAAAGTGAGAAGCTCCATCGCAACCACTCTTCGGAAGGCAAAGTGGGAGGTTTACGAAGAAGTGCACTGCTTGGCTGAGAATGGGTCAACGAGTAGATCAGACATTATAGCCATCGATCGGCGGAATCAAAGAAGCCTCATTCTTGACCCCACTGTCCGTTTTGAGAAGGATGATCAACAAGCCAATAACGTTGACGATGAAAAGAAGTCTATTTACAACCCATGTATTCCTAACTTCAGTGAGAGATACAAAATGAATATTAATACATGGGAAGTGAAAGGACTTCTTTTTGGCGCTAGGGGAACTTCATTTAAGTTACCCAAAACTATTCCCCTTTCTCTTAAATTTTCTAATGAGGACATTAACAAAATTTGTCTAATGGTATTGAGAGATTCATTATCCATTCTACACAATCACTTGTACAGGGACATCATTTTATTTTTACTTCAATTTTTATTGTACCTGAGTTTTTGAATGTACTTCACTCCCACCCCTTTTACTAAGGAAGTTCCAACTCACACACAGAACCAAGACCGCACATAGTAAGCAGTACTGAGTTACTGAGTATAGTACGTTCCAGAAATATGTTCGCGTTTTCCAGTGACGAAAGAGCTTTCAATATTGAATCATATTTTCGCACAGGTACTGTCCGTTTGCCTACGTCGCATCCCGATTTCCCCCCACCTGCTTCTGCTCGCCCCTCTGTAATAGCTGGGCTGTCTTAGCTCTTTTCTGAAAACATTAATTTCTCTTAGAAATTGGAAGTTTACGTAATATTATACAGCTGTTTAATTTAACTTAAATAAAAGGGCCTCGTCAAGTCATTAACTGTAACGTGATTTCCTCCCTTTCTACAATCCTGCGGCATAACCACTTTGGACGGACGGTAGATAGCATGTCTGAGTAATTTTATATTTTCGGGTCGGGCAGAAGTGAAGATTGAATTTACAGTACGTAGAGTAAGTACAGAATTATTTCAACATGAGTTACTAGTACGAAGGACGAAACTGGTAATTGGAATTAGATGCAATAGTCTATAGTGCGATAATATGCACAAAAGAACTGAAGCCTGTATCGAAATGAACGGCCACCATTTTCAAAATTGTGTTTAAATATTCATATTATGATTATTTTTCAATTTAACTTCTTTCTCTATATCGTACGCTAATGTGCTGTAGACAGTATAATATACACTGCATAATGAATACGTTCGCATGGATAACTCACTTCGTGAGTAAAAACACTTATTCTTAATACAGTACTGTACTTTGATTAAAGAAAAACCTAATGAAAATTATCAAACTCAAAATCGCGATATTTCCTAGTTTACATAAATGGATGAACTACTTTTCTTCCTTCCTATACCTAGTAGAGTGATTTGTGTTTTACGCCAGTATCATCGAACTCCAGTCTTGGAGAGGGGAGCAAGCGGTGTTTCCGGTTCTCTAAAGGTATAGACAGGTTAATATAAAAAATGTTAGTAAAAATAAAATGATGTCCCTGTATAATAGTATGTAATTCTTTTTTCACTTCATCTCATTACTCTTCAATGTATTTTCATCTCATGTTTCTCCGAAATCAAACTGTACTTTATTTTTAAATTTATCATTGTTCCGTATTCTCTCCGCAATCATATTGTATTTTTAATTTAACCTCTGCTTTGCATTCTGGATCCTAGTGGTCAGCCGTAGATTTCGGTCAGATGTCCCAAATTGTGGAATATGTTGTTGAAAAGCTGTATGCTTAATTCCCTGTTAACTCTTAAATTGGAAAAACTTCATTTCTCACACTAGTTTATTAAACCGTGTCGGACTGTAAAGAAAACAACTATCGCAATGTCCACATTTTATATGTTGTGCAATATTGTAGTATTTTATAATTTTAATTTTCCTACCAATTTTTTATTGTTCTTCAGTTTTGAAACGCTCCTGACAAATTCTGAGTCATCATATTCACTCTTTATTTTTTTTCCTTCACTTTATAATTCATGCCTATGCCTCATGTAGGAGAGTATACCGAGTCCTTCTAGGCTACTCCAATGGGAGGCAGTTAATAATTTAATTTAATTTAATTAAAATTATAGCATATAGCCTATTAACCTGTTGTATCATACAGGATTCATTGCCAATTTAAGGATTAACCATTTGATTCAAAACAACAAAAGACAGAAGGCTTAAAGACCGCAGATTGCGTTGCTTTCTCCTGTGCAGAAGAGAATAAAAATTTTAAGATATATTGTAATAGGAGAAAATACACAAACGATTAGGGAAAACACTGAAATTTTACTTGAAGCAAGTAAAGCGGTCGGTTTGGAAGTAAATCCTGAAAAGACAAAGTATATGATTATGTCTCGTGACCAGAATATTGTACGAAATGGAAACATATTGCAGATTTATCCTTCGAAGAGGTGGAAAAATTCAAATATCTTGGAGCAACAGTAACAAATATAAATGACACTTGGGAGGAAATTAAACAAATTAAACACAGAATAAATATGGGAAATTCGTGTTATTATTCGGTTGAGAAGCTCTTATCATCCAGTCTGCTGTCCAAAAATTTGAAAGTTAGAATTTGTAAAACAGTTATATTACCGGTTCTTCTACATGGTTGTGAAACTTGGACTCGCACTCTGAGAGAGGAACATAGGTTAAGGGTGTTTGAGAATAAGGTGCTTAGGAAAATATTTGGGGCTAAGCGGGATGAAGTTACAGGAGAATGGAGAAAGTTACACAACACAGAACTGCACGCATTGTATTCTTCACCTGACATAATTAGGAACTTAAAATGCAGACGTCTGAGATGGGCAAGGCATGTAGCACGTATGGGCGAATCCGGAATTGCATATAGAGTGTTAGTTGGGAGACCGGAGGGAAAAATACCTTTAGGGAGGCCGAGACGTAGATGGGAGGATAATATTAAAATGGATTAGAGGGAGATGGGGTATGATGATAGAGACTGGATTAATCTTGCACAGGATAGGGACCGCTGGCGGACTTATGTGAGGGCGGCAATGAACCTTCGTGTTCCTTAAAAGCCATTTGTAAGTAAGTAAGATATATTTTAATTTCTAAATATATTTATATAAAACGCAGTAATATAGAAAAATACATAAAGTGTGAGGGGAGAGAGAGAGAGAGAGAGAGAGAGAGAGAGAGCAATTGAAACATAGCACGAGAAAACTACATTGGCTTGATTTGAGCTTGAAAAATAAAATGGAAATTCCAGCAGGTTTCTCTGGGAAATGTCTGGAGTAAACACATGCAGTTTAATTCGTGCCGCTGATCTCTTGGCAATCTGTGGACTTCAAGAAATCTCATCCGCCCGGAGATATAAACCTTGAACTAAATAAATGTGCCCCCAAGTACAGCATAAAAACCACCTTGCTCACCCTACAGACCTGAAAATGCTGTGAGCTTAACAAGGCAAAGGACTGGACATGTTAATTGAAAGATCCAGATCAGAATAGATTACTAGCAATAGTGTATAACTTTAGTTATCTGACACAGAGTCATACATTTTTTTACATTTTAAAACAATTCTTAAATATTAAAACATGAATGAGTAAAGTAGTCAAAACTCCTCAAATTTCTACAAAATTTTCACCGTCAATAGCAAGTTCATTGTTATCAACATAATACTTACTTACTTACTTTCTTACTTACTTACTTACTTACTTACTTACTAACTGGCTTTTAAAGAACCCGGAGGTTCATTGCCGCCCTCACATAAGCCCGCCATTGGTCCCTATCCTGAGCAAGATTAATCCAGTCTCTACCATCATATAACACCTCCCTCAAATCCATTTTAATATTATCCTCCCACCTACGTCTCGGCCTCCCCAAAGGCCTTTTTCCCCGGCCTCCCAACTAACACTCTATATACATTTCTGGAATCGCCCATACGTGCTACATGTCCTGCCCATCTCAAACGTCTGGATTTTATGTTCCTAATTATGTCAGGTGAAGTATACAATGCGTGCAGCTCTGCGTTGTGTAACTTTCTTCATTCTCCTGTAACTTCATCCCTCTTAGTCCCAAATAATTTCCTAAGAACCTTATTCTCAAACACCCTTAATCTCTGTTCCTCTCTCAAAGTGAGAGTCCAAGTTTCACAACCATACAGAAGAACCGGTAATATAACTGTTTTATAAATTCTAACTTTCAGATTTTTTGACAGCATACTAGATGACAAAAGCTTCTCAACGGATTAATAACACGCATTTCCCATATTTATTCTGCGTTTAATTTCCTCCCGAGTGTCATTTATATTTGTTACTGATCAACATAATAATAATAATAATCATCATCATCATGATCATCATCATTATCATCATCATCGTCATCGTCGTCAAAATTCACGTGTGAAATGTAGGAAAAACTCAAAAGCGCTGAATCACCCACATGAGCCCATTGGCATAGCTAGAGTTTAACTTTGATAAAGACGATGGTTGACTGAAGTTTTGTCTGAACTCCCCTCGTTACGAACAGTGGTACTTTATGTGCCATAAATCTACGACACGAACCTTCCAGGTTTGCTCCCCTACCTAAAAAGCCCTGCTAATAATTTCTATCATCTTTAGAATCCACCGCTCTGGTTGGAACCCGAAAATCAGATGCACAGAAAGGAAAAAACTTAAAAGACACAACAGATGTGTAAGAAACAAGACAAATATTATATTTGCCTTTATTTCAATCTTTTTCAGTTTTTATGATGATTTATTCTTATTTATTTCATTTTTCATGTCTGCTTAGTTTCTGTATTTTTCTGGCTTTGCGTTAGCAGAGAAAAATAAAACAAGAATAATAGGCCTAAGTAAGGAACAATGAACTTAAACAAAGAGAAATAAAACAAAATAAATCCAAACAAGAAAGATTTATTGAAGAAACTTAAACAAAGACAGATGTAAGAAAGAAACTAAAGACATTCAGCAATTAAATCGGAAACAAAGGGAAAAAGAACGAAGATAAAAAAAACAAGATACAAAGAAACAAAAATAAAAGCAGATATAAATAAAAAAAGATTAAAACATAGAAAGGAATAAATAAAAGTTGTCGTACAAAGAAAGAAACAAAGAAAAATAAGCACAGAAAAGAAATAATCGAAAATGAAATAGTCATAGAACGAAAGGAACGTAGAAAAGAGAAGCATAGGCTAGAAGAGGAAGCAACAAAGATAAAATAAGTATAGAAGTTTAGAAGAGAAAGGAACAAAAACAGGCCCTTAAAAGAAGTACTGAAGGGAAGCAAAAAAGATAAATGAGCATAGAAGAGGAAGAATCAAAAATAAAAGACGCACGAGAGAAAAAAACAAAGATGAAAATGGTAAGCTACAGAAAAAGAAACTGATTAAACCAAATATGAAAAGAAAACAAAGATGAAAGAATATAAATGGGAAACAAAAAAGAAAATAAAATAAAGCGAAATTAAGTAGAAAAAATTAAACAGACAAAAGGGACGAAGAGCGGAAGGAAAAAGAAGAATAATGGAATAAATAAAAAAATAAAGACAGATATATACAAAAAAATAACATGGAATAAAGGAAAAGGAACTCCTGTCTTCAAGAGGCCCAAACTGTGGATCATGTAATATACAGGTGTAGAAAACTTCAGCAGCAGAGGGACATCTTCAGACATCAAATAGTAATGAATCATGGAAAGTGGCCAGTTGCTCAAGATCAACTCATTTTGAAACACTACAAACAATTCAAAACATTCATACAATCAATAGACTTTAACACATTATAAACATGAATCCAAATAAGCATACCATTATAAGATTTTAAATTGTGGATCTGTGATGTACAATTCAAATATGACTCCGTCTATTGCAATAGTGTATTGTTAAATGACTGTGAACATGTATGTAACATAAAAATAATATATAAATATATTAAACATAGTATGTAATATTGCAACACTTGTAAAAAATTTCTGATAATGCATTTAGGCATAAGCTTTGTAACTGGCGAGCGGATTGATTCTGTATAGTACATAGATAATTTAATTGTGGATGTGTAATGTGTATTTGTGATGTATTAATTAATTGTGGATTTGTAATGTACTTAAGCATAAGATTTATAATTGCTAGTTGATAATATATTGTGTAGAGTAGATAATTTTTATTTATTTTAAATTTGGATATGTAACATAAACGTAGCATGTAGTATTGCAAATATTGTATGCAATGGAACATGCTGTTTTAGCACAATAAAGAAAAAAAAAAAAAAAAAAAAAAAAAAAGGAAAAGGAACATGTATGAAACAATAATAAATAAGAAACTGTAAAAGGGGAATAAAGATCACAAAATACAGCAAAAGAAACAAACGGAAAATAAAACAACGATGAACAGAAGCAAAAAAGAAGAAGACACGTAACAATAAATGAAGAGATCGACACCACCAAGCACATTGATAATTCATAAGTATTTGATTTTTGCACATTCCTGTTACGTCTTCTTCAGTTCATGGTTTGTGCTAACCCCTTTTCCGACTTAAATATTTAAATAGACTTCACAGTGTTTCTAACCATCCTTTCCATTGTCCGCCACTATCTCTTTTACCATCTGGATTACCGTTCAATACTTGCTTTGGATGCGGGTATCTGTCATTCATTCCACGTAAGACTTCTGGTTTTTTATTTATTTTTTCACGTCATTCAACTGAAAACCTATTATTCTTTTCTTATTTCATCTCCGAGTTGATCTCTCAAGCTACATCCCTTTACCGAAGTTAAAATTTTCATTCTGAAGGTCTCTATTTTGTAAATATCTTGTTTTCTAGAGAGTTAAAATTGCTAGTATAATTCTTACTTATTCCAAAATAAGAAGCTTTTTCGCACGCTGACAACTGAATGAAGTGTATCATAATCACACGCTGAGCAACTTCCACAGTACTGCACTTGAATCACTTTAACGCTAACATCAACAATTAAAACACATTTGCAACTGTTTTGATAGCCCTTTTGTCTCTTTCCTAAACCTACAATTAAAACTTAGAATACTGTTTATGCTGGTGTAATTAAAAGAAAACCTATCTTCTAAAACGACTGTGATGAAGTGGGACGAGGGGGCACCATGTTAATTAAAGATGCAGGGTAGTGCATGCTGGCTCCATGCAGCATCCGGAGGCGTGTTTGGGATTGTTTGAAGATCAGTCGCCCACGTCATCTCTGACACAATTTGCGTGACGTGATCGCTTCTCAATATTGTTCACTTCTTCAAGAGTTTGCTCATTCACGTACCGATTGACTCGAAGAATCTAATTTTCTCACAGAGGACTTCAGTAAGTCACAGAATTTAATGACAGCTCTCAACAGCCTATAATAGCGTGTCCAATAGGTGGCACTCGGGCCACTTCTGGTCCGCCAAAGAGTTATAGTCGCGACGCTGTTATTCCCGGCGTGTCTCCTCCTCTTTGCTTACGTCTTAGGAAGTCAAGGCTCTATGAAGTCTAGGTAGGTAGTATCGTTCGTCATTTTTGTTCTTTCGTTGCCGAGCTACCATACGAGGAATCTACTTGCCGCACCATTAAACATTATCATGTCGTAGCTCCTGTGATAATAAATCAAACACACTGTAATTCAACAAATAATTGAGCGGCAAATAACGTCTTCGTATACATATATATACATACATTAAATGAAATATTAAAAGATTTTGGGATGGAAATTTCAGCACAAAAATCAAAAGTAATGGCATTTTTAGGACAAGACCCAGTCAGAAATAAGATAATACACAATAACCAATGCCTCGAACAAGTACAAAATTTCAATTTATCTGGGTTGTGAAATATCTTATCAAAATGAAAAAGATGTGAACAAGAAATTTACCAAATTTACACAAATTCTAGGAACAATAAACAATACATTAAAAGCTAAATTATTACAAAAATCTACAAGAATAAAATATATAATACACTAGCATTACCCTCCCTTTTATACGGAAGCGACATTTGGAAATTAAAGAAAAAAGACATGAACAGAATCAAAGCAACGGAAATGAAATTTTTCAGGACAGCAGGATATACTCTTTTAGACCGAAAAAGGAATTAACAAATTTTAGAACTATTAGAAGTAGAGTCAGTAGAAGAAAAATCAGTAGATACAAATTCAATTGGCTAGATCATGTAAAAAGAATGGAAAATTCAAGAATCCCAAAAATTATGATGCAGTATAAACCTAGAGGACATCGTCGACCAGGAAGACCTTTTAGAAGACTGCTAGATGGGGCCGAAACAGGTCTACAGAGGCCTAATTCGTGAAGGATGATGATGATAACGTCTTCGTGTGCTTTCTGCGAACGCCAACGAAAGGGCCAAAATGGCGGGTGATTATATTAAGTATTTATCGAGCCTTAAGAAATGAATATCGTCTTCATCAGCGAATCACAAGATGCACACGTTTAAATGTAGCCGACCTGCAACGCGATTGGCTGCCGGAAATTAGAGCGACGGGACTATACTTCTGGCCTACACAGCGAACATTAGCAGAGAAAGTCAGATAATCAAGATAATTTAAATAAAGTTGTTTCCAAAATATATTATTGGGTTGGTGCATAAGTTCGTGGCGTTTTTGTTTCGCGTGTTGGTACTCCTGTTACTATGGGTTTATTTATCGATTATCATTTTTTATTTGAAGTTCAATTGTTGTGCTTGAGTTTACATATTGAAGTTTTCATTTTTGCAGATAGCGAGTGAAGCCGTGGACGCTAGAAAATGGAGTACCAAGCGAAGAAAGTGGAACATTTCCGAGTTCAATAGAGAGACGAAAGCAGTGGAGGCGGCCAGAAACATTTACGCCGTGTGTGGGGACAATGCTATCGGAGAGAGCAAGGCAAGAAAATGGTTTTCTCGTTTTAAGGAGGGTCATTATGACATTAGTTTCACTCCACGTTCAGGAAGACCTTAGGGGTTTGATGAAGACAATTTAAACACGCAATGATCCACGTCAGTGAACCCGAGAACTGGCAAATGTGATGAACTGTGACCATTCCACCATCGTGCGACATTTATTGCCACCAACTGAGACGTCTTGCACACGCAATCCAAGAAAAACGACCAACAAGACTGCGTGAAGTGATGCTACTCCACAATAACGCCTTTCCGCACTCTGCTAACCTGACACAAAACACTATCCAGGAGTTGGGTGGGAAGTCATTCCGCACCCACCTTGTTCACCTGATCTTGCGCCCTCAGATTTTCAACTTTTTCGCTCTCTATCGAACAACCTTCAAGGAACTTTCTTTCCGGATGAAATTATGTCTCTCTCTGTAAACGGCTGAAGGAAAACTTACTTTCTGGAAGCGTCTCATACATAGGTACATTGTATTGCGAAACTCTACTGTTAAAGTTTATGGAACATAAAGCAGTAGTCAATAGGACCGGCAGCTTTCAACAGTTTGTATCAGTAAGTGAGGGTAAGTCACTTGTAATTAAAGAGCTGGTACCAGTGAATGAGATTAGAAAGTTGCTTGTAATAAAACGACATATTTTCTATTCATAGCTTTGTCATATTAATTTAATTTATGGAGAAGTAAAGTCTGTCATGAGGCCAGTGCTTCAACGTTACGAAGAATGCTTTCCGCACTGCACGTTCTACGTTTGTTGCTGTTGCTCAAAGTAGGCCTAATTAGAATTGAGATGAAGTCGGTCACCTGATCAGATTTGTAGCCTAACACCTGTGTAAGTGTAGCAGCTTATATCATTAACATTATGTATATCACACCGTCATCATCAACATCATCATCATCATCATCATCATCATCATCAACATCATCATCATCATCATCATCACCATTACCACCACCTTCGATCCTTTCGTTCGTTTCACCATAACTCCCACTAATACAGCCGTGGCGAGAACATGACTCGCGAGACATTGTGGCTCGCAGTGATAACTGTGCATTTCGTTTGCTTCTAACCTCCGCCAACACCCACCCTCTCACTCACTGGAGTAAAACTCCGTTCCATTTGTATTTGTCTCTGACCTGCGAGTGGCATATATCTCTCTCGAAACCATGTACGAAAGTTCCAAGTAGAATGGGAGGAGGCATTTTTTTTGCTGTCAATATGATGAGAATATTAAATGTATGATTTGTTCACAAGTATTACGAGGAAAACGGTTGTATCACATAAAACGGCATTATACTACATGTTACTCATGAAACATTAGAGTGTTTTTGTTGTTGTCATCATCATCATCATCATCATCTCTGTACGTCGACCATTTTTCAGCAGATACGAATAATTCGGTTAGCTCTTCAATTTGAACTCACTGATTTACAATGTGATGTCAAATGAAAGCTAGATGTAAGGACTTGACAAATGTTGGACTTCCAAATCTTTGCCAAAAAATAAATATCCGAAGCTTCGTTCTTTCGCTTGCTCTGTTGAAGCCATGTTCGCTACAACTTATGTTTGTGAAAAATTATTTTTAACAATGAAAATAGGAAAAACCAAATTTAGATCACGACTGACAGACAAATACCTTCGTGATCAACTACGATTGGCAGTAAGTGACATAATTCCTGATTTTGAAACTTTTTCGCAGAGACATTCTGAAGACAGTTAATTTTAGGTTGTGATAATGTTCATTTCTTTCTTCGTTACACGTACTAAACATTATTTTGTAGCCTTGTACTGTATAAAATTATATTTAAGTGCTTGACGTAAGGAAAATGAAAATCCGTTAATAAGTCACTTCCCCTTCGGGCGTCCGCCTCCCTCCATAGGTGCTATGCACGTTGCAGGTTACACAGTGGCTCGGAGCACGATTACATTTTCGCCACCACTGCACTAGTATCACGAACAGACACCGAACAGTCACAAGTGTAGAGATTTCCTGGTCATTTGTTCAGAATGGCGAAAGGTCACTGCTTGAAACAAAACAGCACAAACATCAAACAAAAGACATACGCAGTCCCTATGGAAGATAAATCTCGAATTTCCAGCCCGTAACCGGTCCTGGGTCAGTTACAACTTGTGAAACTCTGAAGAACACTAGATAACAAAATATAAAAAGGAAAAACTGACGTATTAAAAAATAGTGCTATTGAGTTACGAATGTAAAATAGAATTATTGTTATTAGAAAGTATTCTGGAGTGTGATGACACTTTAAGGGCCGCAGGGTGTGGAACTAGGGACTGCTGCCAGTCGAGACGTGTGTTGATGTGGCTACATTCATCTGGTGATAGTGTGTTTTTTCCAACGGTGGTCAAAAGACTCGACTAGCCCTTAGAGCGAGCTCGTATTGAAAAGAGCTCTATTCTACATGGGTAAGTGGCAATGGACCGTGAGGGCGTGCTACACCAAGGAGATCCACTACCTAGCACTTCAAGTGCCGAGAACCATGCTTGACAATATTAACGAGATTAATTAAATAAAGAGAGAATACAAATATAAGCAAAGAGAAAAATGAAGGAAAAGAAAGCAGGAAATATGCACGTACAAAGAAAAAGAAGAGAGAGAGTACAGGAACGAGAGGGGGAATACTATAGGCTACATGGTTGAAAGAGATATTGAGAACAGGATAAAAATACAAACGAATCAGATTGAGAAACGAAAAAAGTAATAAACAAAGTCAAAGAATTGGAAAAAGGAAACACGAAGAAATAAAATAGACTACAGGAAGAAATAAAGTCCAAGATGAAAGTGAAAAAAATATGAATGAATGAATGAATGAATGAATGAATGAATGAATGAATGAATGAATGAATGAATGAATGAATGAATTAGCAAACAAAAGAAAGAATGAATGAACGAAAAAGCGAATGAACAATTTCACGAATGAGCAAACGAAGGAATGAACAAATGAAGGAAAGAACAAATGAACGCATGAACAAATGAACGGAATGAACAAATGAAAAAATGAAAAAATGAACGAATGAACAAATGAACGAACAAACATATGAAGAAATGAACGTATGAACGAATGAACGTATTAACGAACGAACATATGAACGAATAAATAAAAGAACGAACAAATGAACGAATGAACATATGATCATATGAACATATGAACGAATGAACGAACATACGAAGAAATGAATTTATGAACGAATGAACATATTAACGAATAAATGAAAGAACGAACAAATGAACGACTGAACATATGATCATATGAACGAATGAACGAACGAACATGCGAAGAAATGAACGTATGAACGAATGAACGTATGAACGAATAAATGAAAGAACGAACAAATGAACGACTGAACATATGATCATATGAACGAATGAACGAACGAACATGCGAAGAAATGAACGTATGAACGAATGAACGTATGAACGAATAAATGAAAGAACGAACAAATGAACGAATGAACATATGAACGAATAAATAAAAGAGCGAACAAATGAATGAATGAACATATGAACGAACGAACATATGAACGGACGAACATATGAACGAATAAACATATGAACGAATGAACATATGAACGAATGAACATATGAACGAACATGTGAACGAATGAACATATGAACGAATGAACATATGAACATATGAAAGAATAAACATATGAACGAACATATGAACGAATGAACATGTGAACGAATGAACATATGAAAGAATAAACATTTGAAGGAATGAACATATGAACGAATGAACATATGAAAGAATAAACATATGAACGAATGAACATATGAAAGAATAAACATATGAACGAATGAACATATGAACGAATGAACGCATGAACATATGAACGAATGAACACATGACCATATGAACGAATGAACATATGAACGAATGAACATATGAACGAATGAACATATGAACGAACGAACAATGAACGAATGAACATATGAACGAACAAATGAACGAATGAACGAATGAAGGAATGAACGAATGAACATATGAACGAATGAACATATGAACGAATGAACATGTGAACGATTGAATATGTGAACGATTGAAGAAATAAACGAATGAAGAAATAAACGAATGAACAAATAAACGAATGAACAAATAAACGAAGGAACATATAAACGATAGAACATATGAACAAATGAACGAGTGAACAAATAAATTAATAAACAAATGCACGAATAAAGAAATGAACTAGTGGACAAACGTAAGAGTGAACAAATAGACGAGGGAACAAGTGAATGAAAGAAAAAATGAATTAGTTAACAAACGAACGAGTGAACAAATGAACATACTGTATGAACATATGAACGAATGAACAAATGTACGAATGAACATATGAACGAATGAACGAGTGAACAAATTAACAATTGAATGAATGAACGAACGAACAAACGAACTGACAAACGAATGAATTACAGAAGGTGAGAAAGCAAAAGAAGAAGAGATAGCACGAACCGTAGTAGTGTCTGGCAGTACGTGGATCTCTTTGACGCGCCCTGCCAGCGTAAGGGGCAGCATCCCGTGTTGTTTTGACAGTCGGGGTGTCAGCGAGAGGCTGGTGACAGTGTTTTGTGTGGCTACCCGGCTAACTTATATTGGAAGTTGACGGCGGGGGAGATGTTTGCCGAGTGTGGTCGAGCACGTGTCACGTGGGGGTGCTTGATACCTATCTGTTTGAGGGCGGAGGGACCGACCTTGTTCAAAGCGAGGTCTTCATCTCAGAAAATCCTTTCTCTTTCGAAATACGTTCAACCAGACACCAACACACCGCGGCGAAATCGAATAACAGATGCAAAATACTTCTCACGCACTTTCTCGCACACACTGCTCGGTTCAGAACAAAGAATGCAAAGGGCGACCAACGTATTTTATCTATCGTGTTTGCAGAACAAGGATTATTTTCAAGGTAGAGGGAGTGTGATAGCCTTATAAACTATTTGAAATTGGTGACAAGAAAATATAGTGATCATTAGACAGTGGATTCGGGATGACGTATCATTGAATGTAGGTGCACATTTACTACAGGGACATCATTTTATTTTTACTAACATTTCTAATATTAACCTGGCTATACCTTTGGATCAACGATTACGAGCCGGAAACACCGTTTGCTACCCTCTTCCACGACTGGACTTCAATGATACCGGCGTAAGATACAAACAAATTACTTTACTAGGTATAGGAGGGAAGAAAAGTGGTTCATCCATTTACGTAAACTAGGAAATATCGCGATTTTGAGTTTGATAATTTTCATTAGGTTTTTCTTTAATCAAAATACAGTACAGTATTAACAATGAGTGTTTTTACTCTCGAACTGAGCTGTCCATGTGGACGTATTCATTATGCAGTGTATATTATACTGTCTACAGCACATTAGCGTACAGTATATAGAGAATGAAGTTAAATTGAAAAATAATCATAATATCGATATTTAAACACATTTTTGAAAATGATGGCCGTTCATTTCTATACAGGTTTCAGTTCTATGTGCATATTATCGCACTATAGACTATTGCATCTAATTCCAATTACCAGTTTCGTCCTTCGTACGAGTAACTCATGTTGAAATAATTCTGTACCTAGTCTATAAAAGAGTACCTTACGTACTGTAAATTCAATCTTCACTTCTGCCCGATCCGAAAAGATAAAATTATTCAGACATGCTATCTACTGTCCGTCCAAGCGGTTTTGTCACAGGGTCGTAGAAAGGGGGGAAATCACGTGACAGTTAATTACTTAACGAGGCTCTTTTATTTAAGTTATTTTAAACAGTTGTATAATATTACATAGACGTCCAATTCCTAACATAAATTAATGTTCTCAGAAAAGAGCTAAGACAGCCCAGCCACTAGCTGGCGAATAAAAGCTGGTGGGGGAAACCGGGATAAGACGTAGGCAAGTGGATGACAGTACCTGTGCGAAAATGATTCAATATTGAAAGCTCTTCCGTCACTGGAAAACGCGAACATATTTTTGGAACGTACTGTTTACTATGACCGTAAGACTACTATGACTGTATATGCGGTCTTGGATCTGTGTGGAGGACGGCTGAGCTTAGTAGAATTGATGGGAGTGAAGTACATTCAAAAACTCAGGTACAATAAAAATTGAAGTAAAAATAAAATGATGTCCCTGTACATCAAAGATGGAATGAATTTGGTATCCCTGATACGCATATGTACAGGCCAGTGATTTAGGCCTATACGTAATTACCAACAAGTAGAATTTAAGAATACAATTTTAACATCTCCGATAAAAACACAATTGAAGACATAAATTGTCAAATATCCCAAGTCCAAATTTTACCGACCATGAATTTTACCTGATGTGCTGTGTTTTACTTAGGCTACTATGCTGTAAAAAATGTTCCAGGTCCGATTCTATACTTGTGTTTTTAATCATACAAATATATATTTCAAAACTCATATTGTAGTCTTATATTGTTTTCTTGCTCTCCTGAAAAATGTACTTCAATCGACTTGGGATGTTTGTCATTTCAGATCTTTAATTAGCTACGCCATAAATTTCCCTGTAGATGAGAATGAGTGTGATACCAGGACTATAGAATCATAGTCATAGTACAAAGAAATGCTTTTAAACAGATATTTGACAGGTATCAGCTGTGAGATTATTCAGAGAAGGTGAAATTGGTGATTGCGAGATGATATTTGGCAAGATTAGTTCGAGATTTCGCCATTCATTAACCTGACATTAGCCTTACAGTTGGAGGAAGCCTAGAAAATAATCTAACCAGCTAAGTAACCCAAACAGAATACAAATTCAGATTCGAATGTCTTTCATTACCTGTGAGGTGATGTAGAGGGAGTAACCTACTTCAATTTTGCAATTCTCCCAATTTATTATCAAATTCTATGGTTTTTTTCTCTAATCAAAATAAGAATAATTTCCATGGAATGCAAAAGTTCTATGAGAAAAATAAATATACAGGTGTATGATGTTTGGTACATCTTCCTGTGCTCATGAACAATGATTTTTTCTTTCCATTTGTTTCTCTCTTCCCAATCTCCTTCTTGTAGATTCTTTGCTTTCACGTTTTTCACATTTTTATCAATGTGTTCTTCCTTAGACTCCATTTTCCTCCTTCCTTTCGCCTTGTACCTACTTTTAAGGCTTAACTTCAGGCACTCTCTTACATGCCCATGAGAAACATAAAACCAATTATTGTTTGGCGACGACAATGAATACTTTCTGCTAATAGTTCTTCACTACCATAGGCTAATATTTACGTTAAAGGCGAAGGAATGTACAAAGTTGACATCCGACAAGCTTTAGATTCATCAGTGAGAGAGATATCCAGAAATGATGCTGCAGATGGAGTCCGCGGTCTTCAAAGAATTTGGCAACATATTGTTGACATGACAGGAGACAATTTTAAGTATGTAATGTCAAAAGTAAGCTAAATAAATTTAATGTGAAGCAGTAACTACGTTACCATTACTTTTCTAATACCCTAGTACAGTATTATTCGGTTGAAAAGATTCCATTCAAAAAAGCTGAAATTAGAATTTATAAAGGAGTAATAGGGTAGAGTAGCATAAATCGCACCGCTTCCTAAATGGCACCACTGCTAGTTTAAAACAAATTACTGTAGTATAGCATCTAGTGGTATTGTTACAACCTACCATATGAACTTCCACCATGTCACTTGATTTCTGCCACTTCTTTGTGTCAGCAGCGTGGTGATAGTGTATCTAATATAATCGCTCAGGTTGATGTATATTTAGCTAACATTTTGTAACTAAATAACGGATTTGTATGCAAAGAAATCCATAATCTTAAGATGTTATTCGTTTAAAGAGGTATTAAAGAACATTTAACTTAGTAGGATTTTCAAAAATATGGTGATTAAAGGCTAGAATGAAGGAAATAATAACTTATGGCGTAGTTTCTCAATTCGCACCACTTAGTAGGCGCCTAATTCGCACCGGTGCGATATGAGCAACTGTAGCAATTCTAACCGTACAAAAGAAGGCCCCAAAAATTTTAACTGAACTAGGAATGCATCAGGTGGGTGCAATATCAAGTGGTGAAAAGGGCGTTAATACAACAAGTGCGTGTTGTACAAGCGCACCAGGTATTTGTGCCACCTGTGATAATTTTTAAACGTCAAACAGTGCATCGTACTTCATCTGCTGGTGCTCCTCCAGGATCGTTATTTGTTTGCTCTGAGTCAGGTTACAACAGTGAACTATTTGTCGAATAGCTCAAACATTTTATTTGCCACTCAAACCTGCCATAGAAAAAAGTGCTGCTTCTGTGTGTACACCTATACGACCTATTCCAAAAATTTAGAAGCTAGATTATCTCGGGAAAATGGTATGCTCCTGTTTCAGCTTCCCAGCCTTTAGATGTTTCTATCTTCAAATCTTTTCAGACAGCTATATCATGAAGCAGTTCTTAGGTGGCTTCGAGATAATCGTGGAGAAAAGGTGACGCAGTTTACAGTCTGAACTGTCTGGTGAAGCACATGGCAAATGTGTAACGATAAAAAACGCATTCAGAAAGTTTAAATGTTACGTAATTTATGTTCTATTTTTTTTCCAATTTCATTCGAAGATGCGTTGCTCTCTTTCATTAATTTCAATAAACTTTTAATATGCATTTATTAGATTATTCATTCAAATACTCTTCAATATGTTCAATATTAAAAGCTTTCCTTCATCCTATTCCCTGCAGATAAAGAGGTGCGATTTAAGAAACCACAAGTGCTATTTAGGAAACTAGTTGCCTAAATGGCACCACTGACACATGTTTCGAAAATGTCATTTTAATTAAAAAATATTAAATCAAATTCAAGGATTCTTTTTTACATGAAAGCTAAATGTTCTGGGAATGTAGGCCTATCTCTGTAAAGGAATATAGAAAATAAAAACTGTATTGTTCAATAAAAATTATAAATGCTAATGTGGTGCGATATAGGCAACCTTACCCTATTACGGTTTGTTCTGTTTGGTTGTGAAACTTGAACCCTCACTCTGATAGAGAGGAACATAGGTTAAGGGTGTTCGAGAATAAGGTCCTTAGGAAAATATTTCGGGCTAAGAGGATGAAGTTACAGGAGAATCGAGAAAGTCACACAACGCAGAATTCTACTCATTGTATTCCTCACCTGACATAATTAGGAACTTTAAATCTAGACGTTTGAGATGGGCAGGGCATGTAGCACGTATGGGTCAATCCAGAAATGCATATAGAGTGTTAGTTGGGAGACCTGAGACAAAGGTATTTGGGGAGGCAAAGATGTAGATGAGAGGATAATATTAAAATGGATTTGAGGGAGGTGGGATATGATGGTAGAGACTGGATTAATCTTGCTCATGATAGGGACCGATGGCAGGCTTATGTGAGGACGGCAATGAACCTCCGGGTTCTTTAGAATCCATTTGTAAGTAAGATATTTCGAGTGTTATTACTGGATAATTGTATTATGCATATTTTCAGCCTTTTTAGAGCCTAAAGTTCCGCAGTCTACAATTAAATTTGAGTCTCTCTCTTCAGGAAAAAAAAAAAAGTTTTCACATAAAATCCGATACCTAGTGATAAAAGATAAGTATAATTATGAAAATTGTTTATAAATTTACCAAGACCTAGGGACCAGGTCCAGTCCCGTGAATTCTACTGTTGCAAGAGAGGCTATAGCGCGTTATTTTTGCAGGTACTGCTTCTGTCTGTCTATTCAATGGATAAATGTGGAGCCACGTTCTTTTCCAGTCAACATCCCGACCCCGTCGTTACGAAAGGGTTAAGCCGTACCACCCACATCATCAAAGCGCTATGGAATAATCCCCAATGAAAGGGGGATGTCACTCCGACGAGAGGACGATGTGCTCTAAATGTAACGGCGTTGTTCAATTGGCTAAGCTTCAGAGCGAATAGGTCTATACCGACCCGACTCCGTTAGGCTGCTCGAATTCTGAAGCATTAGGCCTACTGAAATTTATACCAAGAACTTTCCCATAGCATATACGAGGCTAGCTGCAAGGTACCACTTAGTAGTGAACCATGAATGAAAGAAATAATAATAATAATAATAATAATAATAATAATAATAATAATAATAATAATAATAGTAATAATAATTTATTTATTAACAGGGTTACAATGTAAACTACATCTTCCTGTATCCAAAGTGTTTAAATTCTTATCTTCTTCCTCCATTCTTCTCTTGCCTCCCAATCCCATTCTTTCAAGCCTCTCTCCTTCATTCCACTACTTATATCATCCATCCAGGTTTTCCTTGGTCTTCCCCTCTTTCCTCTTCCTGGAGGAATCCATTCCAAAATCTGTCTGGGCAATCTTGTTTCTGGCATTCTACGTACGTGGCCATACCATTCTAATTTGCTTGTAGTTAACGAAATCTAACAATGTACTATTAACTCCCATTTCTTGTCTAATGGTTGTGTTTCGAATTTTTTCCAACTTAGAATGTCTAGTAGAATGTCTAAAACAATTCATTTCAGTGGAGAGGAGTTTCAATCTCAGATTCGTGTTTAAATGCCACGTTTCCACCCCATATGTTGTAGTACTCCCTATTATAGATTTGGAGTTTTGTTTCAATTGTTATTGTCTATCCCACCAAACCCTATTTAACATAGCTATTGCCGATCTACCTTTCTGAATTCTATATTTGATGTCACTTTCCTGGCCGTATATTGAGTTAATTTTTACCCCCAAATATTCACACTCCTCATATCCTTTGATACATCCCATTCCATATTCCAAAACCAAATCTTTCAGTTCCTCCCCACAGGACATATACTGGGTGTTCAGTTCAAAATGTGTCTTGGCTCGCTGCATGCCGTCATGTGGCTAGCTGATGAGCCTAGAGAATTCAATCTTCCTACACTTCCGCAGCTCAGGTGTATAATCTAAGAGGCAGAGAAGTTGGCTAGCAAGTACGGCGTTCATTCTGAAGAGTACGTGCCGATACGTACGGTAACGCCGGTAGTGGCAGGAATGTGAACTGTTTGGAAATACGTACTGTCGGGATATGGGGAGAGGGTTAAGACGATTACTTACGTATTTGTTGACATTAACTTCGACGGTCAACATGGACACGGAGCATTTGATTTGTGTTGTGGAATGTTACCGTACGCAACCGATGATAACAAATACCCTGCGTACGACTTGCCCGCGCAAAACACAGTTCGAAAGAGGTTATGTTAGCACACAGACCGTACAGACCGCCATCTGTTGCTACGACGTTCAAGTTATACCGTACACATTCTCAAGTTCAGATTGAAGAACGCCTTAAATAATAGGCAACTTCTCTAACATATAAACTGAAACTCGCTTCAAATCGGTGACCCAACAACAGTGACGTCATGACACACTTTGAAATGAACACCCAGTATAGTGTTTTCTCTAAATTTATTTTTAAACCCCATTTATTATATTCTTCTATAAGTTTTCTGGTCATATATTCTATGGCCTCCTGTTTGTAGCTGACTGGTGGCAACAAGTTATATGTGATTATTTCTGCTTTCATTATAAAATTTTGCAAAATTCAAGTTGATATTTAATCGTTTTACTGCGTGTTATTAACATAATATTAAATGCACGTTATTGTGTAAACATTATGGGCCGTATTCATAGACATTTTTAGCGCGAGTTTCCGGTGGATGATCAGCGTTTTTCGTATTCATAAACCAGTGTTAGCGATAGGATATGATTTGAATTCTGTACAAGTAACCAGTGGATAGCCGGGGCTAGCCTAGTACGCTCGTAGCGCGTGCTGCGAAATGTCTATGAATAGCACCCTAAGAAGTTTGGGGCTACCGTGAAACTTTCGCTAATGAGCGTATGAGCACTACATAAATTAAAATTGGCGCGAAGTAACAGAGCGGGAAATAAGCCCCATGAAATAAATACGTGGAAACGCTCACAAGTTCATAGAAGTCCCTGAACTATAAAGTTCAAACTCTGAAGCACAATCTTTTTCGCAAAAAATGAAACAAACGAAAAACTGACAATTCCTAATGCAGAAAGAACATTGGATGAACCTTTAACTTCAGGATTTGTAAACATCCAGGGGACGCGGATGTGTTCTGTCTGCGAAGAGAATTGTTGTAGATATGCATGTGTGTGTGTCTTGTGAATGTTGGGTTCACGATGAATGTGTAGGTCTCACTGAGGAAGGAACTGAAGACTTTGTATGCCCAAATTATGTTCAATACTTATATTATATATTGTGGGCCTTATTATCCGTCACAGCAGGATATAAGGCCCAGTGACATGATGTTAATTTTCATTGCTCACAGCATTTGTGCCTTTTTGAATATTTATTTGAAGTAACATACAGACGTGGACAAATTATTGGCAAAATTGAAGATTTTTATTATATATTTTTACAAAATATGATTCTTCAATTTAGGCTACAGTTGACATTTTTGTGTATTTCCAAATAATTAGCCAAATTTAAGATTTGTATTGTGTATTTTTCAAAATTTAACTCTTCAACTTGGACTACATTCCATATTTTTGCATATTTACAAATTATTAGCAAAACTGAAGGTTTTTATTCTATATTTTTACAAAATTAGATTCTTCAATT
Organism: Periplaneta americana; assembly: GCF_040183065.1. NCBI lineage: Eukaryota > Metazoa > Arthropoda > Insecta > Blattodea > Blattidae > Periplaneta > Periplaneta americana. The sequence goes on from NC_091119.1 coordinate 15,349,483, forward strand.
TGGACTACAGTTGACATTTTGGATATTTCCAAATTATTAACAAAACTGAAGATTTTTGTTTTATATTTTTACAAAATTTGTCTCTTCAATGCAGTTGACATTTTTGCTAATTTACAAATTATTAGCAAAATTGAAGACTTTTATTATATATTTTTACAAAGCTTGACTCTTCCATTTAAACTACAGTTGACATTTTTGCATATTTCTGTCTACTGTAATGATGGAAATATGCAAAATTGTCAAATGTAGTCTAAATTGAAAAGCCAATTTTGTAAACAGAATTGCCATAAAAATCGTCAATTTTGTTAATAATTTGTCCACGCCTGTATTATAGGATAACTATAAAAGTATGCTATTCCATTATTTAAAAATTGCTAAACGTCTCCATTTCAAAGAAAGAACGTTTATTCCTTAGATGGACCTTACTACCCCCGGTTATCGTATAAAGCTTAATAAGTTGTAGACTGAAATTCTATAACAAAAAAGATTTTAATATTCAATTCCAACTTATGTGAAATCAAACCTCAATATGACTTTCAAATATTTAACAATTGTTTAATATTAAAAGAAATAAAAACTTTTACATATTGTTATTTAACATGGAGACAAGAAATAAAAGCAGACTCTCTATAAAAACACGGACAATTTCGACTAATCGGGGCTTAAGGTAAAGCTAGACTTGCTAGCATAGGAGGAGTAGTCAATCCAACGACTCGTCTTTGGCGAAATGACTGGAATTTGTAAAAATATGTAATATCTGATAACCGTTATAAAACTGAGCTACCGTTATGTAGTCTCCGGAGCTGAAAATCCATCCGTAGAAATTCACAATGGATTAACTGTCTATGAGTGCAGAGAAACTTCCATTCACACATTACTGACCCAAACGGACATTCTCAGTCTTAAATAGGTACTAAATAACTACAGCGAATTTAGTCAGTATTCGTCTGAGAATGAAACATAATTCCAATTTAGAATGCAGCTCTTCTCTCCACAACATTTAACCATGTGAATATGGCATGATATACTAATAGGTGCGATGCTCATATTAAAATGCAGCAATGTAATATAAATAAAAGCTTAATTAATGATATAGAAATGAGAAACAATGAGAAACTTTCTGTTATTTTGATATCAGTATATATCCATTGCTTTCAACTCGAAAATTTGTTTGAAAATACAGCCAAAAATAAAATACATTTTGTTATGAACATGATTTAGGAGAACTCGGTTGGTAATAAAATCATGGAAAATAGATTGAGATATAGAAAACTATAACCCCGAAGCTATTTGAATTTTGTATAATTAGAGATTATTTTGCATTCCCTTTCATTATTATTTTATTGGGAAAATTAACAAAAAAAAATGCATTCACAAAACCATAATTATTTAAATTATTTTAATAAATGCAATGAAAATATGACTAGGGAAATAAAACGAAATTCTTTCTACTAAGATTAGTTTTTTTTCTAAAGATCCGTAGCAATTGTCAGATTGGAAAGAATTACAAATGAACTCACAAAAAATGACGGCTGTAAATAAGACATCAGATCTTAATGACGTCATAGACAAGAACGGATTACGTGAGATGATGTTAAATTATTTAAAGAAATTACAAACGAATCTGACTCAGCTGATCTACAACAAGATATTAATAGTATTTTTAGGTGGAGCACAAACTCAACTTTAATATTAAAAAATGCTCACGCATTACCTTCACTCGGAATACTAACTCTCTGGATTACACGTATATCATAAATAACACAAAATTAGAAAGGGTCACTTCAGTAAATGATTTAGGAGTGGTAATCTCTCATGACCTATCCTTTTTAACACATATAAAAGCAATTTCGAATAGAGCCTTCAAACTGGAAGGTTTCATCTACAGGAACTCAAAAGATTTCAGGAATGTTGAAACTGTCTTAAAAATATATAATAGTTAAATAAGAAGTAACTTAGAGTACGCATCTATAGTTTGGAACCCTCACTATCACTCACACTCGGTCATTCTAGAGAGAGTACAGAATAAAATCCTAAAACTGCTATATATGAAAAAACATTCATGTTACAACATATTCCAATCTTATGAATCCATGCTGGTTGAATTTAATGTACCATCTCTCAGTAGTCGCAGGATAAGAGCACAACAAATGTATTTGTTCAAAACCATAAATGGCTTAATAGACAACCCTGATCTTCTACAGCTAATTAGTTTCAATATTGGTAAATCAAATTTGAGAAAGCGATCTCTTTTTTATTTACAGACAACAAAAACACTATATCATAAAATGTCTCCACTTTTATTAATGCTTCGAACTTACAATCGTCTATCAAATAAACAGGATTTAGATTTTTCGTTATCGTACAATATGTACAAGAAAAAGTTATGTAAAGCATTACTTGAAACACATGTGCTGTGTTGGTGAGTTTTTTGAATAAATGAATTGAGCCTATTGGGCCTGGTGTGTAGTTCTGTATATTGAATTTATTAACATGGTGTTGTATTTGCTCTGCAATTTGCCAATTATATCTACGCCTACATTTTGCATTTTTGGCTGTAATGTCTGTACTTGGCTCTTTTTGATTTGTTTTTATTTGGTGTTTTCCATTTATATCTGTTTCTGTATTTTTTATTTGGGTGGTATCTATTTGTTTTTTCCTTCTCTTTTCCATTTTTAATTTGTAATTACACTTGTATCTGTTTTACCTCTTTTTTCGTGTTGTATGCTATATGTTTTTTTATCTGTACTGTCTATTGTAATTGGGGCTTTGCCCTGTTATGGACATAAATAGATAAATAGAATAATCCTGTCAAAAGAATGCCGAAGGTAATAGATTCGATATCAAAAGAAATATTGTCTTCCAAAATAGACAGTTTGATTAGAAGGAGCTACCAATTCAAAAAATTTAAACAGAGAACAATTCATGAAGAGGCAAGAATACAGATTGGAAGTGAAATAGCCTTACAGATTTTCAGAACGAATACCTCATGTTGTATCTAACAAAAAAAAAAAAAAAAATACTCTACCATATTTGTGTAGAGTCCACAGTTCTCTCAGAAAAAAAATCCCAAATGTTTAACACCCTCTTATTCGGTAACTATTACGAGTAGGATCGTGATTTTTGTCCATAGCGATAGAAAATATCATAAGAATCATTTATCCCTCTAGCGCAGCCGTGGCGAAAATGTGATCGTGCGCCGAGCCACTGTGTAACCTGCAACGTGCATAGCACCTATGGAGGGAGGCGGACACCCGAAGGGGAAGTGAAGCAACTGTCTGACTTATTAGTGGATTTTCATTTTCCTTACGTCAAGCACTTAAATATAATTTTAGACAGTACAAGGCTACAAACTAATGTTTAGTACATGTAACGAAGAAAAGAATGAACAAGAAAACATAGGACACATGCTCCGCTTGCACTGGGAAATGGCTAAGCCCCTTTCAATGTGCAAGATAACACCTGCCATCCTAACGGCAAACACCCCCGTCCCGTGATCACTTGATCACATTTCCCCTCACGTATGTAGTACCTAAGAGGTTACGTCCAATTTCGCCTTCCCCTTCAAAATTTTCTAGAGCTCCTTCAGTGGAGCAGCGTAACCCGGAGTGAGACTAGTGGCCAACAGGCTTGGAGCTCACATATTTAGTTTCTTACAGCCCCCAACCCCTTGCAAGGACGCGTTTTGCGTACTTCTACATTTTTCCTCCCAATTCCCTCTTTCAATTTTTCGATTTTTCGATCACAACCCAAAATTAACTGTCTTCAGAATGTCTCTGTGACAGAGTTTCAAAATCAGGAATTATGTCACTTACTGCCAGTCGTAGTTGATCACGAAGGTATTTGTCTGTCAGTCCTGATCTAAATTTGGTTTTTACTAGTTTCATTGTTGAAAATAATTTTTCACAAACGTAAGTTGTAGCGAACATGGCTTCAACAGAGCAAGCGAAAGAACGAAGCTTCGGATATTTATTTTTTTGGCAAAGATTCGAAAAGTTCAACATTTGTCAAGTCCTTACACCTAGCTTTCATTTTACATCACACTGTAAATCTATGAGTTCAAATTGAAGATCTAACCGCATTATTCGTATATCAGCTTAAAAAGGATCGACGTACAAAGATGATGATAATAATAACAATAATAACAACACTTAACCTTTTAATGTTTCATCAGTAACATGTGGTATAATGTCGTTTTATGTTACACAACCGTTTTCCTCGTAATACTTGTGAACAAATCATACATTTAATATTCTCATCATATTGGCAGCAAAAAAAAAAAAAAAAAAATGCGTCCTCTCATCCTACTTGAAACTTTCGTTTTTGTAGAGGTACATGTGATTTCGAGAGAGATATTGCGACGACGTCACTCGCAGATCAGAGACAAATACAAATGGAACGGAGTTTGAATCCAGTGAGTGAGAGGGTGGGGATTGTAGGAGGTAGGAAGCAAGAGAAATGCATAGCTATCATTGCGAGGCACAATGTGCTCGCGAGTCACATTTTCGCCACGGCTGCTCTAGCGTATTTCAACAGCGTGGAAGGTTTTCGTTTAAATTTAATTTAGAAACCACTAATTTGAAGCCACTGACCGATGTGACCAGATTGCAACATTGTAATCAGAAAGGGAGGTTGGAGGTAGTTCACTAAGGCAAACAGACCTGAGTTAATTGACTTCTTACATCTATATTACGAGAAGAAAGAGAGATGTGTTAGCGGGGATGTTGCCAGACTGCTGAAACTTTCAACTTAATTTTCTAATTAACCGTGCATTTAACCACAAAACATAATATAGGTTTTCTATTAATTTAAGTGTACCCTACAGTCCCTTTCAACCTGCAGGATTATTTCACTTGCACCCTGTATAATGAAGCACCGAAAAGTATCGGCAATTGTGAAACCTAATGCAGATATCATGAAACAAAGTTTATTATCTATATATATAATTTGAACTGGTAATGAAAATTACGGGAAAACGGCTGAACGGATTTTAATAACTGACCCCTCATTTTGAAGCTTGGAACCCGAAGTTTTTCAGAAAAATAGTAACTTTCAGTGAAGCGTTAGTTTTCCTACATAATTTTCCTATTTTCCAAAATCCATCTTTCGTCAGTTTCGAGAACTAATTGGATTTCAATATAAAACAAAACACACACTACAATAAACAATAGGATATTACACGAAAGCCATGACCTGCAGGATTGCCGACATATTTAGAGCTCAAATTCAATTGGTTATTAAAAACTTCAAGAATTACTAAAAATAATTTACAAGTCTGATTCTGCTGTGTGTAATTTTCTGAATAGAGCTGTGGTGTATTGGATATTAAAATCTACAAAATTTGAGGTTGTTTGATGATATTATTTCATTTATTAATATTATACATATTAATGCTATATTGATGATATGAAAGTGAAACGTTTCGGGGTTATGTAAGTAGATGTAGAGAATATCTTAAATTAGTTCTTCATTTCTATAATTTACTGAGTGACGGCTATATAGTATATAACTACAAAACTTACGAAAGATAATATTGTTAATAAAAATCAAATACTTTGTAGTTATTAATCAAGTGAGATTGGGTCTTTTTTACATGTTTAATGGTGGTGTGGTGTAGATATTTATATGCCTCATTCTCTTCAGTATTTGCTCGAGAGAGCGCAAAAATTACAGTTCCTGAGGAAAGACCAAAAGGTATTACTTACAGATAAAATAAGAAGCCTACAAAATTATGTAGTCTCCCGATCATTTCAGCAAGATCTCTTAGCAGGATAAAATGATTTTACCCTCTACATTTCAAGCTCTACATGCAGCAGCTATACCAAGATGCTATGTTATTGTTCGAAAGATAGCAAACCTGACATTTTTTTAGTTTCACCTAGAATGCACAATGACCTGAAATAGTTATTGCTTTACTCCCACATGAAAAACCCACTGATTGTCCTGACATTGTTACTTGCGTTTTCGCGTTGAAACTCAAAAACTGAAGGTGAATAGCTTCAAGAAAAAGCATTTGGCATAAAAAAACCATTCAGAGGGAGTATGTTTCGTGATTACGAAAGGAAATAACTTTCAAAATGTCTGGTATTCTTTATTGAAAATAAATCTTAAAAATTTTTATTTGAACGTCTAATGAACTTAGTTTGCAGCATTTGCTGCACAAGCCACTAGTATAATTATAAACATAACAATTGTACGAAACTGGGAACACAAGAGAAGAAGCAGTGGCCGACATGATCCTGAAATCACTATTCTGATGGCAAGTGGTCCATGCGTTCCATAGATCTCTGTTAGTTAATGGATTAAAAATATTGAGCAAAGTTGGAAGGGAGGGTCTAGGATTAGAGACACGCTGTCGTAGAGAGCATTACAAGAAGACAGGCCTGTCTGGAGAACAACTTTGCAGCTCGGGAAAGGATCAAGCGGCGAAGAAGTTGCAAGGTAATTTGAATTCAGAGGCAGTGCCGGCATGTCAAGCCGGATAAGAGAAGATTAACTTATATAATGAAGCGTTTCTAACTCTTTTAGCAGACACAACTCCAGTCACTGTGTTAGCAGCAAAAATAGCGTGGGCTGAAGTCTTCACAGTTTCCAAAACTGCGAAAGGAATACGCTGTTCCCTTAGTTTTCCAACAAGACGAGATATTTGAAGAATTTACTTCATGATATGCAGAAATATATATCGGGGAGAATAGTTTATAATTTATTTTCTTTTGATTGATTTTATTTTATTCTATTTATTTCTTTATTTTACTTTATTTCTTTGTTTAGTTTATTTATTTACTTATTTATTTATTTTACATTATTTATTCATTTATTTATTCACTCGTTCATTCACTCATTTATTCATTCACTCATTTATTAAGTCATTCACTCATTCACTCACTCATGCACTCATTCATTTATTCATTCACTCATTCATTTATTCATTCACTCATTCACTATTAATTCACTCATTCATTATTCATTCATTCATTCACTCAATCACCCATTCATTCACTCATTCATCCACTCACTCATTCAGTCATGTATTCATTCCCTCACTCATTCATTCACTCATGTATTCATTCACTCACTCATTCACTCACTCATTCTCTCATTCACTCACTCATTCTCTCATTCACTCACTCATTCACTCACTCTCATTCATTCACTCACTCACTCATTCACTCACTCATTCACTCACTCATTCACTCACTCATTCATTTACTCATTCACTCATTCCTTTACTCATTCACTCATTCATTTACTCATTCACTCATTCATTTACTCATTCACTCATTCATTTACTCATTCACTCATTCATTTATTCATTCACTCATTCATTTATTCATTCACTCATTCATTTACTCATTCACTCATTCATTTACTCATTCGCTCATTCATTTACTCATTCGCTCATTCATTTACTCATTCGCTCATACATTTACTCATTCACTCATTCATTTACTCATTCACTCATTCATTTATTCATTCACTCATTCATTTACTCATTCACTCATTCATTTATTCATTCACTCATTCATTTATTCATTCACTCATTCATTTACTCATTCACTCATTCATTTACTCATTCACTCATTCATTTACTCATTCATTTACTCATTCACTCATTCATTTATTCATTCACTCATTCATTTATTCATTCACTCATTCATTTACTCATTCACTCATTCATTTACTCATTCACTCATTCATTTACTCATTCACTCATTCATTTACTCATTCATTTAATAATTCACTCATTCATTTACTCATTCACTCATTCATTTACTCATTCACTCATTAATTTATTCATTCACTCATTCATTCATTCATTCACTCATTCATTTACTCATTCACTCATTCATTTACTCATTCACTCACTCATTTATTCATTCACTCACTCATTTACTCATTTACTCTTTCACTCATTTACTCATTTACTCTTTCACTCATTCATTTACTCATTCACTCATTCATTTACTCATTCACTCATTCATTTATTCATTCACTCATTCATTTACTTATTCACTCATTCATTTATTCATTCACTCATTCATTTACTCATTCACTCATTCATTTATTCATTCACTCATTCATTTACTCATTCACTCATTCATTTAATCATTCACTCATTCATTTATTCATTCACTCACTCATTCATTTACTCATTTACTCATTCATTAATTTATTCAATTATTTATCTATTTATTTATTAATTTATGTATTTATTTATTTTACTTTATTTATTTACTTATTAGACTATCTCAGTTTGGGGCTAAGAGGGATGAAGTTACAGGAGAATGGAGAAAGTTACACAACACAGAGCTGCACGCATTGTATTCTTCACCTGACATAATTAGGAACATTAAATCCAGACGTTTGAGATGGGCAGGGCATGTAGCACGTATGGGCGAATCCAGAAATGCATATAGAGTGTTAGTTGGGAGGCCGGAGGGAAAAAGACCTTTAGGGAGGCCGAGACGTAGATGGGAAGATAATATTAAAATGGATTTGAGGGAGGTGGGATATGATGATAGAGAATGGATTAATCTTGCTTAGGATAGTGACCAATGGCGGGCTTATGTGAGGGTGGCAATGAACCTCCGGGTTCCTTAAAAGCCAGTAAGTAAGTAAGTAAGTAAGTAAGTAAATAAGTAAGTAAGTAATTAAGACTATCTCAGTTTAGCTAACTGAATCTAAATCATCCAATGAGCTCACAGCTGACGACATATTCAAGTTACGGTAAATAGAGAAATCTTTAAACTTGCGTTACCAAACTGGTCATTGAACTGTCTCAAACAAAGATGTTTTACAATAGTTCTCATACCCATAAAATATTCACATCCTACGATTTAAGTACATTTGAGAAATTAAAAGCTAATTTGTAGATCTAGTGCACCGCGTTATAGAAGTGGGCAAGTATGTTTCCTGATTCCATTTTAAGCGAGTTCTGCTTTCTGTTATAAAAGTTACATGATACTATATGGAACCCTTTTAAAATATTTAAAAATGTTTACATATTTAAAAGGAGAAACTATTTGGCGTCAATTCAACATCCAGCTACATACATTATCAGCAATATTTATAAAAATTATATAGTGTTTATCATAGGTGCTATGTTTGGCTGAAATATTTAAATCCCTTTTGTTTCTGCTAGTTCATGCATTATTAACTTATTGTTTTACTCGTAACCAGAATAGGGCAAACGTACGTTTTTAGGAAAATAAATTCACTTCATTACAAATTATTTACGACTTTTTTTACAAATTCCACAGGTCTGGGATGAAACCCTTTTTTTTTAAGCTGCCAAAGAGAACCTTCCTATACAGAGAGAAATAATGTTCGTAGTTGAAAAGGACGATAGAGTATATTTAAATGCATAGAAAACCTATATTACATTTTGTTTTTAAATGCACGGTTAATTAGAAAATTAAGTTTGAAGTTTCAACAGTCCGGCAACATCGCCGCTAACAGATTCTTCTCATGATACAGATGTAAGAGGCCAAAGACCTCTGTGTGTCTCGTTAGCTGAGCAGTTCTCTGGCGCGACGTTGCAACCTGCTGGCATCGTACAATGACTTGAAATTATAGGTTTTTAATATTGAATTTACACGAAAACCGTCCACACTACTGGAAAACGCCAGAGGAATAAATGATTGCTTATTAGATTTTCTATCGATATGGACAAAAATCACGATCTCACTCGCAATAGTTACCGAATAAGACACTTAATATTTAAGGAGAAAAATTCGCTCCGGCGCCGGGGATCGAACCCGGGTCTTTGGTTCTACGTAACAAGCGCTCTGACCACTGAGCTACGCCGAATTCAATCCACAGCACCGGATCGAACCTTCCTCCTTCAATGTTTCCCTTTGTGGCCTGACTCCAATTTAGGCATATATGTTGACGTATATGTCCAATGTCAACTGCCATTATACTAGGAGCGCACTCAATTGAGTGACTTTTTGGCCGGGAATCCGCAGTTATTATGCACTGCTAGCTGAGAGAATATTATACAGGGACATCATTTTATTTTTACTTCAATTTTTATTGTACCTGAGTTTTTGAATGTACTTCATTCCCACCCCTTCTACTAAGAAAGTTCCAACTCCACACAGAACCAAGACCGCACATAGTAAGCAGTACTGAGTTACTGAGTATAGTACGTTCCAGAAATATGTTCGCGTTTTCCAGTGACGAAAGAGCTATCAATATTGAATCATATTTTCGCACAGGTACTGTCCGTTTGCCTACGTTGCATCCCGATTTCCCCCACCTGCTTCTGCTCGCCCCTCTGTAATAGCTGGGCTGTCTTAGCTCTTTTCTGAAAACATTAATTTCTCTTAGGAATTAGAAGTTTACGTAATATTATACAGCTGTTTAATTTAACTTAAATAAAAGGGCCTCGTTAAGTAATTAACTGTCGCATGATTTCCTCCCTTTCTACAATCCTGCGGCATAACCACTTGGACGGACAGTAGATAGCATAGCTTTGTAATTTTATATTTTCGGGTCGGGCAGAAGTGAAGATTGAATTTACAGTACGTAGAGTAGGTACAGAATTATTTCAACATGAGTTACTAGTACGAAGGACGAAACTGGCAATTGGAATTAGATGCAATAGTCTATAGTGCGATAATATGCACAAAAGAACTGAAGCCTGTATCGAAATGAACGGCCACCATTTTCAAAATTGTATTTAAATATTCATATTATGATTATTTTTCAATCTAACTTCTTTCTCTATATTGTACGCTAATGTGCTGTAGACAGTATAATATACACTGCATAATGAATACGTTCGCATGGATAACTCACTTCGTGAGTAAAAACACTTATTCTTAATTACAGTACTGTACTTTGATTAAAGAAAAACCTAATGAAAATTATCAAACTCAAAATCGCGATATTTCCTAGTTTACGTAAATGGATGAACTACTTTTCTTCCTTCCTATACCTAGTAGAGTGATTTGTGTTTTACGCCAGTATCATCGAACTCCAGTCTTGGAGGGGGAGCAAGCGGTGTTTCCGGATCTCTAAAGGTATAGACAGGTTAATATTAAAAATGTTAGTAAAAATAAAATGATGTCCCTGTAGATATATTAATTTGTCCTACAGAATTTATCTGTAATTCTCCTTAAATATTGAGTGCCAATATTACAGATAAATTCTTCTTAAATATTGAGTGCCAATATTACAGATAAATTCTGTAGGACAAATTAATACAATCTATAATACCGAATAAGAGATTGTTAAACATTTCAGAAAAAAACTTTTTTTTTCTGAAAAAAAAATCGTATTTTTTTTTTTCTAAAAAACTATTAACTTTTCACCAATATCATATTATAGTTTTTTGTTACATACAACATGATCTGTTTGCTCTGAAAATCAGCAAGGCTATTTCACTTCCACCCTGTATACCTGTATTTCCCTATTTTGACTATGCTGACATTTTACTGACTGACCTTTCCAGCGACAACAAAATGAAACTTCAACGTGCTCATAATTTGTGTGTACGTTTTGTAAGCAATGTTCGTAAATATGATCACATTACCCCATCCCTTGAAGCAATAGGTTGGCTTAAACTAGATAAGAAAAGAAATTTACATTCACTTCTCCTTCTCTTCGAAATCTTGAACTCTTCTATTCCTTCGTACCTGTCGTCTCGCTTCACTTACCTTTCTTCCCACCATAATCTGAACACACGCTCTCGCCATGAAACAATACTAACAATACCATCCCATCGCACCTCCTCATACTCATCCTCTTTCACAATAGCCCTGCCAAGACTCTGGAATTCGTTACCTGCTAGCATCAGGGACTGTCGAAATAAAATTGAATTCAAACGCAAACTTACTAGGCACTTGGTCAGTAATTGAGACTCGTTCAGACATGGTTTCTTGTAAATAGTTCTCTTAATCTATCACAAAATATTTCAATATCCGGTAATTTCATCACTACAGAATTTTGTTGTTGTAGGTTTAATTTGTAATTCAGTAAATACAAAAATATTCTTTGTTCTTAACTTCTGTGATAAAATGTCTAGCTTTCATTAATCAGGTATTCTTGTCGTACTTTAATTTTTATTGTAATTGTAAATTTAATATTAATTGTAATTTTATTGTTCGTATTATAGTTGTAATCCCCTGGTAGAGGGGCAGAGAAGGCCTGACGGCCTTATCTCTACCAGGTTAAATAAATAAATACTACTACTAAATACTGTAACTCAAGAGGAACAGGAGATGTTGACCGACCCCCTAGATCTTAGAAGATTGACTCCACTTATGACTTCTTCGGAACGGGCTGCTTAGCCTATCCTGAAGAAGAAGAAGAAGAAGAATGTATGTATGTATTTATTTACACTGCAAGTGGGCAAGCACCCGGTGGCAGTGGTATATACAATATTAACAATACACAGTTAAAATGATAAGCAATACACAATAAAATTTACAATACATAATACAACTTACAACACATATACAATTTTATACACAATACAATAATAATACACAATACAATTTAACACAATAATAATAAAACATAAAATAAAACACTTAATTTTACAACGCAACCTACATAATTATGTATAGGTCCTACATAAGTTTCAATAGTCTTTCACTTTACTCTCATCTCATTCCCTGTAGTGGCACTATGACGCATTTCACTGACACTTTAGCACACATTTCACTGACACTATAGAACACATTTCATTGACGCTATAAATTATCACTGATCGGAACTGTTCACTGCACTGTAAAACCATAACTTCACTGACTCACCTAGCTTCACTGATACAACAGTTCAAATAAGTCAAATAATTGCATTCTTATGCATACTTATAAACAGAACTACATTTAAACTAAACATTCCTAGTCTAAGGCCTTCTTACACGCTATTTTTAAATAATTTACAATTCAAACCAAGGAAGTAAACTCGTCAAGCTAGATAAATACATGTAACCTTAAAAAATTAAATGTTGAATGTCACCTTAATTTTAATTTTCACTTTATACACAACTCTTTAAATTATTCCTGAATCTCCTTAAGGAAGGACAGCCCTCAAAGACCGCTGCAAGTAGGTCATTCCAATCATTTACAGTTCTATTTAAAAATGAGAATTTACCTACATCCGTTTTCTGTTTCCTACATTTGATTTTAAAATCATGATCGTTCCTACGTTGGCTTTTCTAACCGAGCCGTTATGTCTACCCATGCTTTCTGACCTAGATGTGCTCTATACAATGATGTTATTCTAGTTTTCCTACGTCTGTTTTCCAAAGTTTCCCATTTAAGTTCTTTTATCGTATCGTTCCCATCTTCTCTTTTACCTTTAACAAATTTAGCTGCCCTATACTGGATTCTTTCTAAGGAATTTATCTGATATATTCTATAGGGATCCCAACACGTAGTTCCGTATTCCATTAACGGTCGCACTAATGTTAGATATGCTATTTCCCTCGATTTGGGGCTAGAAGAAGAAGACGATAACGATGATGATAGAAGAAGAAAGAGAGGATAGAACGTATGCTATCGCAGTAGCACACTGTATTGCTATGTAGTCCATCGATGATCGGTGTTGTAGCGTGCTAAATGATGTATGAACTATAGAACATAACCAAGAGGCACAGGCTGATGAAGCGAGACTCTTTAAACCCTTTTTGGCGGCGAGGGAGGCAGGAAAGCGGCGCCATCAGAGAGCGGACAGCCCGGCGTAACCCCCGGCGATTTCCCGTCTCGGACCCGGAAATGTAATACTCCGCCGTGACCCGGACGAACAGGAAACCGCATTTTGTATCCTATTTCTCGCTTTCTGCACTTCCACACATGCTCGACGGGACGGGAGGACTGGGGTGCTGCACACCCCTCCATCTCCGCGGTTTGAACACCTTGCATCCATATCACGACGTCGATCTGGTTGAGGACCGGGGAGTGGGAACTAAAGGGCATATAGAACTTTAGTCTATCAAGATTATAAGTTACCGTATTTGCTCGCGTAATTTGCGCCCCCGCGTATTTTGCGCACCCTAATTTTTAAGGGATTATTTTGAACTTTATTTTTGCTCCGTGTATTTTGCTCACACATTTTACGTACATATTTTTTTTCAGTGTAGTAGGGATTACGTACATATTTTTTTCAGTGTAGTAGGGATTTTCCTTCCCTACAGTCCATCGTAGGTCATTCACCTGCAACTGAAGTACCTGCTTCAGAAAGAAACCCCAAAGTCCCGCTACTTTAACAATGCTTGTCCTTGGTAGAGACAAGTTACCGGTATAGATAATTAACCCTACCGTAAATACATGGATAAATATATAATAGGATGCGAAACTGCGGTCAGCACCATCTGGATTTGGGGGTTTGAAATAAGGTGATCAGCGCCCAACGTCGTAGGTGATGAATATTAGAACTACTTGTTGGGTACATTACCCAGAGTTCTCTATTTATCCGTTCGAGATATTGCTGTACTGGAGAGTCGAAGAGCCGAGATGGTGGACTGAAACTTGCTAATAAGTGAACATAAAGTGATACGTGTGTGTATAAGCAGTGTCTGTTAAACAGTGATGTTTATGGACGTTGTAAAATTATAGTTGTTGAATGTATTGTAAAGTAATAGTAATATAATAAATTGAACTATCTAAGTAGATCTTGCAGACTTTTCCATTTTGCTGTACAATAAATACCCAAAGAATACAATCCCAATTATCTGACCTTTTGCTTTACTTTTTGTCTCTGTCTGGTTATATTTTAATCGTGTAGTGTAAAACACATCGTCTCTTTTATCTAGTGATGGGCGAAGTTGTTCTTTTCCCGGAACAGTTCCGACTGTTCCGGTTCCGAAAAAATACTATGTTCCAAATAACAGTTCCGAAATAACAGTCACCAGTGGTGATGAGTCGGAGTCGTTGAGTCGTTCAAACGAACGGTACAGTACCCTCCCTCTTCACCATAGACAAATAACACCATGCAGCTCACACTGGAGCACTCATAGGCATGACATAGTACACATTCTTATCTATAGATGGCACTGCAATGCACATTCGAATCGATTTTGGAAAATTGCTGTGCATGCGGACAGAACTCAAAAGCTTAATGTTAGTAATTACACAGCTGTTGACTACAAGGACAGAATACAACACTTTGTTTTCGTACATAAAGTTATAAAGACATGGTAGCCAACTAAAAAAAAATAACATAACATTTAAAACATATGGTATGTAATTTCTGTTCTCTCTATTACATAATTAAAAAAAAACAAATCATTAATTTTTATTTTTACTTTTCTTAATGCGCAGTTATAATAATAATAATAATAATAATAATAATAATAATAATAATAATAATAATAATAATAATAAATATTACAATTTCATAAATAAAAAATATATATATTGGCAGTACTGAAACCTGGAAACCCCGCAGTGGGTTAGTAAAATGTTGGAATCGCATCTTTACCAAAGTGTAATTTAAACTTCTCATTAAACCTCGCTCTCCAAATCAGTACTTATATGGGTAGTTTCCAACAAATAATGCTACAACATTTTTGTCGTTCTTTGATAATAGAGAAGATAGCACAAAAACTTGTGCTTGTCAGAATTAACCTCAACAAACGACATACAGACATTGTAACTAAACCACTCATTACCATTTACGACTTTAACCTTTGTATAGAATCAGCTGATAAATGAATTAATAATAGTATGCGTACTTTATGACTTCGTAGAATGTTTATAAAACAGAATTAGTCAACTAATGGTGAAATAAACCAGAAAACGGGAATCAATATTACAGATTATTGAATACTTACTATAACATTACAGATGATTGGCCAGTCTTACAAATATTGATATTAAAGTTCGCGCCACCGCAAGGATTTCAATTTCCATGCGCCCCCCTCCAACCACGTGAGAGTTTCAAGTACAGTGTAACTGCAGCTGTCGTTGGTTCATCGGAACAAGCTCCGACGTTCCGACTGTTATCTCGGAGTCGGAACATACCTTGTGCAACGCGGTACTGCGAGCCCGCAACAGCTGGGCAAGTGAGCAGCTCGGAGTCGGAACACTGTTATTTCGGAACAGGAGGTTCCGACCTACTGTTCATTTTTGCAACAGTTCCGAGGGAGTCGGAACATACCTTGTGCCACGCGGTACTGCGAGCCCGCAACAGTTGGGCAAGTGAGCAGCTCGGAGTCGGAACACTGTTATTTCGGAACAGGAGGTTCCGACCTACTGTTCATTTTTGCAACAGTTCCGAGACCGGAACAGTTCCAAAATAACTGTTGTGTTATTTTTTACACATCTCTACTTTTATCTTCCTGTTGGCTCCGGTAATAATTTTCAGTAGAATATGCTGTGAGGAATAAAACTGTAAATGTTTTATTTTAAATTGGGTT
Organism: Periplaneta americana; assembly: GCF_040183065.1. Taxonomy (NCBI): domain Eukaryota; kingdom Metazoa; phylum Arthropoda; class Insecta; order Blattodea; family Blattidae; genus Periplaneta; species Periplaneta americana. The sequence continues at coordinate 15,365,855 of NC_091119.1, forward strand.
AGTTTTGAATATCGATGAGGGTGGGAGGGAATACTTTCTGCACAGTTTAACATTTTCGTCACCAGGTGCGCTGCTAAATGCATGGATAATTACTACTTGGTGCGCTGCTAGATGTAATAACGCCCCTCCCCCCAATAGATGGCAGCAAGATCAATTTATACAACAGCGCCTCTAGTATGTGTTACGGGAAACTCAGTAAGTTTCGCATCCTATTATATATTTATCCATGGTAATACTTGTATTTCAGTTGACTTTCAACACTTCTAATGTGCACTTGTATTTATACAGTATTTCAAGATGGGAAAGAAAAATAACACTTACACCGCGTCATATAAATTGAAAGCGATAAGTTTCGTGGAACAGTTCGGCAATCGCGCAGCTCAGAACTCAGAAAGGACCTCTTATTTGAGAAATCCGTATATTTTACGCACCCCAATTTTTCAGCGGCCGAAGTTAATTAAAAAGTGCGCAAATTACGCGGGCAAATACGGTAATATTGCAAAAGTAGTTATTGATACAATAGTAGTAATGAACCATGTAAAGTAGACTATACTATACTTGCTGAATCACGTCTCCCCCCTCCCCTCTTCCGCATATGGCGCGGTTTCAGAGCTGCTTTCAGACAGTAGATAATATGTGTAATCAATTTTTAATAAATTTACATAAAATAGTTATCTTATATGAAGAGTCCACTGCAAGAATGATGGATGTCACTTTCTTGTCGAAAATGAACCAAGACTGTCAATGCATAGCTTAAGACATATACAGAGTGATTTATATAGAACTGACACATTTCTTTCATTAATTGTTTCAAAACGAATTGTGCTAGCGACAACTTATTATACCTAAAATGTAGAGGAATTTTGGGAGATTATTTACCTCTATAGCAAATGTTGAAAATGTCCTCCATCCTGCATAAGGCACAACTCAACACGTCGTTTCATGTTACTGGCCACTCGTTGGAGGACTCTGTTGTCAATAGCTTGAATCTCCTGTGTGATGTTGTGCTTCAGATCGTCCAATGTCTGGGGACGTGTGGCGTAAACCCTGTCTTTTAAGTAACCCCATAGAAAGAAGTCCGGCGTTGTCAAATCCGGAAATCTCGGTGGCCACAGGTTCCTGGAAATTATTCGGTCGTCAAAGAAACAACCGTAACCCTATATGGCTTTAGGCCTGCACTTTTCGCAGCTCTCTGACACATTGAGTAGGTGTACCCTGTCTCCTGCGACAAACGTCTTAATGATTTTTTTTTGGGTGACTGCTCCAGTCGTGCTCTTACGTCAACAATAACCGTGGGAAGCCTAGATGAACAATGCTTGCCCTTTTCACTCACCAGAGATCCAGTTATTTACAATTTGTTTACCAGTCCCAGTATTGTGTTGCTTTTGGGAGGATTGCGAACACCAAATTCTCTCTGGTATGCCCTTTGAGTAGCTGTAATTGAATTCGTAATCCAGTATTGCTTCACAAGGAAGAGTCGTTGATTTAATGTGTACTGCATTTTCACGTTGACACAAAATGTCGAAAACAGCTGCCAACAATAGGAATAAAACATAAACATCTGCGCATCTAGTGCTGCCAACAATAGGAATAAAACATAAACATCTGCGCATCTAGTGACAAGGAATCGAAACTCCAGACCATTCTGCTTAATTTGGTGCTAAAATTGGCTCATTGAATGAATTTCCAACGGAATAATTAAAGAAAGAAATGTGTCAGTTCTATATAAATCACTCTGTAGAATGTACATAGAGAGTTACATGGCATTAACACTGATAGTCATTGTCCAGTAATGATCGGAAAACCACAGTTAAGCTTTGAGCCCTAAGCATTTCAAACTTTCAATTGCTTCTCCTGCAAAATGTATTCCAAATGACATCCATCATTCTTGTAGTGGACTCTTCATATTGCAATAATTTATAATGTTATGCTTACAAAGATACGTTTTTAAAACTGATGAGAATGTTAATAGCATATTACTTACCACGAACTGTAAAGTGACACTTTTCAGACCCAGAATACAGTTCGGAAAATCCCAGCCCGGAGAAAAATAATTGGACCTATAATTCATGTTCATAATTCCCGGGTAAATTGACTCAGATATTGTAAACAAAATAAGCGTGCCTCATTGAATGGTTTCTTCCGAGGTTTTCCACAGCCGTGGGACTGAAGCCGGATGGTCTATGGCGAGTCCTCGGCATCAGCCCTTTGATTTGATTACCTGGTTGGGTTTTTCCGAGGTTTTCCCCTACCAAAAGGCAAATTCCGGGTAATCTTTTGGCGAATCCTCGGACCTCACCTCATCTCACTACATCTCGCCAAAATATTGTAAAAAATTGCACGAAATTGTAAAAATTGTAGAAAATTGCTAAGTTGTAAAACTGTAAAAATTTGTAACGATTGTAATTGTAATATTGTAAAATTTTGCTTTGTTCCCCATCTTAAAGCTTCATTGCTCATGTAAGATCTATGGAATAAAATAAATAAATGAAATGAAATAACTATTTAAGATAAATCGTTGTATAAAGACAGACAGAAACAAGCCCGAAACAAAATTTCCAGTATGAGGGATAGACACTACGCTAGAAACGTCTATTTCGACGAATATCTCGAAATCTATTTTTGCAGTATCACTATATTTCTCTAATCACAATAAAATGAAAAATCTATGAACGACATAAATCGCGTTTTTTGTGTTAGAGAAGCAACATCCTCTATATGTAGCTATACTCTCGGACTTACATGATCTGTTCGTCAACATATCACTGTTGGGTTTATGACAGAGAAAGAGAGAGAGAGAGAGAGAGAGAAAGTGAATATGTGTGTATTGTATACAAGTAACAATTAATAGTCCTTGTTCATGATAAACTGAATTTATTTTTATTTTGATATTGAAGTACTATTGTAAAATTGCTTGGCACAGTATTTTTAGATAAAAACTGTATTTAAGTAAATACAGTGTGTTCCTTTATATTCGTACAGTCTACTAAGGTCCCTGAGGCAAATAACGCCATGTATACCTTTAACGACACCCTATTAAAATTTGTTAACGACACAAGTTTTCGGTACTGCACTACTGTAGCCTGCATTCGCTTGCAATCTAGTGATGAAATGAGTTACTAGCTGTCCGCTTACATTTACGAGTGACATTATATTCCATCTTTTTCCTGTTGTGTGTTGATAGTGAATGGCTGTTCTTATATCAAGGTAAGAGGCAATATTTTATTTTGTGTGTTGAGCAAATAATAACTATATTAAACTATATATTTTCGTGATCCTTAAACATTCTTCTATGTATAGAAAGTATTTGCTATCTATAAAATTTGAAAATGTTAGAGAAACAGGCGTGTCATGTTATCAAGTACTCAGTAGCGCTTTAACGCCAGGTGGCGTTAAAGGTCTACAGACAAAATTTTAGGTTATGTTAGTACTAAGGCTGACAGTACAGCATCAGTGTGAAAACATCAGGAAAATCACTAAGCTTTCAACTTACAAATGTTCAGAATGTGCAGTGATGATACTGGTTCAATTGATTATCGAACTCTTAAATTTTTTTTATTTTACATAACTTAATTTTTTTGTTTTGCTTATTGGAAAACATTCATATTAAACTAAGCTAAATGCTTTTGTGTTTAATAACTTTCTACTGTGTCACATTGTCTCTTTTTTTTTAAGTAAGGAGTCACTGGAAAACATATTTTCCTAATCCATCTGGTGTTTCAGTTTCAGATCAAGGATCTTTCATTAGTATTGAGTGATTTTCTATCTTTTATTAACAGAAATTCAAATTTAGTCGCTTAGTTCAATTTGTGTTGCTTAGCAAAAATAATTCATTAATAATTATAAGTGTATAGGTTACTAGAAAATAGGTGGCGTTAATTGGACAACCTGTTCCTAATAACGCCAGTTTACAAAGTTTTCCTATTTGAGTTCTAATTCTTGTTCGGTATATAATATATCCATTTTCATTGTGCTATTTTGTAAAGATATGATTACAGTTTCTATTTCATAATTTTCGCGTTTGTACATAACTTATTTTCAGAGCAAAAGTGACTGAAGTGTTAAGGTGGCGTTATTTGGTACGTGTACCTTAGTAGCAAGTACAAAAATTAGTAAAATAAAATTTTTGTGTTATTTGATAATTATAATTAAAACTACATCAAGTTTAGATTGAGAACCAAGTTTCTTACTGTACAAATGTTCATCGATTAATTTTTGTAGAGCCGCAGAATCTTGACCGTGCAAAGAATAGCATAATCATTAGTGTTTTAATTGAAGGTAACACACAATTTAGAAAATATCTTAATACAATTGTACGTGGTATATCTCCCTTTCTGAGCAGAAACCTTAAATCACCTCTATCTTTTATTTTAAGTGTGATGCTGAATTGACTGATGAAAATGAAAATGACCTACAATTTTTGTGAAATACATAATAATTATAAGGAGGACAAAACTACACCTTTTCGTAGAAAAAACTAAATACTTAAAATTTAAAAATCTAAAACTCTTTAAAATTAAAAAAATATTAAAACTCTACAAACTTATGAACTTCTGTAGTATCGAAACATTAACAGACATCTTAAAATAAATAAATAAATAAATAAATAAATAAATAAATAAATAAATAAATAAATAAATAAATAAATAAATAAATAAATAAATAAATAAATAAATAAATAAATAAATAAATAAATAAATAAAACTGTACTATCAACGTAACATGTTAAATAACACAGGCATGCGATGAAAAAAATATTTTTAAAAACTTTAGCTCTCCCTTAAGTATTTTTGTGTGCTGTAGCCAGACATGACATCAAAAATGGCACATCACGCACTATTTTTACACAAAACTATATTTTATGTCTTATAGTATTATATTATACTGGTGATTTTGCTGCATCCATAACCCAGTTCTCTAATGTAAAAAATTTGTACTAGTCTGTTGACGAGCATCAGAAACAAAATCTAGAAGACTGTGTGATGCAGAGAGTGGAAGTACTTAAGGGCTTACCAGTTTGAATCAATGATTTAATAAGAGATTTAGAATTGCCCAAGGAAAATGCTGAGCTCTAACGTTCTAGATTAAAAGAAACGAATTTGCTGACACCGGGAATATTTCTTCATTGGTACAGGAGTAGAGAAGAGGAGTTTATTCCTTGCTTTTCACAAGAGAGTGCTTTAGTATACTGCAGTGATATTCCTGGTTCGGTACTAAAGTTTAATGTTCAGTAGGAAGTGGACGAATGGACACTTTTATCGATTCCTCGAAAAGAAGTCTGAAGGCAGTGATCTGTGCTTTTGCACAAGGGCGACAACTATGCTTCCTTATCTGTTGGTCATTCGGTACATCTTAAAGAAACTTATGAGAACCTTGAACTGGTTCTTACACAGGCAAAATATAGGCTAAAGATCATAACTGGATGATCTGTGAAGATCTGAAACAGTTGTGCACGCTTCTAGTCAGCAGGCTGGGTATACTAAGTGAATGGGACAGCAGAGCAAGAAGCAGTCATTGGGAACAATAACACTGGCCAGAAAGAACATCTCTTGAACCTCACACAAGAGGAAACGCAACAAATACAACTTAACCACGAAGAGAAAAAGACGGTATAAAACATTTGACTAAATGTGAGTTGTTAATTATGACAATCTAATAGTTTTTGTAAAATAAACCTTTAATATTTGCCACAGGACATGTTTCCTTCATCAGTTTTCATACTAATTCAATAACGCTAAATTCACACTGCTAAAAGTGCGAATGCATGTTGCGGAAAAACGGTACGTGATAGAGAAATTCTGAGCTAAGTTTTGTATTCAGCACACCAAGAAACGACAGTATAAATGCAGCTTAAATTTTTAGACAAGTTGCTATGACTCTTAATTTTGCAGGCGTCTCAATTAGACGAATGAATGAATGAATGAATGAATGAATGAATGAATGAATGAATGAATGAATGAATGAATGAATGGATGAATGAATGAATGAAAAGCATACCTAACATGACAAAAAGAAGAAAAAAATTGTGAAAATTTCACAAAAAAATATGGACACAGAAGTAGGTCTATTGACCATCCTAGAAAGGGGTGAACAAAATATGATTAAACACGCTCATAACTAATTTAAAAGTTTTAAATATAGTTGAGTTTTATCAAAATATGAAGGAGAATATTGATTCAACCACATGTGTTCACATTCTAAGGCTTGAAACGTTTATGGGCCGATAATGGATTTCCTTTGATGTGGATATTATCGTGATACGAAATACTAACATATGACAACGTAAAATGGAGATCAATCTCACACAAGTTTGAGCTTAAATTTTAAAACAGAACCGTGATTTTCCGGGCGGTTTTAAGTACTGCATCTTAATTGCCTTGTACAACACTAATGAGTATATTCTCAGAATGCTTGAATCATAGTTACATTTTTGTGCAGAGATCAAATTTTCATTAATGCAGCTGAAAAAGCGAGCAACACAGTAGTGGTGCATTGTTTGTCGGAGGGGTGTTTTATACAAAACTTTCATAGCTGTGAGCTTCCATTTTCCCATGAAAAAAAAAAGCCCTCCCAATTGGTTGACAGAGCGTGTAGATCATTCAATGCAGCGTATTAAATAGGCATGATTAAATACAGGGGTCAGGGGTTCGAATATCAAACTGTATAATTAAAATACAAACCGTAAATTAAAACTACAACATTTCCATTTCGTTTTTGTTTTCATAATTCAGTCAGTTATTAATTTTTCTACATTAATTTTATTCTATATGTAAAATTAACGCATAAAAAATAAATAAAATTCATAGAAGCTTCTGCTCATGTCCAAAGAAGAAAAGTTTTATATTTTAGAAGAATATTAAATCGTGGTTTCTTGTTTTCCAAAATGTGTCATTCTCTGCGGTCCGGTTATAACAATCTTTGTCACTGGACGTGAGGATCGCGAATTCAAACCCGGGCGAAGGCAATATAGACTATTTTTTATAGGCGACAAAATTCCTTGGCATCGCTTTTTCGGAACTGAACTAAGGCTGGGAGTCCAGTTTCAGGGATTTATGGAGCGTAAAAGTATCTTATACCTGATAAAGGACTCCAAGCGAAATTTGTCGGTAGTTTCTCGAAACATCAAAATTTTAATACAGCACAATGGGCCCATATCAGCGGCGGATTTTCAGGGGAGGCAAGGGAGGCCGTGCCTCCCATAATATTTTACCAGAACACAATTTGGCAGTAATAATTCCAGCTGAATTAAGATCACAAACAAGTTATAGCAAATGACAAACATTTTTCCTTTTATATTAATTTTACTATTCACTACGACTAAGATGTAAGTTACGTAAAGTCGACCACATCCAGTTGGTGATGTCCGCATGCTATGCTATAACTTTATATATGATCTAGGACTGTAGATAGTACAAATAATTCGTACTGAAAAATAATAGATAGCGCTGTAACCTGTATAGTCGACATCTAGCAGCCTGCAGTGTCTATGTGAGAGCGGGAGAGAGGAGTCGGCTACATCACTCTACTCCCCGGTAACCATGACAACAGCAGTTCAGCCAATAAGATAGCTGGTTAGAGGCATGTTTACACTTAACTAGAACGCGCCAGGGGAGCCGAATTTCGAGACATCCTACACACCGCTGACAACTGTTTCGGCTGTATTAGGAAGCTCTCTCTCTTTCTCTCTTCTTGGTTTTAGAAATTTAAGTCACGTGTTGTTAGTTTTCTCTCCCTGCGTAAAAGTTTTCTTTTATGTTGTTAGATTTTTCTCTTCTTTGCGGGTGTTCCTGTTATTTTTTTTCTTTTGTGTTACGAGATGTATTTATTTACCAGTATTTTAAATATATCGAAAATTTATAAACAAATTCAGATTTGTCTCTAGCTTCTTCTAGTAGCAGTTGTTCAGTATGTTGTGACCTAATTGATCGGTTTGAGAAGAAAGAGGATCGTCGAGTTAATTTGCTGTGAAATTAGACTATGTAATAGTAATTAGCAAGCCCCGGATTCTTAGGTACACGATCCCTTAAAACAGTGGTCATCAGCACTCGCTGAAATGGGTAAAGGGTAAGCAGTGCAACGTATAATGCCCCGTCGTGCAGCAGGAAGAGAGAGAGAGCATACCCGCCAGCAGCCACGGATGCACCATAGTGCAGTCCCTTATCCGCGGGTAAGATACGCTAGCCCGAGGGTGCACTGCGCTGATGACCGCTGCCTTAAAAGATCGAGTTTTCATGACACAACCAACAACACTTACTACTTACTTACTGGCTTTTAAGGAACCCGTAGGTTCATTGCCGCCCTCACATAAGCCCGCCATTGGTCCCTATTCTGAGCAAGATTAATCCAGTCTCTACCATCATATCCTACCTCCCTCAAATCCATTTTAATATTATCTTCCCATCTATGTCTCGGCCTCCCTAAAGGTCTTTTTCCCTCCGGCCTCCCAACTAACACTCTATATGCATTTCTGGATTCGCCCATACGTGCTACATGTCCTGCCCATCTCAAACGTCTGGATTTAATGTTCCTAATTATGTCAGGTGAAGTATACAATGCCTGCAGCTCTGCGTTATGTAACTTTCTCCATTCTCCTGTAACTTCATCCCTCTTAGCCCCAAATATTTTTCTAAGAACCTTATTCTCAAACACCCTTAATCTCTGTTCCTCTCTCAAAGTGAGAGTCCAAGTTTCACAACCATACAGAACAACCGGTAATATAACTGTTTTATAAATTCTAACTTTCAGACTTTTTGACAGAAGACTAGATGACAAAAGCTTCTCAACCGAATAATAACAGGCATTTCCCATATTTATTCTACGTTTAATTTCCTCCAACCAACAACCCTACAGCAACTGAAATATGTAACTTCACAAGAACTTAGGAATATTAAAAAAACATTAATTAATTCATTCATTCATTGTTTTCTGCCCAATGGCAGACCTTTCACTGCCAATTCAACATTCTCCAGTCTTTCCTATTTTGAACCTTCTTCTTAGTATCGTCCACACCTGTGGAGTAACGGTCAGCGCGTCTGGCCGCCGCGAAACCAGGTGGCCCGGGTTCGAATCCCGGTCGGGGCAAGTTGCCTTGTTAAGGTTTTTTCCGGGGTTTCCCTCAACCCAATACGAGCAAATGCTGGGTAACATTCGGTGCTGGACCTCGGACTCATTTCACCGGCACTATCACCTTCATTTCATTCAGACGCTAAATAACCTTAGATGTTGATACAGAGTCGTAAAATAACCAAATAAAATAAAATAAATTCTTAGTCTCCGCAAATGATCCATATATCTTAATGTCGTCTATCATCTCATATCTTCTTCTGCCCCGAACTCTTCTCCCGTTCATCATTCCTTCCAGTGCATCCTTCAGTAGGCAGTTTCTTCTCAGTCAGTGACCCAGCCAATTCCTTTTCTTCTTTCTGATCAGTTTCAGCATCATTCTTTCTTCATTCACTCTTTCCAACACAGTTTCGTTTCTTACTCTGTCTATTCCAAGACAATGTCTGCAAAATCTAGTGCATGGTGTCGCAAATAGAATGATGTTTGTTGAACAAAAGAAGGGTGGAAATATTTCCAATAAGTTGTAAAAATCAAACTCCATTTGTTTGCCCAACACAGCGGTGTTTTTTTCGTCTATCTCAAATATTAGAATATTTATAACGCTTTAAATTTTTAAACGGCATTTGAATGACTAAATACGGTACTGATTTTACAGCACAAAAATTTTAAGTTTCCTAACAATTCTTTAAGTCAAATCTATATATATATATATATATATATATATATATATATATATATATATATATATATATATAATTTGAAGTGGTAATGGAAATTACGGGAAAACGGCTGAACGGATTTTAATAAATGACCTCTCAATTTTGAAGCTTGGAACCCAAAGTTTTTCAGAAAAATAGTAGTTTCCAGTGAAATGTCAATTTTCCTACATCATTTTCCTATTTTCCAAAATCCATCTTTCGTCAGTTTTGAGAACTAATTAATTGCATTTCAGAATAAAACAAAACAAACACTACAATAAACAATAGACTATTACACGAAGGCCATGACCTACAGGATTGCTGACAGAGTTCAGATGGCTCAGATTCTTTCCCATCATAATTCCAATATGTCGATCATCATTTGTGTAATTGTTTGATATCATATAAAAAATAATTTACATGTCTGATTCTCTGGTCTGTAGTTTTCCGAGTACAGCTGTGTATTGGATATTAATAACTACAAAACTTAAGAATGTTTGATGACATTATTACCATTAAAACTGAAACTTTATTGCAGTTAATGCAACACATAATGGTATACTGATGATATGAAAGTGAAACATTTTGGTGTTTTATGTACGTAGACGCAGAGAAAGAATTTTTTATATTAGATCTTCATTTCTATAATTTACTGAGTAACAGCTATATATATATATATATATATATATATATATATATATACATATATATATGTTACTGAAAACTATAAAACTTACGTTAGGTAACAAAAATGAAATACTTTTATAGTTATTAATCAAGTGATGTGGGTCTTTTTCACATATTTAATGGCAGTGTGATATAGATATTCATATGTCTGATTCTCTAATTTTCCTTGGTAGTAATTGAGTCATGCTTCCTATTTTAGCTGCGTCTTTAAACTATATCAAAATTAATTTCATATTTCTTTGGTTTAATCGATTAGAATTGTGATCGCTGCCAAGCATACTTTGTTGTAGGGAAAATAGCATGCCATTTCACTTCTTCCTACCGTGATGAGTAAGTTTATTTCCCGGAACCAGCAACGAATGAAACAAACTGCTAACTATTTACGATGGACAGTTTTATTTAGGGCGCATATAAGATCCTACAACTCTGACATATCATTCGCCTCACTTCAGAGGGAGTATGTTTCACTATTATGGAAGCAAATAACTTTCAAAATATCTGGTATTCTTCATTGAAAATAAATCTGAACAATTTTTATTTGAATTTCTTATGGACTTAGTTTGCAGTGTTTGCTGCACAAGCCACTAGTTTCTTTATAATTTTTAACTTACAATATTAAAAATTTTACTTTAACAATGTTACGTATTTAGGGACAATAAAATCCAACGTGCAAGTATAAATTAAATGTAAATGTAAGTGTAAAGCCAACAAAGACAAGACATGCCTACGTACTCGTATGGTATTTATAACGCGTTATTGTTCTGTTTTTTATTCAGTATTTTTATTTATACTGATATCAATTTATGATTACACACAATTGATCCTTTCTATGCATTTTTTGTATCTAAATAAAGGCTTTTTAACAATTAATTATATCAATAAACCTGTTTTCAGCGTTGTATCAATTTTATTGTCTTGCTTTTTAATGAAATAATCAATATTGTAGCGTCAACGCAGCGACATAATTGAAATGACGTATTACATTATCAAACAAACACAAGCCACAATGTTATTTGTTGTTCAGGTGGTAACAGTGGAACATAATTACTGAAAATTCCAAGGCATTATTAAAGTGAAACGATGCACATAAAATCGTTCTATGATAAACCGATATCAGATAGACACAGCAAACTCTCCGAAGTAAATATTTTGGAGGAAAAAAAATCATATTTGAAAAATAAAAGTCACGTTTTAGTCAACCATGCGGTGCAATACAAACACTTAAAAAAAGAGCAAGTAAAAAAACACAAATTAAGTTTTATAAAGCGATGAGTTTTTTCCATCGGTATTCATCCTGCTACGCTGTTAGTTTTAGGTCTTCTCTAAAATTTTTTTAGTTATAGGTGTTTTGTAAGATTTTAATTTTTTTCTTTAGTTTGGCAATGAATTTACAGGACGCTACGATTATTGTGAGCATGTGACAATAGTTATGGAGAGAGAATGGTATTTTTTAAAACTGTTTTCCTATTTGGTGTAAAATATTAATTTGTTTGTATGTAGAGAGCTCATAGCTGTGGCAAATCAACCAAATAAAAATATTTTGAAAAAAAAAATTATTTGGGGGCCCAAATTTGAAAAAAATATACCCAATGCAGAATTGTACTAAAACCGATATATCTAAACCGTTTTTAAAATAGATTCAAACAGTTTTTTGCAATGTATTTGCAAATACATGTTCTACAAACTGTCTGTAACAGAATTTTGATATTAGTCCCTACGTTTGTAAAATAAATAATTAAAATTTAATAAAAATTTTCTGATTTCCTTTCTTGCAAACAAACGGACGTATTTTTAAAATGAAATCAATTAACAAAATTCTGTTACAGAGAAAAGTTTCCTAATAGTCTAAAGAATGTGTGTTCTAAATTTCATGCATGTATCTTTAGTAGTTCAGAAATTATATCCATTTTTGTCTGGCAATGTAGCAAAAAAAAAAAAATGAAGTTATTGGAAACAGGTAAAAGCGGGCGTGTGATTTAAAAATCTATAGCGCAGGAAGTTTGAATATGATGTCTCAACATCCGATAAGGGCACAAATACCCACAAAATGTTACGCAATGCATTCCACACATATCACAGGGTATTTTAAAGAATTTTTTTTAAATTTACTCATTTTTCACCAAAAAATACCATCCTCTCCCCTTAATTGTTAGTACAAAGAATATAAAATGGACGTGATAAAGTCTGAGATTAGAGTCCTTCTAAAACACTACTCGAAATATGATTCTAAATTTTTCTGCCGTGGCTCGAATCAAATGTAAAGTCGAGGGTGAAGGTGTCGTTAGTGAGCGTATGGTACATACTTACGGACTTCAGAAGAATTCTGTCCCTAATTAAGATGGAAATTTCAGTCATTTCTTTGGCCATGTTCTTCGATTTGCTGATAGATAACTCAACAGGCTTTTGTGATTTCAGTGTGTTCTGATGTCTGTATCGGGAAAAGAGAAAAATCGGTTTCTAAAACTAATGCAAGTTTAAAGAGAAAAACTGATTTCTAAAACTAATGCAAGTTTAAAGAGAAAAATCGGTTTCTAGAACTAATGCAAGTTTAAAGAGAAAAATCGGTTTCTAAAACTAATGCAAGTTTAAAGAGAAGAATCGGTTTCTAGAACTAATGCAAGTTTAAAGAGAAAAATCGGTTTCTAGAACTAATGCAAGTTTAAAGAGAGAAATCGGTTTCTAGAACTAATGCAAGTTTAAAGAGAAAAATCGGTTTCTAGAACTAATGCAAGTTTAAAGAGAAAAATCGATTTCTAGAACCAATGCAAGTTTAAAGAGAAAAATCTGTTTCTAGAACTAATGTAAGTTTAAAGAGAAAAATCTGTTTCTAGAACTAATGTAAGTTTAAAGAGAAAAATCGGTTTCTAGAACTAATGTAAGTTTAAAGAGAAAAATCGGTTTCTAGAACTAATGCAAGTTTAAAGAGAAAAATCGGTTTCTAGAACTAATGCAAGTTTAAAGGGAAAAATCGGTTTCTAAAACTAATGCAAGTTTAAAGAGACAAATCGGTTTCTAGAACTAATGCAAGCTTAAAGAGAAAAATCGGTTTCTAGAACCAATGCAAGTTTACTTATTATTCTATTTTTTAACGAAGTCTTAAAAATTTGTGAAAGCAAATGAAACTGGCTTTACAGTGTAATGTGGCCGCGACTGTAACTGAAGTGTTAGAGCGCTGCTTTCCCATCCAGGTGGGCCGGGTTCGACTTCCGGCCAGTTCGTGATGAAATTTGTGGTAGACAAAGCAAACACTACAAAGTTTTTTTCTCGGGGTACTCCCGTTTCCCAATATCATTCCACTAACATTCTCCACCTCTCCCTCATTCCATCTGTCATCTACAATAGTAAAAATATACTGGGGTAAAGTCGTGGAGATAGTGCGAGTTTCCGATGCTGATAACTAGGGACCGGATTTTTATCTAATTACATATTATAATCCTTTCAACCTAACCGTATATAAATAACAAATCTTTCCGAATCTTGTAATTATCATTCATATATTAAAATTTGATACTACATATTTTTACATATTTACCCCACATTACATATTATGGCTTCGTATTACATAAATCTACATATTTAGGAGTTTTATTCATTTTTACTTCTCTAAAAGGAAAAAAAAAATTCTGCTGGGGAAGTTTACAATTTGAAATACACAGATTTAAAAAACCTTTTTACCTACCCAAGAAAGGATATATTTCGGGACGAAACATAATATTCTTAGTTCCAGGAAGTAATAGAGGCACTCACCCCATACCACTCACTGTAAATATGAGTGAACAAAAGACAACCTTTCTCATACAACTACCTTGTATTGTAAAAATCACTCAGAAAGTAGCGTTGCTTTCATGCAGTGGAGTGGGACGAGGACGACATGATTTGTCTCGAACTATAATTGTTCTGCAAAACGTCTTAACAAGCCGTTCTCATGCAATTTGCAACCTTACCCACCCTCTTCCTAATCCTTCCAGGGAACACCCGTGTCAAGTCTGGCATGAGCCGCAATAAAGTAGCCGACTTTTGAAAAGAAGCTGAAGTGAAAGAACAAACTGGAAATATATTGAAAGATTAAAATAAATATCTTTTCAGATTATTGCTTGACCTCTTTACTTTAAATTTAGTAGACCTAGCCTATACGAAAATGTGATTTTCCGAGCAATTAGAAAGTATGGTTCACGGCTGGAATAATCCTACCATTCTGAATAAGACAGGAATGTCACTTTTCAAACAACAGTTTGTAAATGCCTACAGTTTGAGGATTTATTAGGTACTATGTTTCTTGCAGGGAGCAGCTAAAATGCATGTGTCCCACATCTCCTCTTATTATCTCCTAATCCAGTAAAGCGAAACAGTGCTTGCAGTTCTGTTGTGTCATTCATTTCACTCAGTTCTCTAGTTTTAGTACTTACAGTATAAAGTGCAAGTGAGTTTATCTACTGCTTTTAACTAACTAAAATGGCCCCTGTATCTTCAACCCTAACGACAAAAATAAAATCATGGATTGCGATGGACGAAGCTTTCACTACAGATGGCAAAATAGTAATGTGTCAGGTGTGCGGTAAAAAAGTGGGGTGCTCTATGAAATCACAACTGGAGACTCTTACCTATCCTATACCTGCCAGATATTGATATTAAATATTTTCATGACTTTACATATTTTGGTACATATTCAGCTTATTTTTCTTACATAAATATGTACATATTTCACACCTTGATATTAAATATTAAAAATATACATACTGATATAGGAGGGGCCTAGGCCTCCGGGCCCCTGGGGCTTATCAGGCTACTCGTATGCGGACGGGACGGGGCCTGGCTCTATTAGGGGCTGAGACAGGATGGCCCACCTGTCAGCATCGGATTCACGAATGCCGCCCAGGCCACCTGTCAGTCTTTCAAAATCATCGCACATAAGGGCGCACAATGTACCAAAGCGTATCTAAGTGTAAGTAGCCCTACCCATCCCAAAATAGTGTTATGTATCCGTTGATGAAAGAGATAAGGACACTGAACTCATTGGAGAGTCATCTCATCTCTCTTCTCTAGAGCTAAGTTACCAATCGATGTGACAAAGTTATTACTGTTTCATATTTAAAATATTTCCGTTGCAATTGTGAAAGTTGTTTATACATTAGGAGATTTTATACAGTAGATATTTCGGGCTTTGCACTTCTGTGTACTTTGCAACACATCCGTATTTTAAAAAAGAAGCGTTATTTTTGCTGTATTAATGAAACAAAGGCTTATACTGTATATTTTAAAGCTCAAAGCTGTTATTTAGAATACGATTCTGAAGAACAGATACATTGCTGCGAGTGGTGTACGTTTTCAACGTCTTTGTACCCTGTACGTAAAAAAATATTAAATAAAAACAACATAGTCCACACAGACACAAACATATGTTGTTACTTGTAACAACGGAACTCAAAAACAAAAATGACACCGGCAATGATCATTAAAATTAATCCGGAATTTCACGAATTTCAGAAACTCTAATTATATGCAGACATTATCTATGCTAAGGATCATTATTTAATTTGTATGTGGTCTTATGTTCGTACAACTGCATATTTTCTCATTTGGTATGAATTCATTAGATATTTAATAAGTTAATGTTTGTATGCATCAAATTAAGAAGCACGTCGTTATTGTTCATTTACTCTGAAGATGTTAATGTATTCACAATAATAATAATAATAATAATAATAATAATAATAATAATAATAATAATAATAATAATAATTTTCCTTGCCGTGTATATTTAAAAATATTGTATTCATTGTATGCTTTGTACTGCACTATTTTATTATTATTATTATTATTATTATTATTATTATTATTATTATTATTATTATTAATACTTACCGGCTTTTAAGGAACCAGGAGGTTCATTGCCGCCCTCACATAAGCCCGCCATTAGTTCCTATCCTGAGCAAGATTAATCTAGTCTCTACCATCATATCCCACCTCCCTCAAATCCATTTTAATATTATCCTCCCATCTACTTCTCGGCCTCCCCAAAGGCTTTTTCCCTCCGGTCTCCCAACTAACACTCTATAGGCATTTATGGATTCGCGTATACGTCCTACATGCCCTGCCTATCTCAAATGTCTGGATTTAATGTTCCTAATTATGTCAGGTGAAGAATACAATGCGTGCAGTTCTGTGTTGTGTAACTTTCTCCATTCTCCTGTAACTTCATCCCTCTTAGCCCCAAATATTTTCCTAAGCACCTAGAACATCTCGTTATTCATCAACTTTTTCAGTATCCACCTCGCGACAATGCAATTCCCTGTTACAAAGTATAAACACTTTTAAAAACAGCTTAAAAGATAACCTTCTTAGCATTTCACTCCATTGATACTGGCTTAAACTATCGCTGTCTACATTGTTACTCCTTCCTTTAGACATGCATCCTGATAGTGCTGTATTTTCAAAATTGTCTCATAATAATATCTTTCTATTCTCTAACATTATTTGAAATATATTAACATTCTATGTATTTTAGCTTAATTCTGCTACACAGTTTATTTCTGTGTTTAATTAATAGTTCATAGTATTTTGTTGTTTAATTCGTAAATAACTCTTGTATACATGTAATTCTTATCTAAATCAAATTGTTGAATTCTTTGTAAGTTCATACATATGTATGTATACTTTTTGCTGGTTGAGTGGAAGAGAAGGCCTTACGGCCTTAACTCTGCCAAATAAAATAAATTATTATTATTATTATTATTACTATTATTATTATTATTATTATTATTATTATTATTCTCAAACACCCTTAACCTAAGCTTATGGTCTTGTCTCAAAGTGAGAGTCCAAGTTTCACAATCATAAAGAACAACGGGTAATATAACTGTTTTATAAATTCTTTCAGATTTTTTGACAGCAGACTGGATGATAAAAGCTTCTCAACCGAATAGTAACAGGCATTTCCCATATTTAATCCGTGTTTAATTTCCTCCCGAGTATCATTTATATTTCTTACTGTTGCTCCCAGGTATATGCATTTTTCGACCTCTTCAAAAGATAAATTTCCAATTTTTATCTTTCCATTCCTTACAATATTCTCGTCGCGAGACATAATCATATACTTTGTATTTTCGGGATTTACTTCCAAACCTATCTCTTTACTTGCTTCCAGTAAAATTTCCGTGTTTTCCCTAATCATTTCTGGATCCAGAGAATCAGTGCTATTCCGAGGCTTATTTGAAGGTTTCGTAATAAGCTGTTTTTTACGGTGATGGGTTGTTAGCCCTTCGCCCAACCCCGAAGTTGGAGGACCACTCCTCATCGGCTGTCCGAGACTGCTTATTCAATATATCCACAGCTACCTTCCCATATCTGGAGGGAATAATAATAATAATAATAATAATAATAATAATAATAATAATAATAATAATAATAATAAGTAAGAATTTTAACTACTTAATATACTTCGAGGTAATTCACCGACACTAGACTTTACAATATAGAAACTTCCATCTCGTGTCGTTAATATTAAGCAGTTTATTGTTTAAAAATGGAGCAAACTTAGCAAGGATACATATTATCTTGTTTATTTCAAGGGACATAAATTAACTCTCCAGCCGAGAACGAAGTCGTCAACGACTGGATTTGTAACCGTGTAAAGTCATCATAAGAACAAGTTCATGTATGATTAACTATTTTATGTAAAATAAATATTCCAAGCGATTTAAATTAATACCAATTAAGACTAGAAATTAATCTTTATGTAGGTAAATACCAATTATGTAGGCCTAACTCATGCTACAACTCTTTCCAGAGGATTCCTCTATTCACGATGGTTACACTTTTTATGTTCGTTCAATACAGAATTTCAGCACATAAAGAATAATTCCCGCGTAAACTCGTAGGATGCAGATCTGTCGGTACAACGCATCGCTATTGATTGTTAGAACACGAATTCGATTCTAGACAGAGGTAAAAGAATTTATTTTTGTTGTGGCTTTCGAAACATCTCAAGTGCGCACTCATCAAATAAATGTTGGGAATTCTTTCTCAGAATAGAGATGGACGGAGATTGTCGCTAACCACTAAGCTTCTTCTCGCCTCGATATTAAAAGAAATAGGAGCTCTACCTCCCTGACCCTCCTACTTACTTTCATATTACGTACACAATTAACTTCAGCCTATTTGTATTTTTATCTTTACCTAAGAAAATCTGTTTCTCTCTTCACGATTTTCAATTCTTTTCATACGTTAAATACATGAAGATTATAGGTCTCTGTTTGAAGTTCTGCAGAATAATGTAATTAGTACATGAAAACTGTACTACTGGAATTACTGTAATATACACGCCTTCTAATAAATTAACTTTTCTGAGTAAAATAACCACTATTATCAGCCTAAGTAGCATCTATGTAATAATAAAAAAATCATCTTCCCCTACTTTGATCAAAGGCAGGTTAAGAAGCTATGCTTGTTAGAATGTTTGACGTCCAATGATTATCATGACACCTTCAAGGCTTTCACTAACGGCAGTGATTTGTTTCCATGGAAATAAAAAGAAGCTTGTTTATGGTTTGAAGGAAACTAAACGCCTTGGAGGTTCAGCATAAAAAAAGTGTTAGACTAAACTCTCAGAGTTATTTCAAGATTAAAATTTTTCTAGAAGGTTTAATTATATAGCGAAAAATAGATTTGCATATACGTACTTTCGTTTCTATTTACAATTGTAATTTCATTTCCTGATTTCGTATTTCTCTATGGGCTTCTATTTTTTTTCCGTTCCTATCATTCTATATAGTTTGAATTTTAATGACGTCTGCTACCTCTCTTACTTTAGATGGTTATTTAACGACACTGCATCAACTAAGGTCCCTGAGACAAATAACGCCATGTAATATCTTTAACGCCACCATTAATAATGCAATAACTAAAATTAATGACGATCTGGACTCAATCTGGACATGGACACGGAAATTCCACCTTAAACTAAATCCAGCAATATCACAGTCAATCATTGTGGGCCATTCACGTTTGTTAAGCACTATTACCATACCAAATTTGTCCCCGATTAAAATACACGGCACCGAAATTCCGTTCAGTGAATAAGTAAAGAATCTAGGTATTTATATGGATAAAAGTTTAAATTGGAACATTCAAGTTGCAGAAACCTGCAAAAAAGTATTCTCATTAATCCACTCGTTAAAGCGATTGAAGAATTTTCTACTCTTTTCCATGAAAAAAATGTTAGTGCAAACATTCGTGATGCCCCACTTCGATTACTGTGATATTCTGCTTACTGACCTAAGCGTTACTTCGGCGCAGAGACTACAACGTGTTCATAATATGTGCGTCCGTTTCGTCTGCAATATTCGCCGGGCTGATCACGTAACGCCATCCCTCGAAATGTTGTCCTGGCTCCGTCTAGAAGATCGTAGGAAAATCAACTGTCTTTCCCTTCTCTTTCACATATTGCATTTCTCCACTCCTGTCCATCTTGCGTCTCGTTTTCAAAATTTATCCACCCATCATAACCTAGACACACGATCACAACACTCCTCAATATTATCCATTCCCTCCCACCGAACATCCTCATATTCATCTTCTTTCACTGTGGCTGTTCCTCGACTTTGGAATTCCCTACCGAGTAATGTCAGGGACTGTCAGACATCAAACCAATTTAAGTATAGGCTAACGAAATATTTTTCTAACAATTCTTGTTAACAATAATAGCTGTTTCATGTTTCTCAATGTTTAATGGTTATATATATCACAGATAAATATCTAAATTATCTCATTATTATTATTATTATTATTAATATTAATAATATTATTATTAATATTATTAATATTATTATTAATATTATTAATATTATTATTATTATTATTATTATTATTATTATTATTATTATTATTATTTTGATTTCAGTAAAGCTTTTGATGTAGTTCCGCACTATATCCTTCTTCATAAGTTAGGAAATATTGGCCTTTCTGTAAGCTACGTAAAGTGGTTCGAAAATTATTTAAGTAATAGAGTTTCATGTGTAAGACTGTTTAATATACACTCTTATTCTTATAATATAAATTGCGGAGTCCCGCAGGGATCTACTTTAGGACCTCTCCTATTTATTATATTCATAGATGATATATGTAAAAGAATAAGTTCTGACTGTTTATTATTTGCAGACGATTTAAAAATTTTTCGTACAATCAAAAGTAGTACTGACTGTCAATCACTTCAATGTGACATTAATTCAGTCGCTAAATGGTCGGAAGACAATGGTATGAAAATTAACGTATCCAAAACTAATGTAATAACCTTTTCTAGAAAAACTTCTTCACTGAAATTTAATTACTATCTAAATAATGTACTAATTAACAGAACGGATTGCGTAAAAGATTTGGGAATGTTCTTTGACAGTAAATTGTATTTTCATAGTCACGTTGATTACATTTACAATCACGCAATCAGAATGCTAGGAATAATACGGTCAATAACTTATTCGTTTTCCACGCCCGATTCTCTTTTAATGCTATACTATACATTGGTGCGATCGAAACTCGAATATGCATCTGTAGTTTGGAACTCGATTACAACTACGGACTCGGCTAAATTAGAAAATATACAAAGAAAATTTATATCCTTATGTTCATTCAGATTTCTGCCCATTAATTCCGGGTATAGTTATGAGAGAAAATGTGAATATTTTAATTGTCAAAATCTATATGCTAGACGCCATGAGCTAGATTATCTGTTCTTTTGTAAAGTCCTCAAAGGTGATATATCCTGTGACTCTTTCTTAAACAATATTACCTTACGTATTCCAACAAAAGATATGAGAGCCCACAAACTTTTCTGTATTAGAAATTCGAAATTTCTTTCACCAGTCTCCAGATGCATTAAAAATGCCAACCTGCATGGCTGCGAATTCGACCCCTTCAATGTATAGACTTAGTTTGCTCTTGGCAACGATTTATCATTTATGTATTCTTTTAGGCATTATACTCAATTAACATTGTCTCATAGTATTCTTAGTTATCCATTCATCGTCATTATTGTAATTGTAATTATATCTATGTGTAATAATTATTTTTGTTTTATGTTTTTGTTATATTTGTGCTGAACTGTAATTGGCCACTGGCTGTTGTACAGCACATTAAATATAAATAAATAAATAAATAAATAAATAAATAAATAAATAAATATATATATATATATAAATTATTATTATTAGTATAACTATTTCTTACCAATGTTTATTACTGTCACACTAACATTACTTATCCAAGTTTCATTATTTACTTTCATGTTGTTTTATGGTCTAGATATTAATGTAATAACTATGTAAGCAATTGTATTCAATTAGAATTAGAGTCTGGCTGGGCGGAAGAGAAGGCCTACTGGCCATAGCTCTGCCAGATTAAATAAATAAATTATTATTATTATTTTTAATATTTTTATTATTATTATTATTATTATTATTATTATTATTATTATTATTAATTCTTGTTAAGGACACCTGATTTCGGTAGTGCATTACTGTAGCCTGCATTCGCTTGCCGTGTAGTGATGAAATGAGTTACTAGCTGTCCGCTGACATTTACGAGTTACATGATATTTCACCCCACGGCATGGCGCGTCCTCAGGTTGCGGATCGAGGAGACGGCCTCCAGATATGGAGGGTAGCTGTGAATATATTGAATAAGCAGTCGCGGACAGCCGATAAGACTATAAGGATACAGTGCATCAGTTATTCATAGATTTCAAAAAGGCATATGACTCGGTTAAGAGAGAAGTTTTATATGATATTCTTATTCAATTTTGTATTCCCAAGAATCTAGTTCGATTAATTAAAATGTGTCTCAGTGAAACGTATAGCAGAGTCCGTATAGGTCAGTTTCTATCTGATGCGTTTCCAATTCACTGTGGGCTAAAGCAAGGAGATGCACTATCACCTTTACTTTTTAACTTTGCTCTAAAGTATGCCATTAGGAAAGTCCAGGATTACAGAGAGGGTTTGGAATTGAACGGGTTACATCAGCTGCCTGTCTATGCGGATGACGTGAATATGTTAGGAGAAAATCCACAAACGATTAGGGAAAACACGGGAATTTTACTTGAAGCAAGTAAAGAGATCGGTTTGGAAGTAAATCCCGAAAAAACAAAGTATATGATTATGTCTCGTGACGAGAATATTGTACGAAGTGGAAATATAAAAAATGGAAATTTATTCTTTGAAGAGGTGGAAAAATTCAAATTCCTGGAAGCAACAGTGACAAATATAAATGATACTCGGGAAGAAATTAAACACAGAATAAATATGGAAAATGCCTGTTATTATTCGTTTCAGAAGCTTTTATCATCTAGTCTGCTGTCAAAAAATCTGAAAATTAGGAATTTATAAAACAGTTATATTACCGGTTGTTTTTTATGGTTATGAAACTTGGACTCTCAGTTTGAGAGAGGAACATAGGTTAAGGGTGTTTGAGAATAAGGTGCTTAGGAAAATATTTGGGGCTAAGAGGGATGAAGTTACAGGAGAATGGAGAAAGTTACACAACACAGAACTGCATGCATTGTATTCTTCACCTGACATAATTAGGAACATTAAATCCAGACGTTTGAGATGGGCAGGGCATTTAGCACGTCTGGGCGAATCCAGAAGTGCATATAGAGTGTTAGTTGGGAGGCCGGAGGGAAAAAGACCTTTGGGGAGGCCGAGACGTAGATGGGAAGATAATATTAAAATGGATTTGAGGGAGGTGGGATATGATGGTAGAGACTGGATTGGTCTTGCTCAGGATAGGGACCAATGGCGAGCTTATGTGAGGGCGGCAATGAACCTCCAGGTTCCTTAAAAGCCATTAAGTAAGTAAGTATTTTAGTGCTTAAGTAAAATGGATTTAGCATGTTGTAATGTTAATTATTATGAGTATATCAGTTCTCTTTCTTTCTTCCTCTTTCTGAACTTACTCAAAGGAAAACTAAGGTAGATTTAACTCTCTAAATATCATGCTTTTTTATCATATTTTTCCGTCATGGAAAAGGTCACGCCGGTCGTGACATATGCAACGGCTAGTACGGTATTTTAAAGTTTGCAGAAGTAACTTCGTGCGTATAAATACCGACAAGAGTATGAATGTAGCTCCCTGCAGTATGACGTCCTGTGTTGTCTTAGGCGAAAACTCGTTGTCGTACTAATCCCGTGGAAAGGAAATCTTTCAGGACATAAGGTTTATATTTCCTAAAAGGACATAATTTCTACTCCTGATATGTAAAAAAGTCTAGGAAATCAATGAATAAAATAAATATGCATTTGTCTTCGTAATATTAAATACCCTAAATTGTCTTTATTTAAACAAAGTTTTCACAAATAGCAGTGAATTGGTATTTATCAAAAATTATTGGGAAAATATTATTTTCATATCAGTGCCAAACAAGTAAATCTTACTTACTTACTTACTTACTTACTTACTTACTTACTTACTTACTTACTTACTTACTTACTTACTTACTTACTTACTTACTAGCTTTTAAGGAACCCGGAACTTCATTGCCGCCCTCACATAAGCCCGCCATTGGTCCCTATCCTGAGCAAGATTAATCCAGTTTCTACCATCATATCCCACCTCCCTCAAATCCATTTTAATATTATCCTCCCATCTACATCTCGGCCTCCCCTAAGGTCTTTTCCTCTCTGGCCTCCCAACTAACACTCCATATGCATTTCTGGATTCGCCCATACGTGCTACATGCCCTGCCCATCTCAAACGTCTGGATTTAATGTTCCTAATTATGTCAGATGAAGAATACGATGCGTGCAGCTCTGCGTTGTGTAACTTTCTCCATTCTCCTGTAACTTCATCCCTCTTAGCCCCAAATATTTTCCTAAGCACCTTATTCTCAAACACCCTCAATCTCTGTTCCTCTCTCAAAGTGAGAGTCCAAGTTTCACAGCCATACATAACAATCGGTAATATAACTGTTTTATAAATTCTTTCAGATTTTCTGACAGCAGACTAGATGACAAAAGCTTCTCAACCGAATAACAGGCATTTCCCATATTTATTCTGCGTTTAATTTCCTCCCGAGTGTCATTTATATTTGTTACTGTTGCTCCAAGATATTTGAATTTTTCCACCTCTTCGAAGGATAAATCTCCAAGTTTTATAGTTCCATTTCGTACAATACTTTGATCACGCGACATAATCATATACTTAGTCTTTCCGGGATTTACTTCCAACCCTATCTCTTAACTTGCTTCAAGTCGAATTTCCGCGTTTTCCCTAATCGTTTGTGGATTTTCTCCTAACATATTCACGTCATCTGCATAGACAAGAATCTGGTGTATCCCGTTCAATTCCAAACCCTCTGTGTTATCCTGAACTTTCCTAATGGCATATTCTAGAGCGAAGTTAAAAGGTAAAGGTGATAGTGCATCTCCTTGCTTTAGGCCGCAGTGAATTGGAAAAGCATCAGATAGAAACTGGCCTATACGGACTCTGCTGTAAGTTTCACCAAGACACATTTTAATTAATCGAACTAGTTTCTTGGGAATACCAAATTCAATAAGAATATTATATAAAACTTCTCTCTTAACCGAGTCATACGCCTTTTTGAAATCTGTGAATAACTGATGTACTGTACCCTTATACTCCATTTTTTTCTCCAATAACTGCCGAATACAAAAAAATCTGATCAATAGTCGATCTATTACGCCTGAAACCACACTGATGATCCCCAATAACTTCATCTACATATGGAGTTAATCTTCTCAAAAGGATATTCGACAAAATTTTGTACGACGTTAACAAAAGTGAATCAAGTGAATCTAGTCAATTAAAATCACAAACGAGAGATAACGGGAAAAAGACAGAAAGGAAAGAAGGAAAAGAGTTCGAAGTAGAAAAATTACTTTTCGTAGAAAAAGCAGGTCTGATCTTCATGAATAAATGAATGAATAAAAACTTAATAAACAAGTAAGTATAAGCGTTTACAGAAATATGAAAAAGTAAATCCATGGCGCTACAGGCCTGAAGGGCCAAGACAGACTAGCCGGCTGCTAGCCTCACGGCCACATCCCTAAGCAGAGGTGGACGATCATCCCAACCAGAATTGAGGTATCGTGTGATTAGCACCATGACCCTCCCAGCCGTTATAGCTGGTTTGCGAAACTGGATTTTCGCTACCTATCGTAACGCCCCAAGTGTATCACGATGTGGGTGGGCACCGGTCCCATACACTTGCCGAAATTTCATCAGAAACTTACTTCCCCCATGAGGACTCGAACCAGCGCGCATTTCTTAACGCGAGTCCTAGGCAGGAAGCCTTAGATCGCGACGTCACGGCGCGGGACACAGAATTATGACCGTTATTATAAGCTATCGTAATTAATTTCTTGTTCAATTTTATGTTAAAACGAACTTAATTTTAGGGCAAAATAATTCGTTGTAATATCCTTCAAGTTTATAAAATTCTCTTCAACAGTATTTTTAAATATTTCTCTGTTAATACAAAACTTACTGAATTCATACACGTTACAAGCAACATTTCGTTTTTTTTTTTTTTTCATTTTTTTTGTTGCATCATGATTTCTTCTTCTTAATTGATAAAATATGTCGTCGATGTTCCTGCAATAACTCCTATGTGCAAAACATAAAAAGTTTTCAGTAGGAAGAAAAAACACATTTACTATACTATGGCAGCCGTACATAGGAGACTGTGAATTCTTACATTTTCGAAACAAAGAAATATAATTACATTATAGGAGATTTTATTATTTGCTGTATCACTGTTTAAGTTATTTAATAGAGCAACAAACTAAAAATCGATAAACATGTCACATAAGAGTTATTGCAGGAACAACGACGATATACAGATAAGTTATATTTGTTGGTAAGTATGTTACTTTCAATATTCTTGTGCACTAAGTCACGAAGAAGGTTTTATCGCGATTCATAAATCAGTGAGTATGCCAAAACAGTAACAGTAACTCAGTCCCTTCTTATAAAATTACAATTCTTAAAATTTTTACGGCTTCTACATATAATTTTATTATTCTATGCAACATTGTTTTATATGATTTTCCAATGGATAGACCAAATGCAATATTTCGAACAGTTTTTTTTTATTTTATTGGGTTATTTTACGACGCTATATCAACATCTAGGTTATTTAGCGTCTGAATGATATGAAAGTGACAATGCCGGTGAAATGAGTCCGGGGTCCAACACCGAAAGTTACCCAGCATTTGCTCGTATTGGGTTGAGGGAAAACCCCGGAAAAAACGTCAACCAGGTAACTTGCCCCGACCGGGATTCGAACCCGGGCCACCTGGTTTCGCAGCCAGACGCGTTGACCGTTACTCCACAGGTGTGGACTCGAACAGTTTACAGCCTGCTATCAAGCTGAAACAAATCTATAAAAGATTTCTGCTTGCTGACGGCGTTTGAAGAAGTTCGCTGAAATGAGAAATTGTTTACACGGACTTTATGGAATATTACTCCTAAAATCGGATACAGAATAAAGTAGCTATTTACCGAGATGACCGCTAAATAGAGGTAACCGTAATATTTGTGTGTTTGTCTGTGTGTGTGTATTCGTCTACTAACAGATAAATATACATGCAACAAAGGAAAAATTTCAACTCAAAATTCTCTCATATTACGTTTCAAAATCGTCTGAAATATAAAGAAAAACAACATGGTTATTCTCTAACGAAAGAAATTTTACGTGTCCTTTAGCCGAATCTAAATGTTACACAAGCAATGGAACAAATCATAGCCAGAGTTACGGGCCAAGGTTATATAAACCTATAATTTGATAAGAAATCTTGACATAGGTTATTTTGATCTTAATAAATTTAAGAAGAAATTAAGCAAATTATTTATTATCCATGTCCGTTTTTCCTTTTTTCTTTATTGTTTAATTTTAATAAATTTTTTCATTCCAACTTATATCCTATTCTTGATTTGTTTCTCCACTTTTATCTTTTTGATTATCCCTGTTTTGTAACTATTGGTTTTGTAATTTTATTGAATCTTTTTATATTCCATTGAGTACCAAATAGTCGAACAGGTGAGTGCTACGTCGATAATAATCTATACAAATATATATATATATATATATATATATATATATATATATATATATATACACACACACACACACATAATTTGAAATGGTAATGGAAATTACGGGAAAACGGCTAAACGGATTTTAATGAATGACCCGTCATTTTGAAGCTTGGCATCTAAGGATTTTCAGAAAAATAGTAACTCTCAGTGAAGCGTTAGTTTTCCTACATAATTTTCCTATTTTCCATAGACATTTTTCGTCAGTTTTGAGAACCAATTGCATTTCAGTATAAAACAAAACACACACTACAATAAACAATAAGCTATTACACGAAGGCCTGACCTGCAGGATTGCTGACATATTTAGAGTTCAAATTCAATTGGTTATTAAAACTTCAAGAATTACTAAAAATAATTTACAGGTCTGATTCTGCGGTGTGTAATTTTCTGCGTACGGCTGTGTATTGGATATTAAAATCTACAAAACTTGAGGTGGTTTGATGACATTATTACCATTAGAAATGAAATATTATTATAGTTAATGCTATGATATTACTATTTTTCATTAATTATACACATTAATGCTATATTGACGATATGAAAGTGAAACGGTTTGGGGTTACATAAGTAGCTGTAGAGAATATCTGAAATTAGATCTTCATTTCTATAATTTATTGAGTGGCGGCTATTACATAAATAAAACTTACGTAAGATAATATTGTTATTAAAAATAAAATATTTTTATAGTTATTAATCAAGTGGGGTTGGGTCTTCTTCATATACTTAATGGCGCTGTGGTGTATATATTTATATGCGTCATTCTCTTCAGTATTGGCTCGAGAGAGCGCAAAAATGACAGTTCCTAAGGAAAGACCAAAAGGTATTACTTACTGATAAAATAAGAGGCCTACAATATTTTGTAGTCTCCCAATCATTTCAGCAAGATCTCTTAGCAGGATAAAATGATTTTACCCTCTACATTTCAAGCTCTACATGCAGCAGCTATACCAAGATGCTATGTCTATTGTTCGAAAGCATAGCAAACCTGACTTTTACAATCCACAATGACCTGAAATAGCTATTGCTTTACTCCCACATGAAAAACCCACTGATCGTCCTGACATTGTTACTTGCGTTTTCGCGTTGAAACTCAAAATCTGAAGGTGGGTAGGTTCAAGAAAAGTATTTGGCATAAAAAAAAACATTCAGAGGGAGTATGTTTCATTATTATGGAAGCAAATAAATTTCAAAATGTCTGGTATTCTTCATTGAAAATAAATCTGAAAAATTTTTATTTGAACGTCTAATGAACTTAGTTTGCTGCACAAGCCACTAGCATGTATTTATTTTGCATTGTATGTAACAATAAACACTAAATATTCTGATGGTACAAACACTTATGTAGCCTATATTCTGTGTTTATAAATGCCTCAGGCTGTGACGTAAGGAAACGATACATATCGATTGTAATTTCCTTGAGCCATATTAGAATGCCCTCTTCTTGTGCACGTCAATCCATATCTCACATTTATAGCCACAAGGATTTCTTATACACTTATACCGTCACGTTTTATTAGAAAAATACATTGTATAGAGTTGTGCCTACCTGCCAGGAGTTGGATTCCAGCGCCAAGAACGACATCCTGGAGCAGTTGTTTATCTCGGGTCCGCAGTCCGTTGAAGGAACGTGATTACAGTACTGAGGGTGGAAGGAACGAGCTACTGCACCAGACGGGTGTCGAACCAAGTCCCAACAAGCAAATATGTCGGCGGCACAGACACCCCCGGGAGGCTGTGGGGCAGCGGTGGCAGCTTGAGGACCCTCCACAACTGTCGACCAAATTTGCTCCGTCTGTTTCTAGCAACAAGGTCGACTAGACCCGATATACACTCCCTCCGGCTAGTCACAGCTACAGTTCAGAACGTCCGCACACAGTTTATGCAACACTGCCACACTCTTTCGTATAGTGTTCTGTGTAGTTAGTCCGAGAACTTTTTTTCTGCAAGCAGGACTTGCAGTTTTTCACAGGATGTCTTGATTCGGATTACGACAAGTTCACAACACATTCATTCACTTCTGGCTTTTAACTCTTTCAAGCAATGTTTCTGCACTTTGTTTATAATATTGCAAGTATTAAACACTGTTCTTGAAAAGTAAATACTTGTTAAGATACTTAACAAGCGCTACTCCAATCTAGGAACGAAGAAAATGTCAGAGTTTATAAGTTTATTAAATTACTCGTTTTAATATAACTAATATAGATTTGAATTTTACGTCCATTGTTCAACATGATTTCAAAGTTTAACATAACGAGAAGATACAGTCTTGATTTATCACACAAATCATAAAAAGAGTTTCGTAATATTTTAGATTAATATAATGACGTAACACAGATAATATTCAGATAAAAATTTTAGTTTAGTTTGATTATATGAGAAATAAACATTGAAGTCTAAGAGATTGTGAGATTTAAAGCTTGTAAAAGACAACACGTTGAGGAACTTACGGTGCTAAATCACTCCAAAGTCACAGTTGGTTAGAACATTTGGAATAACTCACGGCCGGGCGCTCTGTCAGCGAGGAGACGCACAGTTTAGACGCGGCGACGCCTGGCGGATTTGGCGGGAAGTGTCACCACGCACGACTCCCGAATTATTTATAGGTAAAGTTCCGGACCATTCCTCACTTCGATGAATAATGGAAACTCACAGCAAATGTTGATGTCTGCTTAAATGCCGGTGACACTACGTGTTACTGGATTCGCATCCATTCCTTCTGATCTAGACTATTTTTTCATTTATATTTCCAGTGATGCAATGCATCGTCCGTCGCATTTTTTTCTTCACAGTAGATTTACCGCCATACCCAACGTTACATAATCTCGAACGTCCTAGAAGGATAAGAAAAATTTATGTTAATATTTAATAACAGATTTCATAATCAACAACAAACTGAAACTGATTTTTTTAGTGAAATTATCTTTCTAAAAATGTATACACTGTGGGTGAAAGAATACTAACAAATTATTTACTCAATTAGTAAAACATTTTTTACTTATGATATACATAAGGTAATTAAATATATAAATAATTTATTTTAAAACTAGAAGATGTTGATGAAATGTTAACTTTTGAGAGATTGCGAATGTGACAAACACAAAATCAATAACATTATAGATATAAACACGTAAATTAACATCCACCAAACAAATGAACGAAGCCTGAAAATCTCTAGAAAATAAATGCTGCACATTTGGGTTAGCTAGAATTTTCTTCACTTGCAGAATTATTTCATATGAGAGTTGACTATTTTAAAAACATTACATTGTGCAAATAATAGACACCCAACTTCAATCTTGGGTTGTTGATTTCTTATATGAGTGAAACTTGAATTGTTTAATTATGATATACATAAAAGTAATTAAATAATTAATAATTTATTTGAAAACTGAAATATGTTGATGAAATGTTATCTTTTGAAGAATGCGGATGTGACAAACACAAAATCAATAACATTATGATATAAACACGTAAATTAATATCCACCAAACAAATGAACGAAGCCTGAAAATTCCTAGAAAGAAATGTCTGCACATTTGGGTTAGCTAGAATTTTGTTCACTTGCAGAATTATTTCATGTGAGAGTTGGCAATTTTAAAACATTACATTGTGCAAATAATAAGTATCCAAATTCTATCTTGGGTTTTTGATTTCTTATATGAGTGAAACTTGAATTGCTTACTTATGATATACATAAAAGTAATTAAATACATAAATAATTTATTTTAAAACTGAAAGATTTTGATGAAATATTAGCTTTTGACAGAGTGCGAATGTGACAAACACAAATCAATAAAGTTATAGTTACAAACATGTAAATTAACATCCAACAAACAAATAAAGGAAACCTGAAAATTCCTAGAGAAAAAATATCTTCTGCACATTCAGGGTAATCTAGAATCTTGTTCGCTTGCAGAACTATATCGTGTGAGAGTTGACTATTTTAAAAACATCATATTGTACAAATACTACAAACTTGGGTTGTTTTCTTACATGAGTGAGACTTGAATTGTTCACTTATGATATATATATATATATATATATATATATATATATATATATATAAAAGTAATTAAATATATAAATAATTTATTTGAACACTGAAAGATGGTGATGAAATGTTAGATTTGGCAGAGTGCGAATGTGACAAACCAAGAAAATTAGAGGTATAAACAAGTAAATTAACATCCAACAAACAAATAAAGAAAACTTGAAAATCCCTACAGAAAAAATTTATTTTGTACATTTTGGGTTAGCTAGAATTTTCTTCACTTGCAGAATTATTTCATATGTGAGTTGACTATTTTAAAAATAATACATTGTGCAAATATTATCAAACTTCGATCTTAGGTTATTGATTTCTTATTTCGAGTGAAACTTGAGTTGTTAGAATAATATTTATTTTGTATTACAAATATAAAACAACATAATTATTATGAAACCAACAGGACTATAGCGAGCCGAATTTTATCAGAGTACTTGGATTTCCTTTCTAATTTGCATTCCACCATTGCTCTGCATCATCTTTGTATAATCTAAAGGAACTTTCTACACACAATTATTACTTTCTCAAGTTGTATCAGTGAAGCATGAACAACTATCAGTGTCATAGCTTTCCCTATGAAATAACACGCAAATCAATCCCTTCGTAGATTTTATTTTATGATAAAAATCAGTTTAAAAATGATTGTAAAGTTGTATGAGAATTTTAATAAATAATAAAATAGATTAAGTTATAGTGAGTATTCATACTTATTCATTGTGCTTTCTAAGCATTAGCTTACAGACTTTGCTACCCTAACTTAAAATTTTAATTAATAGGCTACTAGGCATCATTCATAGTGACCACCAAGTGGTTGGCAGGACAAAAAGTCGCCGTTAAAAACAACATAGGTAAATCCAATAATTTCACAGGGACGTAAAGGCTTCGAACCTGGATCTCTCTATTTGTAATCGTAAGTATTTTAAGGTAGGCTATTATGGTTTTACAATGGAGTTACGGAAATTATAGATATTATGTGAGAGTAAACTACTTATAATAGTTTTTATACTAGCACTATGAAATTAAATTACTCTTTATCATAGTTTTTATTAAGTTCTATGAGGTTAAATTAGTTATAATATCGTAGTTTTTATATTGGTACTATGAGACTAAATTATTTTCTATCACAGCTTTTATACAAGTACTATGAGGTTGAAATTACTTTTCATCATAGTTTCTATGCAAGTTCATTGCTTTCTGTTATTGTATTGCTATTGTTCTAATACTGGTTGAGTGGAAGAGAAGGCTTTATGGCCTTAACTCTGCCAGTAGAAATAAATATATTACTATGAGGTTAAATTACTTTTTATCACAGTTTTCATACAAGTTCTATGAAGTTAAGTTACATTTTATCGTAGTTTTTATACAAGTTTTATGAGGTTAAATTACTTTTTATCATAGTTTTTATACAAGTTCTATGAGGTTAAATTACTTTTTATCGTTGTTTTTATACAAGTTCTATGAGGTTAAATTACTTTTTATTGTAGTTTTTACACGAGTTCTATGAGGTTAAATTACTTTTTATTGCAGTTTTTATACAAGTTCTATGAGGTTAAATTACTTTTTAATGTAGTTTTTATACAAGTTTTATGAGGCTAAGTTACTTTTTATCATAGTTTTTATACAAGTTCTATGAGGTTAAATTACTTTTTATCATAGTTTTTATAGAAGTTTTATGAGGTTAAATTACTTTTTATCGTAGTTTTTATACAAGTTCTGTGAGGTTAAATTACTTTTTATCATAGCTTTTATACAAGTTCTATGAGGTTAAATTATTTTTATTGTAGTTTTTATACAAGTTCTTTGAGGTTAAATTACTTTTTGTCATAGTTTTTATACAAGTTCTTTGAGGTTAAATTACTTTTTATCGTAGTTTTTATACAAGTTCTATGAGGTTAATTTACTTTTTATCATAGTTTTTATACTAGTGCAATGAGATTAAATTACTTTTTTTTGTAGTTTTTATATTGGTACTATGAGATTTAATTATTTTTATATCACTTGACGATGTGTGTCAGAGCAAAAACAATTTATTGTTTGTATGCATCTGAAGTCTGGTTAGAGTAATATGTACCTAATCAGCGATGTATGCAATGGAGGGGGAAATCAACTGGCCACACTACTCTATTATCTCCTTGCCTAGTTGCCTCATAAGTGCTGCCTTCTTGGTATCACTTGTGAGGTTCAGACCTGTCTTCGGACAATTGACTAAACAAAAACATATTTTTTAGACTCGAACTCTGAAATTAAGTCCACACCTGTGGAGTATGTGGAGTAACGGTTAGCGCGTCTGACCGCGAAACCAGGTGTACCGGATTCGAATTCCGGCCAGGACATGTTACCTGGTTGAGGTTTTTTCCGGGGTTTTCCCCTCAACACAATACGAGCAAATGCTGGGTAACTTTCAGTGCTGGACTCCGGACTCATTTCACCGGGATTATCACCTTCATTTCATTCAGACGCTAAATAACCTGAGATGTTGATACAGCGTCGTAAACTAATTCAATTAAACATTATGGGATTAAATTACTTTTTATCACAGTTTTTATACTATTAAACTATTTTCTTTCATGCAAATCTAGCTTTCAAGTATTTCTTTCTGTGAAGATGATTTGAATAACTTCAAGGGAAAAATTGTTCCGGGGCCGGATATAGAACTCGGGACCTTTGGCTAAACGCACCAAGACTCTACCACTGAGCTACGCAGAAATTCTACCAATTGTATTTTCTATCAGGTTTATACTAGTATTATGAGTTTAAATTACTTTTTATCACAGTCTTTATACTAGTACTATATGGTCAAATTACTTTTTAACACAATTTTTATGCTAGTGCTATGAGGTTAAATTACTTTTCATTAAAGTTTTTATTAGTACTATGAAATTATATTACTCTTTATCACAGTTTTTACACTAGCACTATGAGATTGAATTACTTTTTATCATAGTCTTCATATAAGTACTATGAAGTTAAATTATTTTTATCACAGTTTTTAAAGTAATACATGTAATTGTTTCCGTGTTGTAGTTGAACAATTTATAACAAAATGTATCTCACAAATAGTGCTTCCGTAAATGACAAAAAAGGCAGCAAACTCTGCAGCTGTTGTTGGCAATAGATAGATAATAATACTCCAATCCTTCCAGAAGTGATTGAATCGTAATTCTAACCCTACCAAATGCAAAGCATAATTTAGGTGGGCATACACTGGGTTAAAACAGGAATTCCTTAGTTTTCTCTCAGATTTTCATTAGCTAATGCTTTAGCGGCATAATATACTGAAAGAACTACGGTGAGGTAAAAATCCTTTCTTTTTTAGTTGGTTATTTTACGACGTTTTGTCAACTGCTACGATTGTCTACCGTCTGATGAAGATGATAATGCTAGCGGCATGAATCAAGGATCCAGAACCTAAAGTTACTCTTAAGGTGATGAGGAAAAACCATGGGAAAAACCTCAACCAAGAAATTTGTCCCAATCAGGATCTGAACCCGGCCCGCTAGTCTCACGGTCAGACGTTCTAACCATTACTCCACAGCGGTGAACGGAAAAAATCCCCTAAGTTAGTACACATAGAAAAGACTAAATATTAAGGCGGAAATAGCAAAAGAATTTTTGTCAACCAAGGCAAAATTTAAATTTCAAAATAATACAATTTTGTATGTTACTCTCACACAATGTTCACATCACAATCTATGAAATTTTATATCGCTGTTAACTTAATTTTAGGATACGAAGGTAACATAAGATAGAATTTGAATAAGTATGAGACATTTTCAAAAAATACCCTTTTCCAATTATAGTATCTATATATAATTTGAACTGGTAAGTAATGGTAATTACGGGACAGCGGCTGAACGGATTTTAATAAATGACCCCTCGTTTTGAAGCTTGGAACCCAAAGTTTTTCATAAAAAAATAGTAGTTTTCAGTGAAATGTCAGTTTTCCTACATAATTTTCCTATTTTCCAAAATCCATCTTTCGTCAGTTTTGAGAAATATTGCATTTCAAAATAAAACAAAACACACACTACAATAAACAATAGACTATTACACGAAGACCATGACCTGCAGGATTGCTGACGTATTTAGAGTTCAAATTCAATTGGTTATGAAAAGCTTCAAGACTTACTAAAAATAATTTACAGGTCTGATTCTGCGGTGTGTAATTTTCTGAGTACAGCTGTGTATTGGATATTAAAGTCTACAAAACTTGAGGTGGTTTGATGACATTATTACCATTAAAAATGAATTATTATTATAGTTAATGCCATGATGTTAATATATAAACTACAGAACTTGCGTAAGATAATAATAATATTATTATTATTATTAAAAATAAAATATTTTATAGTTATTAATCAAGTGGGTTGGGTCTTTTTCATATATTTAATGGCGGTGTGGTGTAGATTCAGTATTGGCTCGAGAGAGCGCAAAAATTACAGTTCCTAAGGAAAGACAGCATTACTTACTGATAAAATAAGAGACCTAGAAAATTTTGTAGTATCCCGATCTCTTAGCAGGATAAAATGATTTTACCCTCTACATTTCAAGCTCTACATGCAGCAGCCACACCAAGATGGTATTTCTACTGTTCGAAAGCATAGCAAACCTGACTTTTTCTTTAACTTTCACCTACAATCCACAATGACCTGAAATAGCTATTGCTTTACTCCCACATGAAAAACCCACTGATCGTCCTGACATTGTTACTTGCGTTTTCGCGTTGAAACTCAGAAACTGAAGGTGGATAGTTTCAAGAAAAAGTATTTGGCATAAAAATAACATTCAGAGTTAGTATGTTTCACTATTATGGAAGCAAATAATTTTCAAAATGTCTGGTATATTTCGTTGAAAATAAATCTGAACAACTTTTATTTGAACGTCTAATGGACTTAGTTTGCAGCATTTGCTGTACAAGCCACTAGTAAGATAGAATTTGAATAAGTATGAGAAATTTTCAAAACATATCCGCTTCCAATAATTATGGTATTCGATTCATATTTACGGCGAAGATATTTTCATGTTAGTCCGATATTTTACGCTAGTGTAAAAAAATAGCGGAATTTAAAACAGAAATGCAAATAATATCCTTACTGCGGTTAAATAATAAACATATTTGGAATATAAAGGTGGGATTCTTCTAGAGCAGCGAAAGTATACTGGGCGGGAGGGTAATAAAAAGCTGACAGAAGCGTGTTCGCGTGAGGAACAATAATCCCATTATTACATCTTTCGGTGGGAAAAGATATGGTGATCCAATAAAAAACGAAGGTGAACATTCTCGTGGGATAAGGATTGAGGATTTAATGTGGCGAGACTTTGATGAAGAATTCTTTTCGGGGTTTAGTTAAAGGAACTGGGTCCCCGGTAATTGATAGTCCTCTTAACAAACATGTTACAGGGGGCTTTGTAATATAAACCTGTATTAGGAAGGTTAATGTATATTATTGCTGAGCTTTTGACAGTGCCTGCATTGTATTTTAACACACAATTTTTTAAAGCCAGTGGAAAAGCGAGAGAAAAAACTAAAATATTTTTGCTTCCTCGAGTTAATGAATGGTTATTACATGCTTAAATATGTGAAAGAATTATTCTACCATTTCTGAATTTCTTAAAAATGTCTTGCGTGACATATAACATCAAATAAAATAATAGTAAAGCACAGATTTCAGTATTAGGAAGGAAAGATCAGCTACAGTTAAGCAAAACGTAATAATAAATTGAGGCGGTAGCCGAAAATGGGCATTTTTTCGGGAGAATATTTAATTTAAAATCTACTTGCTTACGTAGTCTCATTTCAATATCTTGTAAACAAAGGGTACAGTAGCTAATTTAATGAACCCATGCACCCTTGCGTAGATGTGGGACTCAGCAAATATCACTGAAAATTATCCTCAAAGTTCATCCAGAATGTGCAATAAAATGTGCATACTGCACTCTGAAGATAAACTTTGAAGTGAATATGAATACTTTCTAGGTTAATACTAAAAATAACCTGTAATCTGTATTCTGTACACAACAGATATTCTTGATTTTTAAGTGTACGGTACAATTTATGACGTAACTATGAGATATATGTAAGAAATTTAATTTTACTAAAATTATTTTGAACTTGCAAACCTCTGTAATGTGCGCTGTTCAATGGTGAAGTTTAATTCTGCTAAAGACGCCTATAAACATATTGAAAGTATTTTGTTAAAATAAACCTATTCTCTGGAAAAAGGGCCGATAAAATGCTCCAATAAAATATATATATATTTACAAACCAATTAAAATCGGAATACATTATTTAAGAAAAGCTTTTAGACAAATATTATTGTAACAGTATGAAAATTGTTATTTTTATAAAAGCGAAATCAAATCGCAATCATTGTTTTCTCGAAACATGACTTTTGCTTATGGGTCCTTTTTCCAGCTACGGCCTCAATTGTAGTATTTATGATTAAGTCGGAAGTTATACTTTCGAAGGGTAGCAACGAATAAAATACGAAGTAACAATAACAATAATAAAAATAATGTCCTATAGTAGTAAGCAAATCACAACACTGATTTATATTAGAAAAATAATTAATTTTATAAAATATTAAGTTAAAAACAAAATACTGTAAAACAAGAGGAATTATATAAAATTATTAGAAACAAGTGACATAAGTTCATATTTAATGATAGAATAATCGGAGAAGAATTTCAGGCACTTTTAGGAAATCTGATTGAAGAAAGCAAGAAATACAAACATTAAAACATTCATACATATTAGACATGGAGTGTGGAGGCATCCTACATAGTTATGTTTTTCACCTGCAAAGGTAATAAGGTAGTTGATATCACATTAAAAAAAAGTTACCGAAATGAGGCAAAAACAAAAATAAGCAGCGTTTGTGAAATATAATATGTTGTGAATTCCAGAATATGTATAAACAATTTTAAGGATATTTGAAAGACAAATCGTTAAAATTAATAGCAATGACGCGAAACGAATTGGTAACAAATAACTATAATCTAAAAAGATATTAGTGAAGTCTAAGGAACTAATTAATAAAAAGGAAATAAGCCAATTTAACATTATAGTAATGGATAGGACGTACTACGCAGAAAATATCTAGGCTATATAAAATTCACTAAAAGTAGGCTAAAAACCCTAACAGACAAAATTTTAGAAAAATATTTCAGTGAAATGTGACACAAAATGAAAGACTTTTAGGAATCAAAGTTAAAATATAACTGTAATAAAAATTAAGGACTTAATAATAATAATAATAATAATAATAATAATAATAATAATAATAATAATAAACGAAAAACGGATAATTGAATTTCAAAGTATTATGGTGAGGGTAGGAATGGAATATCCCAAGGAATGTTTAGCTACGACATTCATAGCAGGAGAACGTAAAATGCAAAACGAGATAAGAGCGACGAAAAAGTTGTGTTAGCATTCGATATAGGCCTACAATAGAATGAAGTACTGAAAACACTTGAGATTTTAAGGAAATATAGCCCAATGAAAACTCAAATGTAATGAAAGAGACTAAAGATTTCATAAACACGTGACTAATCTACATTTATATTGAAAAAAAAAGTAGGCCTATAACCTAAGTGTGAAAAAAGCAATTTAAATGCTAAAGAAAGTGGAAGTAATTAAACTCTAAAACTGATAATAATAATTCATCCACGAGAATTTGGATGCAGTACAGAATCTTGTAGGCCTAATTGCGATATTGGAGCCTCGAAGAAATATATACCGTAATTCGTCGTTTTAGGTAATGGCATTTCTTGTAATTGCCGAATAATTAAGTGACAGGAATAGAACAATAAACGTGACTGTGTATAAGATACTAAAGATAATATTCTGTAAGTTGTAGAACATTTAATATAAGTGGTCGTTTGATGAACCTAGAATTTTATACAAGCCTGTTATTAAAATATGAAGGAGGAAGACGAAATAAATGTAGGTTGCGATGCAGAATATGTAAATAAAAATACGAAAACGTTATTTTCACTTTGTGTTCTGCCTAGAGCCAACACTTCATTCTCCACTTAAAAAAAAATCTTAGGAACAGGACGCATTCACTTTCTGAGTCAAGGTCAATGCTCTACCAACCCTTTTCTTCCTAAGGCTACAAGATCTCCAAGAACACTAATAAGTACCGAAATCACAGGGTAAACAATAAAAATGTGTCCGTATCAGCTCCTAAAACACAAACACACACACATACACACCACCACGACACATTCGAGAAACTAAAATAGAAACAACCCGAGATTTCTTTTTCCGAAAAAAAGAAGAGGTAAAAAAAAATCTGCCGTTAAAATATAGCTTTAGGCTACAACTCAAATAGTATGTTGGACGTGCAGGCTTTAAGGGTTGACAGATCAGTTAGGAGTACCGACCGCACTAAGACTGGTAAAGTCGGGAAAATATTGCTTTGGGGTAATCAATGTTAAAACCCCCTTCCCCTCGAGCTCCTGCTACTGAAGAAGTACCCACAAAAGGGGGTTGGAGAGGAGATGAAGGGAGAGAAAGGGGCGAGAGGGATGTAGACGGAGAGGGGAGAAATCTTAGTCCCCCTTCTCCCGATCCTCCTCCCTGCCAAGCCATCACTCTTGCCCACAAACCATCACACCCGAAAAATAATAATAAAGTAACAGCAGTAGAAGCGACAGCACTCTCACATCCACGTAAGTTGGAGAAAAAACAGCGTCGTCGTCGGAGGCAGAAACGGCATCCATGCGCCACGGCACGGGACGCACTGTGGTGCGGTGCGTGAGTGATGTGCCCCACGCCCACCCCGAGGGGGTGCCACCGCGTTACGGAGGAGAGCGCGCAGAATCCCCCGCCCGGCTCAGGAGTGGCGAAAACCCCCGCCGCCCCTCCGAAGTACAGATGTGTGGCAAAAGTAATGTGGAGACACCACACTCTGGATCGCGGACACGGCCGG
Organism: Periplaneta americana; assembly: GCF_040183065.1. NCBI lineage: Eukaryota > Metazoa > Arthropoda > Insecta > Blattodea > Blattidae > Periplaneta > Periplaneta americana. Next base: position 15,406,393 of record NC_091119.1, read on the forward strand.
AGGACCCGAGAGGCTGTTCTGGCTCTTTCTGCAGCGTCGTCATCCCGAACAGATTAGGCAAGGGCATACGTCCAATAGTAATAGTAATAGTAGTAATAGTAATAATAATAATAATAATAATAATAATAATAATAATAATAATAATAGTAATAATAATAATAATAATAATAATAATAATAATAGAGGCTGTTCTGGCTCTGTCTCCAGCGTCATTATCGCGAACAGCTTAGGCAAGGGCACACGTCCAATGGTAATAATAATAATAATAATAATAATAATAATAGTAATAATAATAATAATAATAATAATAATAGAGGCTGTTCTGGCTGTCTCCAGCGTCATTATCGCGAACAGCTTAGGCAAGGGCACACGTCCAATGGTAATAATAATAATAATAATAATAATAATAATAGTAATAATAATAATAATAATAATAATAGAGGCTGTTCTGGCTCTGTCTCCAGCGTCATTATCGCGAACAGCTTAGGCAAGGGCACACGTCCAATGGTAATAATAATAATAATAATAATAATAATAATAATAATAATAATAATAATAGTAATAATAATAATAATAATAATAATAATAATAATAATAATAGAGGCTGTGCTGGCTGTCTCCAGCGTCATTATCGCGAACAGCTTAGGCAAGGACACACGTCCAATGGTAATAATAATAATAATAGTAGTAATAATAATAATAATAGTAATAATAATAATAATAGTAATAATAATAATAATAGTAATAATAATAATAATAGTAATAATAATAATAATAATAATAGAGGCTGTTCTGGCTGTCTCCAGCGTCATTATCGCGAACAGCTTAGGCAAGGGCACACGTCCAATGGTAATAATAATAATAATAATAATAATAATAATAGTAATAATAATAATAATAATAATAATAATAATAATAGAGGCTGTTCTGGCTGTCTCCAGCGTCATTATCGCGAACAGCTTAGGCAAGGGCACACGTCCAATGGTAATAATAATAATAATAATAATAATAATAATAATAATAGTAATAATAATAATAATAATAATAATAGAGGCTGTTCTGGCTCTGTCTCCAGCGTCATTATCGCGAACAGCTTAGGCAAGGGCACACGTCCAATGGTAATAATAATAATAATAATAATAATAATAATAATAATAATAATAATAATAATAGTAATAATAATAATAATAATAATAATAATAATAATAATAATAATAGAGGCTGTGCTGGCTGTCTCCAGCGTCATTATCGCGAACAGCTTAGGCAAGGACACACGTCCAATGGTAATAATAATAATAATAGTAGTAATAATAATAATAATAGTAATAATAATAATAATAGTAATAATAATAATAATAGTAATAATAATAATAGTAATAATAATAATAATAATAATAGAGGCTGTTCTGGCTGTCTCCAGCGTCATTATCGCGAACAGCTTAGGCAAGGGCACACGTCCAATGGTAATAATAATAATAATAATAATAATAATAATAATAATAATAATAATAATAATAATAATAATAATAATAATAATAATAATAGAGGCTGTTCTGGCTGTCTCCAGCGTCATTATCGCGAAGAGCTTAGGCAAGGGCACACGTCCAATGGTAATAATAATAATAATAATAATAATAATAATAATAGTAATAATAATAATAATAATAATAATAATAATAATAATAGAGGCTGTTCTGGCTGTCTCCAGCGTCATTATCGCGAACAGCTTAGGCAAGGGCACACGTCCAATGGTAATAATAATAATAATAATAATAATAATAGTAATAATAATAATAATAATAATAATAATAATAATAATAATAGAGGCTGTTCTGGCTGTCTCCAGCGTCATTATCGCGAACAGCTTAGGCAAGGGCACACGTCCAATGGTAATAATAATAATAATAATAGTAATAATAATAATAGTAATAATAATAATAATAATAATAATAATAATAATAATAATAATAATAGCAAATTATAGCTTCATTTCGTCATGAAAATTCGCCAATAAAATTACTTATACAGGGACAACAAATTTATGAGCCTTTTATTCCGTATTTTCGAGAAAAATATCAGATGGAAAGCACCTGGGAAGTACATGGTTTAATGATCGGAGCGAGGGGCACCATCCCACGATCAACTGTAAACACTATCAAAACATTTGGAATCCATGACATCATTCCAAAAATAATTACTTCTAGCATTAAAGGGTCTGTGGCGATTCTGAAAAATCATTTATACGGAATATTATAATCCCCCCCCCCCACTTTTCTATTCGTTAGTGTGTGATTGTTATAAATATATGTACAAATTTATTATTTTTTAAATTTAAGCTCCTAGTTCACATTTTAATTTGACTCATCTATTTTACTGTAATCGTTACTATTCTTATATTGTGTTATTCTGTGTTTTTGGCAACCCAGGATGCCTGGGCAGACAATTTCTTAGAAATAAATTATATATATATATATATATATATATATATATATATATATATATATACTAACATTTCTAATATTAACCTGGCTATACCTTTAGATCAACGATTAAGAACCGGAAACACCGTTTGCTACCCCCTTCCACGACTGGAGTTCGATGATACTGCCGTAATATACAGGGATATAATTTTATTTTTACTTCAGTTTTTATTGTACCTGAGTTTTTGAATGTACTTCACTCCCACCCCTTCTACTAATGAAGTTCCAACAGTCCTCCACACAGAACCAAGGCCGCATATATAAGCAGTACTGAGTTAGTCAGTAGGCTATAGTAAAAAGGTAAAGGTATCCCCGTAACATGCCATGATGGCACTTGGGGGGGGGGGGCATGGAGAAAGAGCCCTCTGCTTTCCATGACCTCGCACTAGAGTGAGGTGGTGTGGTCGTAACCACGTTTTGACCGCCTTTTACCCCCGGGAAGGACCCGGTACTCAATTTTAAAGGAGGCTGAGTGAACCTCGGGGCCGTTCTGAAAGTTTGGCAACGAGAAAAAATCCTGTCACCACCTGGGAAGTGAGTATAGTACATTCCAGAAATATGTTCGCGTTTTCCAGTGACGAAAGAGCTTTCAATATTGAATCATATTTTCGCACAGTCCGTTTGCCTAGGTCGCATCCCGGTTTCCCCCACCTGCTTCTGTTCGCCCCTCTGTAAAAGCTGGGCTGTCTTAACTCTTTTCTGAAAACATTAATTTCTCTTAGGAATTGGATGTCTACGTAATATTATACAACTGTTTAAAATAACTTAAATAAAAGGGCCTCGTTAAGTAATTAACTGTTACGTGATTTCCCCCCTTTCTACAATCCTGCGGCATAACCACTTGGACGGACAGTACAGTAGATAGCATGTCTCAGTAATTTTATCTGTGCGGGCCGGGCAGAAGTGAAGATTAAATTTACAGTACGTAAGTTACTCTTTTATAGAGTAGGTACAGAATTATTTCAACATGAGTTACTAGTACGACGGACGAAACTGACAATTGGAATTAGATGTAATATTCTATAGTGCGATAATATGGACAAAAGAACTGAAGCCTGTATCGAAATGAACGGCCACCATTTTCAAAAATGTGTTTGAATATTCATATTATGATTATTTTTCAATTTAACTTCATTCTCTATATTGTATGCTAATGTGCTGTAGACAGTATAATATACATTGTATAATGAATACGCTCGCATGAATAACCCAGTTCGTGAGTAAAAGCACTTATTCTTAATACAGTACTGTATTTTGATTAAACAAAAACGTGATGAAAATTATCGAACTCAAAATCGCGATATTTCCTAGTTTACGTAAATGGATGAACTACTTTTCTTCCCTCCTGTACCTAGTAAAGTGATTTGTTTGTGTTTTACGCCAGTATCATCGAACTACAGTCGTGGAAGGGGTTAGCAAACTGCGTTTCCGGTTCTCTAAAGGTATAGCCAGGTTAATATTAAAAATGTTACAGTAGAACCCCTATTATCCGCAGTAATGAAGGGTGTGGACTGAACGGTTAATCGAAAAATCGGATAATCCGTACCATAAAATATTTTCGTAAATTAAGTGAACAACACTGGTTATTTTCTCCGTGGTCTTGTGTTTAATACGCTAGGTAGTGAATCAGAAGTTCATTAATTTAAGTTCGGTTGTCAAAGACGTGTTTTTAAGAGGTAAAAGAAACTCCTTTTAATGGCTGTCAGCGGAAAGATAGGAACAGTAAAGGTCTCATGTTGTAGATTTACATACTGTATACCCTTTATCCTTGAATTTTATTAAATCGCTCATAGCTGTAACATCAGTCTCGTATCGTGATGCGAGATGACTCCCAATTTCTCTTTCCCCAACCACTTAATTATTTGGATTTTATTCGACACTTAGCACAACACGTTTTTTTTAAACTCATGGAAAACATTTTATATGGAAGTAATAGAGTACAGCAACTCGAACAGTAGACCAAAAGAGTCTAGGCCTAAGTGTAAATGTTTGTAATAACACTCTAGAAAAAAATACGTATACTAATATAGCGTACAGCAGTATCAACTTCATACGTTTCTGTAGCGAAAAAAAAAACGAGCGAGAGAGAGATAATCGGATAATCCGCCAATCGGTTAATAGGGTGGCGGATAAACGGGGTTCTACTGTAGTAAAAATAAAATGATGTCCCTGTACAAACAAATCACTTTACTAGGTATAGGAGGGAAGAAAAGTAGTTCATCCATTTAAGTAAACTTTGAGTTTGATAATTTTCATTAGGTTTTTGTTTAACCAAAATACAGTACAGTATTAACAATGAGTGTTTTTACTCACGAACTGAGCTGTCAATGTGAACGTATTCATTATGCAGTGTATATTATACTGTCTACAACACATTAGCGTACAATATAGAGGATGAAGTTAAATTCAAAAATAATCATAATATGGATATTTAAACACATTTTTGAAAGTGGTGGCCATTCATTTCGATTCAGGCTTCAGTTCTAATGTGCATATTATCGCACTATGGATTTTTTAGTAGGTTATTTTACGACGCTTTATCAACAGCTTAGATTATTTAGCGTCTGAATGAGATGAAGGTGATAATGCCGGTGAAATGAGTCCGGGGTCCAACACCGAAAGTTACCCAGCATTTGCTCATATTGGGTTGAGGGAAAACTCCGGAAAAAACCTCAACTATGTAACTTGCCCCGACCGGTAATCGAACCCGGGCCACCTGGTTTCGCGGCCAGACGCGCTGACCGTTACTCCACAGGTGTGGACAGGTTTGTTTTACTTTACAATAATTTTATTTATCTATGCCAAATCTTACATTACCCTAAAAACTAAAACAATAAAAACTTTTTTTTAATAATACATTCAATTAACTACTATCTAATCACACACACACACACACACACACACACACACACACACACACACACACACACTGCAAGAAAGATCAATATACTAGTCAACACCATTAGTTTTAACTTTCTCTTCCCATTTCAGCTTCACTATCATTAAAAATTTGCCTAATTTTTAAAATCGTTTATGCTCGACCATGCCGAAATGTAGTAATTATACACCTGGTAGCAGTCCTTTAATGCATGTCATTAAAGTACACCTATTCATTAAAGTACAGGTCTTCAGCCAATGACAACTCAGCTTACAGGTGTTCAGCCAATGACAAGTCAGCTTTGTACCATTATAAAACCGCAAGTATCGATTATTCTCGGATATGCAATCGAAAGACAATTAGCGAAAAGTCACGGAGGCTGGAAATCCAGTACTGTCGCAGAAGGTTATGTTCTGTTACTATAATAATTACCGTTAATTGTAAATAATATTCAAATAAATTCTCGTTTTTCAATGTCGAATTCAATAATAAAGGTTATATCAAGTTTAACGGGATTACATCAAGGTCAATGACATTATTGTTCCTCGGAAAAAATCAATACTTTCGCGTCTGCGCACATCTCACAATTCACGACCCAGAACAAGGTCACTTCCGATCTTGTCAGATACAAATAAAATGTACGGTATACATTTGAATAATTTCAAGTTAGAAATATGGTCGAGCATAAAAAGTCGTATGAAACTTGCCTATAATGGTAATTAAGACGCTCGTATGAATATTATGAAACTCTCTTGCGCTCGTTTTATAAACATCCATACTTGCGTCTTAATTACTATCATTATAGGCTCGTTGCATAATGTACTATTACATTATTTGCTGATAATATGGCGTTGTTAGCAGAAGAGGAAATTATAATAAAGGATATGCTACTGGAGCTAAATGACAGCTGTGAGTAGTATGGGATGAAGATAAATGCAAATAAGACGAAGAGCATGGTCTCTTTCTCTTCACTCTGTATAGGATTACTCAAAAGTGAAAAATTTTGAAAGTCCTTCGATTTTGTGAAGAAATACATTTACAGAAAAATAATAATAGTCTAGTTCTTTTCATGACAGAATAAATCGGGTTTAAATCAACATGTTCTGAAATATTTTGCAATTTTCTGAACCTCTTTTAGAACCATCGCGGCATAACTTCGATTCTACAGACTTTGACCTAAAACGAAGTTTTTACATGAATACGTCTACAAGTTCGGTCCAGTACTAGGTTGCCATCCAGATAGTTGACCGACACATTTTCAGGCGAGTTTTGTCACGCCTGTAATTTCTAAACTACACGGTATTCCAATAAAATAAACGTCCATCGACAGCCAAAGAATTAATGTAACTTATCCAACGTGGCCTTGAATTGGAGTGGGTGACGTCATCTAACAATTCGGGGGAGAGAGATGTTTAGGCAAGAATTGGCGGATCGCACGGCAGCCGAGGCAGTGTAACTGAAAAAGCGAAGCGACAGAACGTTCACAGTGGTGTAAAAGGTTTCGTAACGAACCAGGCTGCATAAACTGACACAACACGCTCTTTCACGGATACAACATTTCATATAACAATACATCAATTATACCTTTATTATTCCGTAGAATCGTACTTACTACATTAACCTAAAATCGCTAGCCTAGACCCTATTGCAAGCTGTTTTAGCACGTTCACTATAACTCACACCCTTTCACTGTAAATCAATCTCTTTTTCTCTGCCACTATAACTCTCAGAATTTGCTTTTAACCTCACTGCACTTTTACTACAACACACTGCACACCCAATACAAATCACTGGAGATTCCCTATGTTTCTCTTCTTACTCACTATACTTGTAAAACAACAAAATAGTGTGCATAATACAGGGTGTATCTAAATTGGTGTCAAATATTTCGGGGACGTGTTCTTAACATCAAAACAATTTAAAAAGTTAATAAGAACATGGGTCTGAAAACCATTCGTTAGGGAGTTATAAAAGGATTTGTCCCTTCATTGACCGCTGATTGTTTGATGGTTCTTTGTTTGTTTGTATTTTGTAGAGCAAAGAAATCAGAAGAAAATGTATTCTGTAAGTGAACAGAACGAAATTATTTGCACCATTTAATTGATGATGTGCTTCTGGGCGTCATCCAACGGATGTGTTTTAACACGATGCTGCTCCAGCTCATTTCAGTCTGATAGTTCGTAATTTTTTTAATGATCAATTTCCCCAAAGATGGATTGATCGAAGGAGATTCATTGCAAGGCCTGCTCGATCGCCTGATTTGAATCCAACGGATTTCTTCGTCTGGGGACATTTAAAGTCCCTTGTTTATGCGACTCATGTACTTAATGTTGATATTCTGAGAGCGTATCCAAATGTATTTCACGAAATACGAAACACTCCAGGAATTTTCAACAGAGTAATGCATGTAACGCAGGCTTAGGGGATACATCGAATCAGGAGGAAGCCACTTCGAGCAATTTTTGTAACATTAAATTTTGTCTTGTAACTCTGAAATAAATTATTTTGAGACCAATGTTCATATGAACCTTTTGTAATGTTTTTATGTTACGAACACGTCCCCGAAATATTTTACATCAATTTAGATACATCCTGTATACTACCGTCCATTAGTAAAGTCCTTAAGCCTATTTTTAAATACATTTTTTGTTATTGGTAAAGCCTTTAGAGAGTTTACAGGTAGAGCATTCCAGTCCCTGATAGTACGATTGAGAAAAGAAAACTTTCCAGTGTCCGTCTTCTGTCTTCTTTCCCTCAATTTATGTGAGTGGTCGTTCCTTGAAGAGTAATTTAGCGGCTGCAACATTTAGTATGTCTGATAGTTGTAAAAATGATGATTGTGTTGCCAACGTGTGTGGTATAGTTGGTAATATGAAAAGAGATAAAATTATAGTTGTAGAATTATTGTTACTATAAACGATACTGTATCGTAGCACAGACAGAATATGAGGACTAAATATGTAGGCCTAGTAATATTTTTAGAGTCTGTCCAGGAATTCTAAAACTTCAATGGATGTTACATTATATATATTTATACGTATTACAAGCCTACAATTGTTTCGCAGTATTAATCCATTTCAAGCAGAAATGTTGCAGGGTAATCTTCTAATAATCGGATACAGTATATAATCCCTAGTAGTCGCCATGAAGCGATTTGTTTGTAGGGTTTGAAGTTGTAAAGCTTTCTGGCTTCCGATTGAAACAGGCGAAAATCGACAGTCAAGGATGTTAACAACCGTTAATATTATCGTAATACCATGACAACAGTCGCGTTTTGAATAATTGCAAAGAACGAAATAATAAATAAAACAGACGAAAGGAATGGGAGATTGCAAAGAAGGGAAGGGAGTGAACATAGAGAGCTAAAAGGCAAAAAAGAAAGTGGAATCAAAAGGGGTAGAAAGAGGTAAAAGGAAAGATAAACGGGAAAGAACAAAAGAAAAGGGTAGGATTGAAATGAAGAGAGAAAGAAAAAATGAAATTATTCTTTCATCAAAATTTAATTAACAGAGAGATTGAAAGAAGGGAAAAAGTTACACAGAAGATAAGCAAGGGAAGGAGAATACGAGAAAAAGAGAAACAAAAAGACAAACGGGGATAAAGAAATAAAAACACGTAAAAGAATACAGAAGTGAGAAAATGAACTATGAATGTAAGGAAGCATAGAATAAAGCTAGTAATGAAGAAGAGAATACACCAAAAAAAGAAAAATGTTTCACGAATTTAAACCATTTGTCTTCAAGTTTACAAAACAACCACAAAGATAAGCACGTAAAATTACAAGTTTTATTCAACAAAAATAAGAAAAATGCCTCTTTTTCCTTTATATAGAGTAGGCGCCCGAAGACTAGCATCATATCTGAGGCTTATTGTGCTTACACAGCTCCATCGATTTAGTAGAATGCGTTTGAGTCTAAAGGAAACAGAAAAAAGCACAACGTGGTCTGTTGTGACGAGAATCCAAGCCCCCGCATAACGGTAAGGCATCATGTCACAAACACGTTCACGTCTGAGTATTTCTCACAAAGTAAATATTATTCAACGCCTTCGAAACGCCACAAATATTAAGGATATTGCTGGAGAGAGTAAGTTAATATGTATTTATTTTTATTATTTTCATTCTTTCTTTCTTCCTCTTCTTCTTCTTCTTCTTCTACTTCAGGCATTAGACCGGTCTGTTGCGTCTCTCTGACCCAACCATCTTCTTTTGGGTCTTCCAATGTCCCTTTTACCTTTCGATTTGTAATTTAGAATCTTCTTAGGTAATCTTTCATTGTTCATTCTGTTTACGTGGTCTTTCCATGTTTGTCTATAATCATCTACTTTATTATTCAATTCGTATATTTCTAGAAGATTTAGGATGTCCTCATTACGTAATCTATCCCTTTTTGTGCCTCCTAGGCATCCTCTCAGAAATTTCATTTCTGCTGCTTGTATTTTACTACGTGTTTTTTGTATCAAAGGGTCCAAGTTTCACTGCCGTATAATCCACATGGAACTGCCATTGTTTTATAGAATTGCATGTAGGTTAGGTTTCCTTTCTAATTTTGTCTTTTAGAGTTCTCCTAATAGTTCCACAAATTCGATTACATTTTTCTATCTTCTTTTCTGCATTTATCTCTCTCATTTATGATAGATCACACCCCAAAAATTTAAAGGAACTTACTTGTTCAATTCCTTGATTTTGTATTAATAATTTACATCTGAGAGGAAATTTTCCCTGAAAGGCCATCGACTTAGTTTTCTGGACAGATATTTTTAAGTTATATTCTTCCTTTACTTATTTACTAGTTTATTTATTTATTTTATTTATTTTTTCTATTTATTTTATTTATTTACCTGGTAGAGATAAGGCCATCAGGCCTTCTCTTCCCCTCTACCAGGGGATTACAACTACAATATTAAGAATACAATTACAATTATAATTACAATTAATATTAAATTTACAAATACAATAAAAATCAAGGTACTAAAAGATTAACTGATTAATAAAGGCTAGACAGTTTATTGTAAAAGTTAAGAAGAGAGAAGCATTTCTTTTATTGATTAAGTAAAAATTAAACCTACTCTACGCAGTAAGAAAATGCTTAATAAGCTTGCTTTTGAACGCTACTAAATTCCGACAGTCTCTGATGTCACTGGGTAGGGTATTCCACAAGCGCGAGAGCGAAATTGTGTATGATGATGAATACGATGATGTCTTATGTGTTGGTATGGCTAGTATGCGGCTATTTTGCGTGCGTGCGAAAAGATTATGATATGATGACAGGTAACTGAAACGGGAGGCAAGGTAGGTAGGTGTAGAAGTGTGAAGGACTTGGAAAAGGAGAACAAGAGAATGAATATTTCTACGTTCGTTAAGCCGTATATATATTTATTGATTTATTCATTTATATAATAAATGAATGAATATATGAGGACTACACGGGAAGAAGGATAAATAAGCATTTGAGTGCATGATGTTCCTTGTGCTTTTCTTGCGCGGAGGAAATAGCGGCTACCAAGGATTTGTCCCCTCCTACTCTTCTAGTAATCCGCAGCAAAGAGTTTGCAACGCAATAGTACTTTGTTATGATGTAGTCATAGAATCTATGTTATTTAATGCATAGAATTTACGATATTAATTAACTTACTAACTATAGTAGAGTAATAAAATATATAAGAGAAGAGAATAAATGATCGGGTTAAAGAAGAAAACCAAATAAATTGTTATAATATAGCCTAATAACTACATAAATAGGAACTTTGTTATCTACAGATTGTAGAGACAAAAGTATTAATAATCCTACTTCTCTCATTTTCTGCAATAACTTTGAAATACTGAAATAGCTTACCAGCATGGATTTGTTTCATGTGATGATCGCCGTAATTTTTTCATTCCGTTAGTCAATCTCCCATACACTTTTCTTTTTTTACTTTCAATTTTCGCTTCAAGTATAGATTCACCACTGTCAGATAACATGTGTCTTTTCTTCCTGTATGTGAAAGCATACTATACGCGGTATTCTCGCAGAATGACGCTGTATTCGCTTTGTTTCTGTGTTTACGGCTAGGTCCGGTCTGCTTCTAAGTTTCATACAAAAATGAGATATGACGCTGAATGTTCCGGCAACTCTATTCATCCTTTTTGCCATGTACAGTTCATATACACAGGGACATCATTTCATTTTTACTTCAGTTTTTATTGTACCTGAGTTTTTTAATGTACTTCACTCCCACCCCCTCTACTAGTAAACTTCCAGCCGTTCTCCACACAGAACCAAGGCCGCGTATGCAGTACTGAGTTAGTGGGTATAGTTTGTTCCAAAAATATGTTCGCGTTTTCCAGTGCCGAAAGAGCTTTCAATATTGAATCATATTTTCGCACAGGTACTGTCGTCCGTTTGCCTACGTCGCATCCCGGTTTTCCCCACCTGCTTCTGTTCACCCCTCTGTAAAGTCTAGTGGCTGGGCTGTCTTAGCTCTTTTATGAAAACATTAATTTCTGTTAGGAATTGGACGTCTACATAATATTATACAACTGTTTAAAGTAACTTAAATAAAGGGGTCTCGTTAAGTAATTAAATGTCACGTGATTTCCCCTCCCCTTTCTACGACCCTGCGACAAAACCACTTGGACGGACAGTAGATAGCATGTCTGAGTAATTTTATCTTTTCGGATCGGGCAGAAGTGAAGATTGAATTTACAGTACGTAAGGTACTCTTTTATAGAGTAGGTATAGAATTATTTCAACATGAATTACTCGTACGAAGGACGAAACTGGTAATTGGAATTAGGTACAATAGTCTATAGTGCGATAATATGCACAAAATAACTTAGCCTGTATCGAAATGAACGGCCACCATTTTCAAAAATGTGTTTAAATATCCATATTATGATTATTTTTCAATTTAACTTCATTCTCTATATTTTACGCTAATGTGTTGTAACAGTACAATATACACTGCATAATTAATAAGTCCGAACGGATACCTCAATTCGTGAGTAAAAACACTAAGTGTTAATACAGTACTGTATTTTGATTAAACAAAAATCTAATGAAAATTATCAAACTCAAAATTGCGATATTTCCTAGTTTACGTAAATGGATGAACTACTTTTCTTCCCTCCTATACCTAGTAAAGTGATTTGTATTTTACGCCAGTATCATCGAACTCCAGTCTTGGAAGGGGGAGCAAGCGGTGTTTCCGGTTCTAGACCTTTGATCCAAAGATATAGCCAGGTTAATATTAAAAATGTTAGTAAAAATAAAATGAAGTTCCTGTATAAACTTATAGTTTTATTTATTTATTCTATATGTAATAACGTTGTAGGCCTATCACATTCTCTTTTTATAATGAATTAACAACTCTTAAATACTCGATTATTTACTCTCCATAATATTCCTTGACTTTCTACCTAAGTGGTGTTTAATCTTTTTGGCAGCGTACCCTCAAAATATATTTCTACCCACGAACTGTATTGCAATTATATTAAGAATTAATAAAGAAACTAATGATTGATGTACTAAAAATAAATTTATTATTATTATTATTATTATTATTATTATTATTATTATTATTATTATTATTATTTAAAGACTGGGTAGCTCAGTTCGTAGAGCAGCTAGTTACGGACTGCGTTCGATCCCAGGTAGTGACAGGATTTTTTCTCGTCTCCAAACTTTCAGAACGGCCCCGAGGTTCACTCAGCCTCCTATAAAATTGAGTACCGGGTCTTTCCCTGGGGTAAAAGGCGGTCAGAGCGTGGTGCCAACCACACCACCTCATTCTAGTGGCGAGGTCATGGAAAGCGTGGGGCTCTACCTCCATGCCCCCCAAGTGCCCTCAAGGCATATTACGGGGATATCTTTACCTTTACCTTTTATTATTATTTAAAGTGATAGGTTTGGAAGTAAATCCCGAAAAGACAAAGTATATGATTATGTCTCGTGACCAGAATATTGTACGAAATGGAAATATAAAACTTGGAGTTTTATTCTTCGAAGAGGTGGAAAAATTCAAATACCTTGGAGCAACAGTAAGAAGTATAAATGACACTCGGGAGGAAATTAAACACAGAATAAATATGGGAAATGCCTGTTAATATTCGACTGAGAAGCTTTTGTCATCTAGTCTGCAGTCAGAAAATCTGAAAGTTAGAATTTATAGAACAGTTATATTACCGGTCGTTCTGTATGGTTGTGAAACTTGAACTCTCACTTTGAGAGAGGAACAGAGATTAAGGGTGTTTGAGAATAAGGTTCTTCGGAAAATATTTGGGGCTAAGAGGGATGAAGTTACAGCAGAATGGAGAAAGTTACACAACGCAGAACTGCACGCATTGTATTCTTCACCTGACGTAATTAGGAACATTAAATCCAGACGTTTGAGATGGACAGGGCATGTAGCACGTATGGGCGAATCCAGAAATGCATATAGAGTGTTAGTTGGGAGACCGGAGGGAAAAAGACTTTTGGAGAGGCCGAGACGTAGATGGGAAGATAATATTAAAATGGATTTGAGGGAGGTGGGATATGATGATAGAGACTGGATTAATCTTGCTCAGGATGGGGACCGATGGAGGGCTTATGTGAGGGCGGTAATTTATTTATTTAGATATTTATTTCTTTATTTATTACTTTAGTTATTAATTAATTTATTTATTTATTTACTTATTAATTAATTTATTTATTAATTAATTTATTTATCTATTTATTTATTTAATTTTGCTAATAATTGTAACATAAAATATATTATATACAGAAAACTTTAGCTCGCCCCTGAAAGAGTAGAACTCAGGGGCAGTGAACCTCCGGGTTCCTTAAAAACCATTTGTAAGCATTATTATTATTATTATTATTATTATTATTATTATTATTATTATTATTATACAGTAGTTATTGATGCAATAATAACAGCAATGATTTACGTAAAATGTTATTCAAGCAAGGAAAAAGCAAGAGTTTATATTGCAAAAGAAACAATAATATAATGCAATAAATATCAGCAAGTATAATAAAACAAATACGTCAGCATTTTTACATACGTATTTAATGGGATGTATACCCCTTGAGACAATTCCGCGTACCCCTGGAGGTACGACGCGTACCATAGTTTGAATACCACTGCTCTACCAAAACATGATGCTTGCCGATTGCAAGGTACTAGGTGTTATATCTATGTAGGCCTAGGTAAACACTGACTTTGTACTAAATCGAATAGGCATTGTACATTTTTTTATTTTCAAATGATAATTAAATACAAACTTCTGCTTTCTTTGTACACATCGCGATTCAGCCATATAGTGTCATCTGTGGATTCAGCCATGCAGGCTTAGGATCCGATGAAGTCCCACTAGCCAACCCTTTTACCATCCGAGAGCGAAATATGTCTCCTCACACAGAAACCATCTACAGGCCTACGTCAGTCACAGCAGTAGATCATGCTGTAACGTTTTGGGTAGAAATGATATTGGAATAATGACGATGAATATTTAAGTGGAGAGTGACGATAGAAAAATGGAGGGAGAAACCCGAGAGTTTACTTAATTTTTGCAAATATTTAAAAACAATAATTAACAGTGCAATTTAGGTGAAATTGCAGTGGTAAGTCTCCAATTTATAATTATTACTAAATTGAACGTCTCTAAAAATAATATGTTAAAAGCCTAAAGCAGTAAAATCAATATGTCACTTAAGCGGTAAGAAGAGGGAAATTGTTATGTGTGTTAGGTTGGGAATACTGAATGTGGAATTTTAGACTTTCCGCGGATTGGTTTTGTGCGGAAATCAAGCAAATACGCACGATCTCGCACAAATTATATTGATATATTATTGTCTGTGTAACATAGATTCAAGGAAATAATATTCATGTTCCATTTTGAATCTTGCGTACATCACTTTTAACACTTGAATATAATTAATTGATGAACTAGTGGACTTACTCGTGTTAAATATGTATATATATGTAAATATATTTAACACGAGTAAGTCCACTAGTTCATCAATTAATAATATTGATGTCTTATAATACGACATTATAAGATGTAATGGTATTTACATAAAGTCCCAATTTTTTAAAACAAAATAATATAAATTCATTAATTCAGCCAAAGACTATTTTATATTTACATTTTAATTGTTCTGTTTAACTCAATATAACTTACGTTATCTTTTTTGATGTTGTTATGGTAACCTTACACAAACAGAAGAATATCACGTAATATTACGACAGAGTAAACTCCACTACAACATAAGATCATATTAAAACTGTAGCATATACTGTAGAGAATCTCAATTCATATTTCAGAATAATTAATTCATTTGTAACTTAAATATATGAAAATAATAGATGTCTTATAAAATGACGCTGTAAGTTAAAACTATAATCACTCAAGACCCCAATAACTTGAATAACCATTGTCCACTCCGCAATCGCCGAGATTCGATCCCGGGTCCGCAGTAATCCTAAGCCAGTGCTCTACCAAGGCACGCGCAGACATTTTACACGTAGACTATGTTTATGTAGACACGACGGTTGTACTTTTTAATTTTTCACCTGCTATGTCGCATGTAGTCTTATATGATGAACTTTTCAATGAGTTGCCAACGTAAGAGAGGTGAATGAAGCTAATTACACACTTAGAGATACGTTTTACGCTGTCGTTTATTCGCTATTATTCGTCCACATCTCTTTACACTCGGAAACAGTCTCTTGTTATGATCCAGCTTGCATGATATCTACACGTGCTTTCTTTTGCCAGGCTTACACCAATTAATTACGTTTGTTCTGTTCACATGAACCGACTTGTATTCCCATGAACAGATTTATAATGAAAAAACTTCCGACTAGTCATTGTATAGTCACCTGAGGAACTCTCTTCAAAGGATATCGACTTTCTTTGTAAATGAATTCAGTATTATTGAAATAAGCAATATAGAATATGTCGGATAAGTACAACATGTGGGCTAGAATGAAAATATTTTGAATACTTACTTGGCTTTTAAAGAACCCGGAGGTTCATTGCCGCCCTCACATAAGCCCGCCATTGGTCCCTATCCTGAGCAAGATTAATCTAGTCTCTAACATCATATCCCACCTCCCTCAAATCCATTTGAATATTATCTTCCCATCTACGTCTCGGCCTCCCCAAAGGTCCTTTGCCCTCCGGCCTCCCAACTAACACTCTATATGCATTTCTGGATTCGCCCATACGTGCTACATGCCCTGCCCATCTCAAACGTCTGGATTTAATGTTCCTAATTATGTCAGGTGAAGAATACAATGAGTGCAGTTCCGTGTTGTGTAACTTTCTGCATTCTCCTGTAACTTCATCCCTCTTAGCCCCAAATATTTTCCTAAGCACCTTATTCTCAAACACCCTTAATCTATATTCCTCTCTCAAAGTGAGAGTCCAAGTTTCACAACCATAAAGAATAACCAGTAATATAACTGTTTTATAAATTCTAATTTTCAGATTTTTTGACAGCAGACTATATGATAAAAGCTTCTCAACCGAATAATAACAGGCATTTCCCATATTTATTCTGGGTTTAATTTCCTCCCGAGTGTCATTTATATTTGTTACTGTTGCTCAAAAATATTTGAATTTTTCCACTTCTTCAAAGGATAAATTTCCAATTTTTATATTTCCATTTCGTACAATATTCTCGTCACGAGACATAATCATATACTTTGTCTTTTCTGGATTTACTTCCAAACCTATCTCTTTACTTGCTTCAAGTAAAATTCACGTATTTTTCCTAATCGATTGTGGATTTTCTCCCAACATATTCACGTCATCCGCATAGACAAGCAGCTGATGTAACCCGTTCAATTCCAAACTCTCTCTGTTATCCTGGACTTTCCTAATGGCATACTCTAGAACAGTTAAAAAGTAAAGGTGATAGTGCATCTCCTTGCTTTAGCCCGCAGTGAATTGGAAAAGCATTTGACAGAAACTGGCCTGTACGGACTCTACTGTACGTTTCACTGAGACACATTTTAATTCATCGAACTATTTTTTTGGGAATACCAAATTCAATAAGAATATCATATAAAACTTCTGCCTTAACCGAGTCATAGCAAATTTGATTTAAATAAAGGGAAAATCGATTTAAACACGAGTAATTTCGAACAGATTAATAGACTTAATACTAACTGCCAATATCTTTATTGACATTTTTATTCCGAAGAGTGTAACAGTCACAAGAAAGTCTTGACGTAAGAACATACTATCGTAAATAAATTGATACAATCGCATGTCCATTTTTAAAACACTTTTTCAAATACAATCTATCACTACTAGACAATATTATTTAAATCTTTTGCTACTAAATTTGATCTTTTCAGAAACTTTGAACAATATTGCAATAGTTACTCCACTACAGAATGTCTAATTCAAACTGTACAATTGTCTTCAATATTCTGGGAGTCTGAACACGTATTTAAAATAATTATTGTCTGTGTAACATAGATTCAAGGAAACAATATTGATTTCTTATAGTACGACGCTGTAAGATGTAATGATATTTACGTAAAATCACAATTTTTTAAAACAAAATAATGGAAATTCATCAATTCAGCCAACGATTATTTCATATTTACATATTAATTGTATTTTTTAACTGAATATAACTTAGGCTACTTTATCTTGTTTGATGTTGTTATGGTAACTATACACAAACAGAAGAATATCACGTAATATAACGACAGAGTAATCTCCACTACAACATAATATCATATTAAAACTGCAGCCTATACAGAGTCTCAATTCATATTTCAGAATAATTAATTCATTTGTAACTTAGATGTATGAAAATAATAGATGTATTTTAATATGACGCAGTAAGATATAATTATATTCACTCAAGATCCCAGTAACTTGAATAACTTAAAAAACAAAATAATGTGAATTAATTGATTTAGGTGAGAACTTGTTTTTAATTATACTTATTATAATTATTAGGAACCGTGCTTTATCCCAGGAAGCTACTGTAAGTACGAGTATTAATGGAGTTTTTACTGTAGCGGATGAAGTTGCGTGAATGTAGCAAGCGTTATGCTTAGCGACTCCCGTTTGGTCAAGTTGGGCGGGAGAAAACATAGACCACTTTAACAATTACGCTAATATTTACTATTTACATTATATTATTTAAACTGTGTAAACTAGAATACGCTAATTTCAATATTTACACTATAATAAAGAATGTAGGCCTACGATGATCAAATTTTACACTAATACGTACAGTATTATGTATCGTTTGAATAAATATGGGAAATGCTTGTTATTATTCGGTTGAGAAGCTTTTGTCATTTAGTCTGCTCCCAAAAAAAGCTAAAAGTTAGAATTTATGAAACAGTTATATAACCGGTTGTTCTGTATGGTTGTGAAACTTGGACTTTCACTTCGAGAGAGGAACAGAGATTAAGGGTGTTTGAGAATGAGGTGCTTAGGAAAATATTTGAGGCTAAGAGGGATGAAGTTACAGGAGAATGGAGAAAGTTACACAACGCAGAACTGCACGCATTGTATTCTTCACCTGACATAATTAGGAACATTAAATCCAGACGTTTGAGATGGGCAGGGCATGTAGCACGTATGGGCGAATCCAGAAATGAATATAGTGTGTTAGTTGGGAGGCCGGAGGGAAAAATACCTTTTGGGGAGGCCGAGACGTAGATGGGAGGATAATATAAAAATGAATTTGAGGGAGGTGGGATATGATGGTAGAGACTGGATTAATCTTGCTCAGGATAGGGATCGATGGCGCGCTTATGTGAGGGCGGCAATGAAACTCCGGGTTCTTTAAAAGCCATACATAATTTTTTTTTTCGTAACTTTGTATAGAGTCGAATTATGCCGAATGATGATAGCCTATATACATTGTAATGTCATTCGATATACTTTTTGTACACGCCATGGTTATTTTCTTTTTAACGGGAGCCAATGTGTATCCCTTTTCTTCCTTAAGTTAAAGGGACTGGATTAATCTTGCTCAGTATAGGAACCAATGGCGGTCTTATGTGATGGCGGCAAGGATCTTCGGGTTCCTTAAAAGCTATTTGTAAGTAAGTAAATAAGGCTTCTATGAATAGCTATTTCATATGAATTTGTATAAAAACATTTGTATAAACACATATGTCTAACGTGCAGTTCATAGCTGAAATAAAATCTTTCACTTTTTTTGGAGTTATAAGGAACAAATTTCCTTTTCCTTGTTTATGTTTTATAAATTAGTTTGTCAGTCTTGAACATTGTAATTTCGCCTATTAGCCTATGTTCAATAACAAATAAATAAACAAAAAAAAATATTTTGTGTACAGTCCAGAAAACATTAAGTTTATCTTATAATGAGCGCAATATTTATGATTACATTTCGGTTTTTATTTCAGTAGGTTAATTTACGACGCTTTATCAACATTGTTTAGGTTATTTAGCGCCTGAATGAGATGAAGGTGATAATGCCGGTGAAATGAGTCCGGAATCCAGCACTGAAAGTTACCCAGCATTTGCTCATATTGGGTTGAGGGAAAACCCCGGAAAAAACCTCATCCAGTTAACTTGCTCCGACCGGAAATCGAACCCGGGCCACCTGGTTTCGCGGCAAGACATTTTGGTTTTATGAATTAAAATTGGAATGTCATCTGCAAACCTGATAAAGAATCTAACTGTTGTAACATTTGAAAATGTATCGTAACCCTATAATGAGATTTAATGGACGTCAATTCATACCGATTTTTTTAATTGTTCTTACGCTTATTATATTGTGTTGGCTAGTATGTGGGGGTAAACATGTCATCAATCAACTTGTCCATACCACGCTACTCATTTCAATCAAGGGTAAGTAATTTCTGATCCACTACTTGAATAGTAATATACGTTACAAGAGCGGTATGTTGACGTTTTCATGTTCGAGGAAAAGATTGAAAAAGCGAAACGTAGTTGAGCTTTTTTAATTTCCGAGAACATGAAAACAAACATACGGCTCGTGTATCTTACATTATTTTGTGCGAAGATCGTTTATTACATACCTGAAAGACGAATTTCTAATTAGTTGCAATGAAATCTCCATGTTGGTTTCTGTTTAATGACGGAAACTTCGGAAAACCAAAATATCTTTCTTCAACGGTGTTGCTATAAAATGTTTTCTGTGTTTACTATACTCTAACAGGCCGTGATATACGTCTGTCTTTTTTTCCCCCAGTCTATAAATGCGAACTTAAAACAAACGGTAAGGTTATGTAATGATTTATTTTTAATTTTAATATTTTAACAATATTATTTATATAACATATTGCAGTAATAACATCGGCATCTGGAATCTTGATAATTTTTTCACAGCTTCCTTAATGTTACTTGCATTACAAATGCAGTAACTTTTGTGGTGTTGTAGAGTTTACTTAATTTCTGCAAATATTTAAAAACAATAATTAACAGTGCAATTTGGGTGAAATTGCAGTGGTAAGTTTCCAATTTATAATTATTACTATGTTAAACGTCTCTAAAAATAATATGTTAAAAGCCTAAAGCAGTAAAATGAATGTCGCGCTTAAGCGGTAAGAAGAGGGAAATTGTTATGTGTGTTACGTTGGGAATACTGAACGTGGTATTTCACACTTACCGCGTATTGGTTCTGTGCGGAAAACAAGCAAATACGCACGATCTCGTACAAAATTTATTGTATCTATTGGCGCCTCATACTTCTCGCTCTTGCTAGAATTTTATTGATAAAACGGAAATAACATCGTCATCTCACTGAATCGAGGGTAGGTCAGGGAACCAATATTTCCACACACCACAGCAACAAACTACATTAAGTTCATGAAGTGTCGGTAAACGAACCAAGAAGTCTCACCTCAAAGTGATTATAACGTTTTTCCACGCTCTGGAGTGGCGTCCCCACCAGCGTTATGACGTAACGTCGGCGCTGCCGCCAGGGAATGCCTCGGGGATGGGGGTGCAGATTATGTCCTCGCCCGGGGCAGAACTCCAGTGCTTGAGGATGCTATTTCTCATGTCCAGGCGTGTACAAGCGTATCGAACTCGACGTAACGTTCTACCCCTACGGATGTCATCGTACAGTATTTCTGGAGGGGGTGAATAGATCCATGAAGAGGACAGGGGGAGAAGGGGGAAACGTATGGGCTCCGGGGTTGGTTACAGGGGAGATATAGCCGTAGAGAACACTCAACTGTGATTGGAGGAAAACCCCCTCTGCGACTGTATGGTATATAAAAAGAATATATATACGTACATCCCCCTCCCTTCGTCTTCCCCACCCTACCCGTATAAACAGCAAGTAGCTGCCTTACTGCGCAGACGCTCGGCGTCTGTCTTCTCTCGAGCGTCGCCAAGGTTTCTACGAGAAATACTTCAGACCTAAAGCAAAGTCCATCTCACTTTTTACCTCCTGTTCTTAAAATAGAATCCACGTTGATATCTCTAATAGATATGTTTAATTTAGAACACTGCAGAGGTTATCTGAAGTTCTTTTCTATTACATACATGAATGAAACCTTAAAGCAGATGTTACTGACATAAATATGTGATAGATTAAGATTAGTCCCGATCTAAAACAATATGGTTTCTATTGGATTGACTGCCATAAAGAAATTATAATAATAATAATAATAATAATAATAATAATAATAATAATAATAATAATAATAATAATAAAGGTAAAAAAGGTATCCCCGTAACATGCCATGAAGGCACTTGGGGGGCATGGAGGTAGAGCCCCATGCTTTCCATGACCTCGGCACTAGAATGAGGTGGTGTGGTCGGCACCACGCTCTGACCGCCTTTTACCCCCGGGAAAGACCCGGTACTCAATTTTATAGGAGGCTGAGTGAACCTCGGGGCCGTTCTGAAAGTTTGGCAACGAGAAAAAATCCTGTCACCACCTGGGATCGAACCCCGGACATTCCAATCCGTAGCCAGCTCCTCTACCAACTGAGCTACCCGGCCGCCAATAATAATAATAATAATAATAATAAAAATAATAATAATAGTTTTATGTTCCCTGCCAGAGCTAAGGCCATTAGGCTTCTCTTCCACTCAACCAGGATCAAATCACATACAGAAAAATACATAGGTACTCGTATACAAATATTAACTTAAAAAATAATACACATAATAAAGTAAAAAAGTGAGATTGAATACATATACACAATCAGTATTAACTTTAAAATAATAATAATAAAAACTATGTATATAATAAAAAAAGAGACTGAATACATAATCACAAACAGGAAAATACATTCTAGTATACAAGTATTAACTTAAAAAAAATTAATACATATGAATATAATCCCATAACTAAATGAATAGTACAGGGACATCATTTTATTTTTACTAACATTTTTAATATTAAAATGGCTATACCTTTAGAGAACCGGAAACACCGTTTGCTACCTACTTCCACGACTGTAGTTCGATGATACTGGCATAAAACACAAACAAATCGCTTTACTAGGTATAGCAGGAAAGAAAAGTAGTTAATCCATTTACGTAAACTAGGAAATATCGCTATTTTGAGTTTGATAATTTTCATTAGGTTTTTGTTTAATCAAAATGCAGTACGGTATTAAGAATAAGTGTTTTTACTCACGAACTGAGTTATCCATGTGAACGTATTCATTATGCAGTGTATATTATACTGTCTACAGCACATTAGCGTACAATAAAGAGAATGAAATTAAATTGAAAAATAATCATAATATGAATATTTAAACACATTTTTGAAAATGGTGGCAGTTCATTTCGATACAGGCTTCAGTTCTTTGTGCATATTATCGCACTATAGACTATTGCATCTAATTCCAATTGCAGTTTCGTCCTTCGTACTTTTTTTTGGGTTATTTTACGACGCTGTATCAACATCTAGGTTATTTAGCGTCTGAATGATATGAAGGTGATAATGCCGGTGAAATAAGTCCGGGGTCCAGCACCGAAAGTTACCCAGCATCCTTCATACTAATAACTCATGTTGAAATAATTCTGTACCTACTCTATAAAAGAATACCTTACGTACTGTAAATTCAATCTTCACTTCTGCCCGACCCGCACAGATAAAATTACTCAGACATACTATCTACTGTCCGTCCATTATGCCGAAGGATCGTAGAAAAGGTGGAAATCACGTGACAGTTAATTACTTAAGGAGGCCCTCTTATTTAAGTTATTTTAAACAGTTCTATAACATTACGTAGACGTCCAATTCCTAACAGAAATTAATGTTTTCAGAAAAGAGCTAAGACAGCCCAGCTTTTACAGAGGGGCGAGCAGAAGCAGGTGGGGAAATCGGGATGCGACGTAGGCAAACGGACAGTACCTGTGCGAAAATATGATTCAATATTGAAAGCTCTTTCGTCACTGAAAAACGCGAACATATTTCTGCAACGTACTGTACTCACTAACTCAGTGCTGTTTACTATCTGCGGTCTTGATTCTGTGTGGAGGACAATTGGAACTTCATTAGTAGAAGGGGTGGGAGTGAAGTACATTCAAAAACTCAGGTACAAAAAAAATTGAAGTAAAAATAAAATGATGTCCCTGTACAATTAGTATGATCAACACAGCACGGGTTACATTGAGACAATGACAATTACCTAGATATTAGTGTTAATGGAAAAATAAAGTAATGACTGTGTAAAATAATAATAATAATAATAATAATAATAATAATAATAATAATAGTAGTAGTAGTAGTAGTAGTAGTAGTAGTAGTAGTAGTAGTAGTAGTAGTAGTAGTAGTAGTA
Organism: Periplaneta americana; assembly: GCF_040183065.1. Lineage (NCBI taxonomy): Eukaryota > Metazoa > Arthropoda > Insecta > Blattodea > Blattidae > Periplaneta > Periplaneta americana. Next base: position 15,430,495 of record NC_091119.1, read on the forward strand.
GTAGTAGTAGTAGTAATAAATAAAAATTACGCCTAAAAAAACTAATTCCCTGCATTTAAAATATTTCTAAACAACCTAATTTTAAACAACTGAGGACTAAGACTACCCCTGATTTCCAACGGCAGCGAATTCCATGAGCGGGCCATGGCTATTGAGAAAGAACTTGAGTACAGAGATGTCTGATGACGTGGTGTTGATAGCAACAGATTGTGCTGTGAACGTGTATTACGATTATGATGTGAAGCTAGGAGAGTAAACCGAGAGGCAAGGTAGTTGGGTGTGGAATCATGTATAATTCGATATAGCAGGCAAAGAGAATGTACTAAACGTCGATCTTGCAAGCGGAGCCAGGAGAGTCGTAGAAAATATTCAGATATTATGATCATGTCGGCGGATATTGAAAATAAATCGGACGCAGACATTATGTACACGTTGAAGTTTTTGAGAAAGTTCAGCACTTATAAAATATCACAATAGTCAAAGTGAGGCATTACAAGGGTCTGTACTAGAATTTGTTTGAGTTTAGTACGAAGGAAATTTTTCAGGCGTTTCAAAGAATGCATGATAGAGAAAACTTTTCTATATATATATATATATATATATATATATGTCTACAATTCTTAAAGAAATTAAAAACATTTTCATGAATTAAAAATTAACAGCGAAAGAAATAAAAAAAATCAAAATTTTTTTAAAAATATTTGGGGACCCTATGGAATGCCTCAAATATAGCAGCCAGATTGGAAATGGTGATGGAGTATAGTAAGGGAACAATATTAGTTAGGAAAATTAAATTTTTTAGTTATATTTTAGGGAAAGAAGAAAATGATATCACGAAAAGATGTTTCAGATTTGTACAAATGACGAAAACTAAGTCTAATTGGGTAAAAGAATTAGAAAATAACGTAAGCAGTTTAGGAATAAATTGGTTGTGGCAAGAAATTGGTAAAATTATTAATACAAATTTTATAATGTCAGTTAGTTTTTATTTTCAGTCAATCACTTATCATGTTAAGATGGTAGAAGTAGATTCTGTTACATCAAGTTACAATATTAATATACATCACGAATATTTTCGACTTACTTTTTAAGTCATCTTCAGGTGATAGTTTACTAACAATCAAGTACATTTGAACGTAGGTGAAAAATATAAAGATAAAAACACTCATAAAACACAAGTACAGGGACATCATTTTATTTTTACTAACATTTTTAATATTAACTTGCCTATACCTCTGGATCAACGCCGTTTGCTTCCCCCTTCCACGACTGGAGTTCGATGATACTGGCGTAATATACAAACAAATCACTTCATTAGGTATAGGAGAGAAGAAAAGTAGATCATCCATTTACGTAAACTAGGAAATATTGCGCTTTTGAGTTTATTCATTTTCATTAGGTTTTTGTTTAATCAAAATACAGTACAGTATTAACAATGAGTGTTTTTACTCAGGAACTGAGCTGTCCATGTGGACGTATTCATTATGCAGTGTATATTATACTGTCTACAGCACATTAGCGTACAATATGGAGAATGAAGTTAAATTGAAAAATAATCATAATATGGATATTTAAACACATTTTTTTTTTAAATGGTGGCCTTTCATTTCGATACAGGCCTCAGTTCTAATGTGCATATTATCGCACTATAGACTATTGTACCTAATCCCAATTACCAGTTTCGTTCTTCGTACTAGTAACTCATGTTGAAATAATTCTGTACTACTCTATAAAAGAGTACCTCACGTACTGTAAATTCAATCTTCACTTCTGCCTGATCCGAAAAGATAAAATTACTCAGACATACTATCTACTGTCCGTCCAAGTGGTTATTTCGTAGGGTCATAGAAAGGAGGGAAATCACTAGACAGTTAATTACTTAACGAAGCCCTTTTATTTAAATTATTTTAAAAAGTTGTATGGGTATAATATTACGTAGACGTCCAATTCCTAACAGAAATTAATGTTCTGAGAAAGGAGCTAAGACAGCCCAGCTACTAGCTGGCGAATAAAAGCTGGTGGGGGAAACCGGGATACGACGTAGGCAAATGGACGACAGTACCTGTGCGAAAATGATTCAATATCGAAAGCTCTTTCGTCACTGGAAAACGCGAACATATTTTTGGAACGTACTGTTTACTGTGACCGTAAGGCTACTATGACTGTGTATGCGGTGTGGAAGACGGTTGAACTTCGTTAGTAGAAGGGGTGGGAGTGAAGTACATTAAAAAACTCAGATACAATAAAAATTGAAGTAGAAATAAAATGATATCCCTGTAGAAGTTTAACCTTGCTTGCTTTCTTAAAGTGGTCAAATGACGTACATGGTATTAAAATAACATTCAGATATAACCTTCCAGTGAATATAGTTATAATTTATACAGTATATTAAAATGGCAAGCAATGTGCCAGAGTTGTAAAGTTAAATACGGTATTTTAAATTATTATTATGTGAAACTGAAGGCTAAGACTTGTTCATTATAAAGTTCAATATGTTGGAAGACTGTAGTAAAATGGATGTGAAAAATATTCTCGGTCAATTCGCCGCGGTGAAAGGCATAATATGAAAGGTGTACAGTAGAGGTTTTCAGAGGTTGTGGCCTTCTCATCTTGGCGTTACATGGCTCAAGCAAATAAACTTTTATATGAAAAGTTTTCTATGTATGAGAAGATACTAATGTTTTATCAACAGTCATCTCAATAGACGTTTTGATTTTATCGATAAATATGCGAGTGGAACACGAGCAGATTTATCTAGAGAAAATCAAAACTCGAGTGGGATTTAATTGACTATTACACGATTAGAAGAAAGTACAGAGACATCATTTTATTTTTACTTCAATTTTTATTGTACCTGAGTTTTTGAATGTACTTCACTCCCACCCCTTCTACTAGTAAACTTCCAACCGTTCTACACACAGAACCAAGACCGCATATAGTAAACAGCACTGAGTTAGTCAGTATAGTACGTTTCAGAAATATATTCACGTTTTCCAGTGACGAAAGAACTTTCAATATTGAATCATATTTTCGCACAGGTACTGTCCGTTTGCCTACGTCGTATCCCGATTTCTCCCACCTGCTTCTGCTCGCCCCTCTGTAATAGCTGGGCTGTCTTAGCTCTTTTCTGAAAACATGAATTTCTGTTAGGAATTGATCGTTTACGTAATATTATACAACTGTTTAAAATAAATTAAATAAAAGGGCCTCGTTAAGTAATTAACTGTCACGTGATTTCCCCCCTTTCTACGATCCTGTGGCATAACCACTTGGACGGACAGTAGATAGCATGTCTGAGTAATTTTATCTGTGCGGGTCGGGCAGAAGTGAAGATTGAATTTACAGTACGTAAGGTACTCTTTTACTGTATAGAGTAGGTACAGAATTATTTCAACATGAGTTACCAGTACGAAGGACGAAACTGACAATTGGAGTTAGATGCAATAGTCTATAGTGCGATAATATGTACAAAAGAACTGAAGCCTGTATCGAAAATGTGTTTAAATATCCATATTATGATTATTTTTCAATTTGACTTCATTATCTATATTGTACGCTAATGTGCTGTAGTCAGTATAATATACACTGCGTTCGAATGGATATCTCAGTTGGTGAGTAAAAACACTTATTATTAATACAGTACTGCATTTTGATTAAACAAAAACCTAATGGAAATTATCGAACTCAAAATTGAGATATTTCCTAGTCTACGTAAATGGATGTACTACTTTTCTTTCCTCCTGTACCTAGTAAAGTGATTTGTTTGTATTTTACTCCAGTATCATCGAAATCCAGTCGTGGAAGGGGTAGCAAACAGTGTTTCCGGTTCTCTAAAGATATAGCCAGGTTAATATTAAAAATGTTAGTAAAAATAAAATGATGTTCCTGTATATAAAGATTAGAAGTAACGAAGTACTCCAATACAATAAAATATTAATTGACTTACGAAAATACAACTGTCTTCAAATGTATTATTGTACCATCTCAACATTACAAATATTACGCTAGATGCATGCTAAGATGGCAGTAGTGAGCAATGCCTTCTCGTCGAGAAGTTCTCCATCTATACACGATGGCAATGTTACTAGTCAAGAAGGCTTTGTTGATTCAGTTTCATTTTTATTATTAAAACAGTTGCATTCCACTTCAATTATCCGAATCCCAGTAATCAACGTCACTTGGCACATGATTTTCAATAAATCTTATACGTGATACGTGACTATCCATAATATCATATAGCAGAAGCTATAACATAACCTAACTAATATACTGTACACAAGTGTTAGAAAAGTTTTAATTAACGACGATGACATAAAAAATAAAAAATGAATAATTTTAAAAGGAATAATTATTGAATGTACAATTTTCAAATTTTAATGTGATCGGTGGTTCAATTGACGTTATATTGGACGTGTGCGTAATAGAAGTGGAACTCGTTGATTTAGGTCTACATGGTGTATTCAACTTATTCAGGATTTCCGAATGAATAATTTTGAAAGGAATAATTATTGAATGTACAATTTTCAAATTTGAATGTGGTTGGTGGTTCAATTGATGTTATATTGGACGTGTGCGTAATAGAAGTAGAACTCGTTGATTTAGGCCTACATGGTGTATTCAACTTATTCAGGATTTCCGAATGGTGCTCTTCACTTATTTGTAAATCGAATTTCAGAAGATGCATAGGTATGATCAGTGATTTTTATTAATTCTTGTTCTTGAATGCCAATGCGAGTCATATTTGAAACTGCTGTGCATCGACTGGAGTGTTTTGTAATTATATATATATATACATATATATATATACATATATATATATATATATATATATATATATATATACTTTTTTTTTGACGTCCAGACCAGCGCAGTTTCAAATGTTGGCAAACAAAGAAACAAATGCTAGGGTCGCGATAAAATTAAACAAATGCTAGGGACGCGATAAAATTGTGCGATAAGCAGCCATGATTGGTTGAAATACGTCCTTTCGTACCGTTTTATTGGTCAAAAGTAGTATGACGTAGTAAGAGTGTAATAGTCATTTCAAAACTTTATAGTCAGGGGATAGAGATTTGGAATAGTCATGGAATAAAAGCTTGCAAGCTCTCCTTGGTTCGTAGTGCTTCATGAGGGCTAATGAGTATAAATTTTTTATTGGATTATTTTACGACGCTGTATCAATATGTCAGGTTATTTAGCGTCTGAATGAAATGAAGGTGATAATGCCGGTGAAATGAGTCCGGGGTCCAGCACCGAAAGTTACCCAGCATTTGCTCGTATTGGGTTGAGGGAAAACCCCGGAAAAAACCTCAACCAGGTAACTTGCCCCGACCGGGATTCGAACCCGGGCCACCTGGTTTCGCGGCCAGACGCGCTGACCGTTACTCCACAGGTGTGGACATGAGTATAAAAAATAGTGTATTAATTGCCTATATTTACCGTTTATTTGTTATTATAAGCTGCGTTAATAAAGATTATTATTTAATCTTAAGCTGAAATTACATTTTAAAATTAAGAATTTTTGTTAGAATCTAGGGGAAAAAAATGAAGTATTTTAGGGACTTTTAGTCTAAACGGATTGTCAAAACTAAACGCAGAAATGACCCATTTGTAACCCTCCTTTCACTGGGAATCAGCATCGAAACTTCCGTAATACACAGTATCTCAGAATACCGACGTTGTGGAAAGAGTTCAGCTGTGTAAATACAGATAGAATATAGCTAGGTACGTATGCGTGCATACATATCTCGCCTTGAGGATGTGTCCGCTCTGTTTTTATGTTTTGAGCTCGGTGAATAAATAAGGTTTTTTCACGATGTGTACTCAATCATTATTCAATATTAATTCCATTCCATTGCCCAGTATGGAAATACTTCTCTTTCTCCTATAATAACAAAATATTTAGGCACTGAAATATGTAAGATAATACCGCATAAAAAGAAGAATGAACGACGAAATGATTTGAAAAATTCATTACATTTATTTAAGATCACATCGCTTGAATAGACATATGAGATCGAAACACAAATAATGGAAATCAGTGAAGAGGAAATACCCTCCAGAAAAATTAAGAATGAATATCCATCGCATGTACATAAACTAAAACACGAGATAGGCTACATTTTGTATTGCATTGTCTTGCAGAACTTTCAACTCTAACGGATTGACCATATATAAGTAACAACTTATAATTGTATTTAATATGCACACTCCCTGGGCGAATTTACTGGTGCATATTGAGTATGAACAAAATACACTCAATACTTTAGGGAAAAAGGTTGTAGAAAAATTAACGTACTGTCTAGAGGCATTCTAGAGATGTTTGCATAGGTCTATTGCAGAGAAAAATCATTTCAACAACCCACAATAGACTAGAAGTTCAATTACTTTATTACTATTCCTTTTAAGTCCGATCAAATTAAAAAAATGGAAGTATTTAATCATCTTAATGGCACTATAAAAGGTACGATGAAAGGTACGATCCCGGCGCCGGGATTTGAACCCGGGTTTTCAGCTCTACATGCTGATGCTTTATCCACTAAGCCATACCGGATACCCACCCCAGCGCCGGACAGAATCGTCTCCGATTAAGTTCCAACTCTTGGGTTCCCTCTAGTGGCCGCCCTCTGCACTACGTCATAGATGTCTATGAACGTAGGACTGAAGTCCACACATGTGCTGAGGTGCACTCGTTATGAGTGACTAGTTGGCCGGGATCCGACGGAATAAGCGCCGTCTTAAATCACGAAGTGATTTACGCATATCATATATATTATTTAATGTACCGAAGTACATATGGTACTTCTGCGTCATCATACGATGAAAGAGTAATAGAACGGAGGTCAGAGAGCGGCCACTAGAGGGAACCCAAGAGTTGGAACTTAATCTGAGACGATTCTGTCCGGCGCCGGGGTGGGTATCCGGTGTGGCTTATTGGATAAAACATCAGCATGTAGAGCTGAAAACCCGGGTTCAAATCCCGGCGCCGGAGAGAGTTTTTGTCCGTTCCATTACTCTTTCATCGTGTGATGACGCAGAATATCTGCATGGAAATATCATACGTACTTCGGTACATTAAATAATATAAATAATATATACTATAAAAGGTCTTTGAAAAATAATACAAGAAAAGACACAATATTCAAGTTTTATAAAGTAATGTCAGTGCCAAAACTATTGTATGGGAGCGAAACTTGGATCATGACAGAGAAAAATAAAAGCAAACTTGAAGCAAATCAAATGAGATTTCTAAGAGCAGTTGCTGGCTATAAGAAAATAGACCATAAAAGAAGTGAAGATATAAGAAAGGAATTAGATATATATAATCTGAACGATAAAACTAAAGAGTATAAAACCAAGTGGATAAACCATGTACAAAGAATGAACATAGACAGACTACAATTTCATTTTAATAATTATAAACCGGTAGGGAAAAGAGATATAGGGAGACCCAAAAAGCGGTGGCATGAACGAGATATATAGATTGCTACAGACAATAATGTCTAACGCGTGAAGGAAGAAGAAGAAGAAGAAGAAGAAAAAGAAGAAGAAGAAGACTATTCCTTTTTAACTTTCATAGCATTAACTACACTAATAAACCTCGCTGAAATTACGTAAATATTAATTTAGTTTTTTAAATATTTTCGATACTTTGTGAACCGCTATTAATCTCACACATCAATAGATTCAGTGACGCATGCAGTGATATGGTCTGGGGAAAATACTCCAGTAGTCTACATAAAGAACTATTTCTACTTCAACAACCATAGACCACCGACGTAATATCGGCATGTGTTCGACTCACAATTCGAAGTTGCTATCGAGTGAGGGTGTATATTTTCGCTTGGGCCGATTACTTGATTGAGATTTTTCAGAGATTTTCCCTAACAATGAGACGAATGTCAGGTAATACCATGGAGAATCCAAAATCATCTCGCCAAATACCTCTCTACCGTAATAAATCTTACCGACGTCAGATAAACTCGAAGTTCATACAGCGTAGTAAAGAAAAGTACAAAAATTAATCTTATAATAATAATAATAATAATAATAATAATAATAATAATAATAATAATAATAATAATAATAATAATGGTTTATTTTAACTGGCAGAGTTAATGCAATTCGGCCTTCTCTTCCACTCAACCAGTGCGATACAAAAATACAAAATTACTATATTGCTAAGGAGTAAAACATAATTAATACAATACAATACAATACATAACAATTCTTTTACCTTCCCAAGAAATAATTATGTACTAATAATATTAATAATAATAATAATCATACCTAAATATAATTAAATCATTAAACTCGATTATGATTATAATTACAACTTCAATTTGTCTGCGTCAGTAGGCTGACTTAAATATAAGAAAAGTCTACAAATAAGTTAATCCCATGATTAAAATAAAATGTTCGCAAAATGTCTTTTGGTAGGCCTATCACTTAGCATTCTAATGGCCACCGGAGTAGTTCAGGCGATAGGCGCACGTCCTCATTTACGTATTAGTCACATGGGATGGCAAACACGGAAAAGTTGTGAATGTTTTTATGAAAATTAAAAATAGAGCAGAAATTTTTTTTTGTTCCTACATTTTAAAATTCCTTTTCAGAACGAAAAGATACATTTGTTCGGATCAAATTTCTGCACATTCGAAAGACAAAACTACATTTCTTTCAATAATTTATTATTAGAGCCTGGATATTTAGGCATTTATTTTGGTTAAAATAGGCAGGCATATAGGCACTAAAATAGTAAAAATAGGCAGTGAAATAGGCACTTATTATTCATGGAAACAGACAAAAATAGACAAATACTCAATAACTATCCCATACGGTACCCACGTTCCTTGGTTACATGTCACAACAAGATGCTTTTTAAGTTGTCAACTGTCATAGTGAGCCGCCTGTCAGAGAGAACGTTTTCTAAGTCTACTGAAATGATTGGAGCAAACTTAAAACAACTTATTTCAGAAGGCCTGTCTCTACTTTCTTTCAGAGACTGGGAAAAACCGACTGTGTATTGTCTCAAAAAGAGGGGGTGTGAGAAGGGATTAGAGACTTCAAAGTACGCGTGACTTGTGCGTGCAAGCGATAACAGTAACAGGACCTGGAGACTTGCTTTTAATACTTCCTTCATCCCCTTTCTTTCGCTGGTGACCTGAGCACTGAGAATTATACTGTTCAAACATCTTTGTTAAGTGACATAAAAGATGGAATCGGTAGAGGAGACATATGTATTGCTACTTAATATTGCTTTTTGAAGGAGATCCAATACAGTTCATGAAACTATCGGATTTCCTCCAAGAGATCATCCATCCACTCTCAGTCTTCAAGAGAACATTGAACCCAACTGAAGGGGCGATAATCTCTTAACACTTGGTTAAACCACCGCTCAAATTAACACAAACACACATAAACCCTATCTTTACAGAAGGAAAATTCGAGACCAACGTCTTTTCTCTGCAGAGTATACAACACAGATCCTATACAGATCTATAGCCACAGAGTTAAAAAAAAAAGTTTGTATTATGTTAAACACGTCAAAAAAAAGTTTCATTTTTTTGTCTTTTGGTAGCTAGTATTGATTTGTAATCCTCACAAGAGAGGAACATGTGTTAAAAAGTATGAGTGACATTATTGTTATTATTATTATTATTATTATTATTATTATTATTAATCATTCAAAGATTTCTAAGGGCAGATCTTTTACTACAAACCCAGCATTGTCCAATCTTTCCTATTTTCTGCCGTCCTCTTAGTTTCCGTATATGATCCATTTATTATTATTATTATTATTATTATTATTATTATTATTATTATTATTATTTACTTACTTATGTCTTTTAGAGAACCCGGATGTTCATTGTCACCCTCACATAAGCCCGCCATCGG